>NW_023596297.1:230736-243236 GCF_011947565.3 Pollicipes pollicipes
GGGGCCACGGGTCCTCCCAGCCATACCCCGACTGGGGTCACACGGGCCCACGGTCCTCCCAGCCTTACCCTGACTGGGGTCACGGTCCCCCAGCCATACCCCGACTGGGGTAACACGGGTGCACGGGTCCCCCCAGCCAGACTCCGACTGGGGTCACACCTATATGCGGGTCCTCCCAGCCATACCCCGGCCTTCCTGGCACCGGGACCGATTTCTGTCCAGCCGCGCGGGGCAGACCTCACGCAGCTACCGGAGGGCAGGGCGGAACCCAGGCTGCAGCAGGTCGCGACAGGCCCACTGAAGAAGTCCATGAACAGGGCGAAAACGGTGACGTTGTGCCACGTGACCCGCCACGGTAGCAGGCCTGGCGAGGGACAACCGCGCGTCACGAACCCCTGTAAACGCGAAGCACCTCTCTGGGGCATAAGAAATGTGTCGAGGCAGCGCTTGGAGGGAAATTGAGTAGTGTGGGTCGGTGTGCATTTCACGCCGTGCATGCCTCGCAAGACAATTAGGGTCTGCCTCCCCTTAGGAAGATCACATCCTGGTCAATGTACTGGTCTCATGACATAACTGTAATGAAACCAGTGCCGAAAAAAGAAGCAAAGTTCATGGCAGGGGATAACTGTCACTGCTTACTGGTATCAGGGAACTATTGTCGTGTTCGACTTGAACCACCCAATCTCAACCACATCAACCAATCTCAACCACATCAATGGGGCTCGGAGCCCGTGGCCGATGATCCCATGGCTGACTAGCCTATGCTCGGTATCATCCTAACCCGATACCCGTCTGTTATCATTCAGCGTGTCATCTCACCCGGTGGCTATCCTTTACTTTCCTCCTTTTTGGCGCATATTTCTTACCTAAATTTTACGGACTCAAGAATGACACTGGTGTAAGGGATCCACCTATTTTAAGTCACTGATCTAAGTGCGTCCTTGATAGCCAAAATCTCCTGCCACCGCACCAATCACCGTACTAACAGGCGAGCCAGCCTGGCCTTCCGGCTGGGGCTATTCTACAATGATTCCCAGCCGCTGTCAGCCGGGGGGCCACCTGCCGTGTAGGCTCACAATCAATGCCACGGGCCCTAAACCTATGTCAAAACACGCATTCATTAACGCAGCGCGGCGCGGCCTTAGTGGCCAGCTGTGCCTGATCACATCCTGCCACGGACACGGATGCGTACGTGACGGCGTGCATAACGGGCAGGTATGTGGATTTGCGTTGCATGCGAAGAAAATTAGGCTATAATCGGGTGCAGGGCACATGCGCCCGGTACGGCTAGTTTCGGGTACGTGCGGTATGAAAATAACCAAGGTTGACGTTGCGTCCGTGTATGCAACGCGGCGCACTTCGTTATTAGCGAAGTAGCAGGAAACGTTTAGTTGGTGAATATGAGTCATTGATTGACTACCTTGGTTCTTCTGAAACGTATGAGCGTTGTAGTTGTATGCTAGTGATTGCTTTTGCAATGTCTCAGAAGCTATCAATAACAATAGAACACCGGGACACCTGCCACAACGAGGGAAAACTTGGATGGAATCTCATTCGCTTTCATCAGTCGTCATTTTTCAGGTGTTCTGATATCTACGAAAGAATTTCAACTGTATCTGTCTGCCCATTGCCTCCACGGGTATGTTTAACTCAGAATGTATGAATGTTCAGAATGTAAGCACTCGACGATCCATCACAAAGATTCACGCCAAAAACAAACAGACAACAGAGGTAACAAGGAATTCACTGGCCTCGCCGCCCGGTTCGGATTGCCCCGCATAGTTTCGTAGGCCGCCCCGTGCTCCGTCCGACTCGGGGACCGCCGGCAGGGCCGCTCAGCTGTGACGGCTGCCGCGGGATCTGGGCAGGACTGGCCTGCTGGATCTGGGCAGGACCGGCCTACTCTGACGCGTGCTGCGGGATCTGGGCAGGACCGGCCTACTCTGACGAGTGCTGCGGGATCTGGGCAGGACCGGCCTACTCTGACGAGTGCTGCGGGATCTGGGCAGGACCAGCCTACTCTGACGAGTGCTGCGGGATCTGGGCAGGGCTGGTCTGCCGCCGACAATCCGCGGGCGTCAGCGGGCCGCGCCGCACGCGATCTCCCCCGATGTGAAGGTGAATATCAGATGAGATAATGAGCCGGTCGTATCGACGACGCTGGCCTTTGAGCTGGTCCCTCGTTATCCCGCAGGTGAGGCCGCGTCAGTATCGTCGACGCAGGAAACAGGAGTCGGATGGTGGCGCCACATTGCTGGCCGAGTCCTGGGTCGAGTTGTGTTATTTTCATCGGATGTAGTTTGTTGCTGACAAACCAGTGATCAGAGGTAAACATGAGTGCTAAATGTATGAGCGCACATGCGTCTGGCAGGTGAAAAAAAAAACGTATCACACAACTGCAGAAAGATGAACAAACGTATGCAGTCAAACTAATGACAGCAGGTAGACTGAAAAGCTGTGAAACGTACACGTAAGTTATGTTAGTCATGTTGAAAATGTCCCAAAATTGTTTATCGCAAAAAGTTATTGAGAGCTAGCCAATATATAATTAGATGCTAACCAAGGCGAACGGCCTCATTGCCCTTGCTCTAACTGAGCAACATTCCCTGCCTTGGGTTGATTTGGATGAGGTTAGAGCCAATTCGACCTGCATATTTGATTTCCCACTCCCCACTCCCATTTTTCAACGGCACTACGCGAAAAGAGAATGCAAGAAGATTCACAAAAATGCTAAGGTATGTTTTCAACGACGCTACGTGAAAAGAGAATGTAAGAAGATTCAAAAATGCATGAGGTGATGGAAGCAGTTTTGACAGGTTGTAATTGTTACAATTTTACAAAAGGCTTATGAAAGAGACTGAGTCTGCTCATTGTTCAGAATTATGCTCATTTGTTGGTCCCTCTATTTCAGTTTGTTCATTGCTGACGAAACACGCACCCATGCCGACGCAGTTTGGATGAATTTTGGGTCTGGGTATTCATCACGTTCATATCAATTCGAACGGGGGTTAATAACACGCCTGCAAATCAGGAAAAACGCATCAATTGCATTTTCACTACAACCTATCGCTTCGTTTTGTTCGCATATTAGTAGGCCGGCAAACCCACGCTCAGTCTGAATACATTCAACAGATCATTGTACATACACACGCCATAGGTCCCTGCGCGGCCCAACCGTCCGGCCGATCCTCCCTCGCTCCCGGTTCCGCAATCCTTGCGACCTCCCGCGAGCCACGCGACGCTGTGATCGCCCCAGCGAGAGCGGCTGGGCCAGGTGCGCCAGTTCAGCGCTGAGGTGGCACTGCGTGCAGCCGGCCCTTTGACGTCACTGGGGTTCAAAGTGCACGCATTGCGGTTCGACATGACGCAGATGCGGTTGCAGCAGCTGAATGAGACGAAAAAGGATCATGGCGATATCAGAGAAACTTCATAGTTAAGTTAATACATTTCTGTATGAATTATCAGCAGAGGGGCCTTGTTGGTTATCGTTAATGCGGGAAGAAAACACTAAGCATTCTATCAGGGACGTTGCGCATAATTTCTTAATGCCGTCTTTTGATTTGGTATTTCAACTGCATTAAAAAAGCAGTCAAAAAGTGCATCCGGTTACAGAAAAAATGTATTCAAAGAACAGTCAAAAAAGTGGAACCGTTTTCAGGGAACAAAAACGCTTTGGTACTGTTGGACTTGCATCGTTGCGCCCATGAGGCCTTGCACATGTCAATCCCCAACTCAGTTCTCACGGGAGACACCCGAGCGCACCTTTCAGGCAGGTCATCGGACCGAAATGACCTCCGGCACGTGCAGCCCGTTGACCGCGCGTGGATGGGTTTTCTGGACCTGAGCTCGAACTGCAGTCAGTCAGTCGAACCGCAGTCAGTCGAACCGCGGCGCCGCCCGACACTCTCTGCAGAGACGCGCAACTGAAACCAGCCGGTCTCCAGGACACGAATCAGTCGCCAGCTCCGCCGAAACCCGCAGGCATTTCGGTTGCTGCCTGAGACGACGACGTGCTGGTGGTCAGGTGGGCCGGTTAGCCGTGCGCTGTCCATTGTGTGCGCGCTCTTGCGATCAGTTGAAGGTAAAACCCCGTCGTTACATCGGCTACTGACAGACAGTTCCGGTCGTTTGAATGTGCTGTTGGTGATGGCTCCACCACTTACGACGCGCGGCATGGCAACTGATGTGGTGCATTAATTTCAACGTCGGTCGTGGTGGCGTTACAGTCTACTCCTTTTACAACACCCTCAGCAAAGACAATAAAACTGAGGCGGATGTCTCATCGCCCCACCGGAGCTGTGTTATTGGCGCCATAAAGCAAGCCGCCAGCGCAAGTGTAGATCTATATGCTAGCAGCGAGCCGAATGCCAACTGCCGCGAGTCAAGCTCGTCCTTATGCACACATCTGTTTATGCTTTGAGTTTGCATAATGGATGCATTGTGTCCACGTATGTGTGTGTCCCTGGTGAGATTTCTTCTCAAAGCGCCGGGCCGACCGTCCGGCAACGGACTAATGCGACGCTTAGCGCGCCTGGTACCGGACTAATGCGACGCTTACCGCCTGGCACTGGACTAATGCGACGCTTACCGCCTGGCAGCGGACAATGCGACGCTTACCGCCTGGCAACGGACTAATGCGACGCTTACCGCCTGGCACCGGACTAATGCGACGCTTACCGCCTGGCACCGGACTAATGCGACGCATAGCGTAGCAGCTCTGTGTACCTATAATCTAGACTGAAGGTCACAAAGGCTGGGAATTGAAGGTGAAAACGTCCTGAACCATCCTGAAACTTCACATATGCTGCTCACGGCGAATCTAGGAAACCAGAGGTCCGGGTTCGATTCTGTGCGGTGCCCGTCCTTTCTGCCAAGGTGAGAGGCAGAGACAGTGCGTGGGGTCAGCTCCTGAGCGCGTCGTTAAGTTTAAATGACAGCAACAATATGCGGTGTTAACTGCATCATAACTAACGCAGCAGCTTTAAACAACATGAATTTCTGCACAGCCGAAGGAAATTAACAAAATATGTGAATAAAACATAGTAATACGCTGGTATATTTTACTTCGATTTCCTGCTGTTGTCTCTCTTCTTCAACCAACTACGCATGCTTTTTACATAACTTTGCGTTAAGTGTGCCGCTCCCTGCTATGACACATTTCATCTTTTACGTAGACAACAGACCGTTGGACTATTTTCCGCAATTCTGTGACACTGGATCCGACAGTCCGATCCGCACGCAGACAATAACCCCAGTTTAGGGGCAGTAAAACATAATTCACTCGATCGGTTTCGGTGATCGTAGATGAAAACAGTTTCCGAATTCCTCTTTCAGGCTATTATGTTGCAATTAGCGTGCTTTAGGCGGCTGAATCAGCCCCAAGAGCCATATCCTTCGCTCGGCGCATGCGCAGAGGTCGCTCTGTTTATTGCCGCCACTGCGGCCATATTGCGGTGCCGTCGGATGATGTCCCCGCGGCCTACGGTGATGTTCAGTGTGAGTCTGACGGCGACAGCAGGATTTACAACGGAAACTTCGAATCACCCATTGGCCCCACGGCCAATGTCGTGCGGCGCTGCAGTAAAAAGACGGCACTCACGTTACAAGAAATCAATGCCCGCAACTTTCCTCGTTGTCTTCATTCACGACCATGCTCCTGCGGTCTTCCGACCACGAAATGAAATCCATCAGGGTCCCCGTCGCGTGGCGCCCACCAGACACCGGCGGGGGGCGTTCTTAACCCACACCGAAGCCTGCGACAGCCCGCGCCCCCATCTCAATCCTCGTCATTGGCCGTCCGCAGCCCACCGGCCACCCAGTGGGCGTCTCCCGGCATGGCGGTCAGACCCGCTGTGCGTCTCCGTCATACCCAGACGGTGCTCCTGTGCTCCGGGCTCGAGCTGCAGACGCTGCTGTTAGGGCCCCGGGCGACGGTACCGCGCGGTTTTCCCTGGGTGGCGGGCGGGAGCCACGGTGCTGCCCCCGCGCAAAGAACGAGCGCCATTCCCCACGGCGCGGGTGCTCCCTGAGAAGCTCCGGGTGCGGGCCTCGGATGGTGCTCCCTGATCTCCGGGCGAGACCCACGGAATGTGCTCCCTGAGCTCCAGACGAAAGCCACGGACGGTGCTTCCTAAGCTCCGGGAGCGGGCCACGGACGGTGTTCGCTGAGTTCCGGATGAGAGTCACAGACAGTGCTCCCTAATCTCCGGGAGCGAGCCACGTGGATTGTTTGCTGAGATCCGGATGAGAATCACAGACGGTGCTCCCTAAGCTCCGGGAGCGGGCCACGGGCAGGTTTGCTGAGTTCCGGATGAGAGTCACAGACGGTGCTCCCAAAGCTCCCGGGCGGGCGCTCCCTAATCTCCGGAGGGGCCACGTGATTGTTTGCTGAGATCCGGATGAGAATCACAGACGGTGCTCCCTAAGCTCCGGGAGCGGGCCACGGGCAGTGTTTGCTGAGTTCCGGATGAGAGTCACGGACGGTGCTCCCAAAGCTCCCGGAGCGGGCCACGGATGTTGCTCCCTGAGCTCCGGACGAAAGCCACGGACGTGCTCCCTAAGCTCCGGGAGCGGGCCATGGGCAGTGTTTGCTGAGTTCTGGACGGCAGTCAAAGACGGTGCTCCCTAAGCTCCGGGAACGGGCCACGAGCAGTGTTTGCTGAGTTCCTGATGAGAGTCACAGACGTGCTCCTAAGGTCCGGAGCGGGCCACGGACGGTGTTCGCTGAGTTCCGGATGAGAGTCACAGACGGTGCTCCTTGAGCTCCGGGAGCGGGCCACGGAATGTGCTCCCTGAGCTCCGGACGAAAGCCACGGACGGTGCTCCTTGAGCTCCGGGAGCGGGCCACGGTAGTGTTCGCCGAGCTCCGGATGAGAGTCACAGACGGTGCTCCTTGAGCTCGGAGTGAGAGCCGCGACCAGACAGTTGCGCCGGACACACGGCCGGAGTTCGTGCCGGAGTCGGTGGCGCAGCGGCCCGCGGACCCGGATCACCTCACTGGCCGGTTAACTCGGCCTTTACGGCGCCCTGGCCGTGCCTCGAATCAAATTTGGTGTTTTACCACTCCCCTTTGTTTGCATTAGGGGGATGTATCTAGGTCCAGCTGGAGAAAAGCTCGTTCGGTGCAAATCAGGGCATGTCCAAGCAATGAAGAAACAGCAAATCAAATTAGCAAGTAAAACTGTTGTTCTTTGCGCGTCGCCGTTCACATCCATGACAAGAAAAAAACAAATTCGGACTATAACCTCCTAATGTTGTGTCTACTGCCTGGTTTCAGGAGGAGCGATAATTAAGCTGTTAAATTAAATTAGTTGATGCACGTGCAATGCGAATCATATTTCACTTATTCGCTCGTCTCACCCTGCAATAGGCATCTTTCTGGCATCGGAGAGAAGTCAGAATTCCTCAGCTATTCTGTTACAATGCAATGTTGCTTCAGCATCACGGTGTTTTTTTTCCATAATGAGAGTGCCCAACTAGTGTCCCCGTCTAAGACAGCGGTGTTCTAGAATCTAACGCTGTTGGTCTTGGCAGGACGAGAAAACTACTCGGATGAATGCCCTCCCAGCCTCTGACCGCCACGACACCCCTTGTTTGAGACTGACGTAGCGAAATGCTGGGGGGTACAAAGGCCTTGTGAAGTTCTGAAATCTGCCAAGAAGAAATTAAAATCGTTACATCACGTAAGGATCAAAGCCACTGGCTCGAGCACGTGCAACTCCATTGAAGTCGCCACATTCCCAGCAATAGTGAACGATGCCAGGAATTGCGCCCGCGTCATGGCCTTTTAAGTCACCCGCGGCGCCACAACGCCACAAATCACGCGTGAGTAACGCCCCAGCGAGCCGGCGCCGGGCGGAGTAGCCGCGCCCCAAATTCATCATCGGGCATTGCCAAGTCGCGCTCACCGGCGTTTGGTACCTCTATGGCGCACACGGCCGCGCGCCAATCGATACGCACACACGGCGACGTTCGAACCACTGAGCGGCCGGCCGCCGCCTCGAAAAACCACCAGCTTGGAGGGCGGCCCGTCGCTGCCGACGGTTTTGTTGCTCTGGCCGGCGCCGGGAGGGAGAGGGGGGGGGGGGGGGGGGCGGGTGACGCTGCGGAGGACAGCCGAGAGCTGCCGCTGGCGGGCCGCCACGGCGGGGACAGCTCGGGTCAGCGGTGTACCGGTGCGGTCAGGGGGATCACTGCGCGTACACGGGTGTGTGGTTCCCGGCTGACGGTGTACCGGTGCGGTCAGGGGGATCACTGCGTGTACACGGGTGTGTGGTTCCCGGCTGAAGGTGTACCGGTGCGGTCAGGGGGATCACTGCGCGTACACGGGTGTGTGGTTCCCGGCTGATGCGGATATGAATGCCCTCACCCGGTGACCCGTGGGAAACACGAGGCCATTGGCGGTAATTAGAGCCGGGTTGTTTCAGCCCGGCTCGAACCTTGCGGACTTCCGGAGCTTATTAGCCATGTTTTGACAGTATGTACAGGAGATTGTAACATTGGCCAGATCATTAGCAAGGATAAGATAAGCAATTTTTGAACTCACGAACCCACCATATCTGACCCACAAACACCCACGGGCTTTTGGACGGGTTGTGGTCCAAGCTTGCTGAGCTTTTGCGGGTCAAAAATTTAAACAAACAAATTGAAGAGTTATTCGCTAATGCTTCTTCCAAATTCGTATGTGCTACCAACACAACATCTGCTACTATACCAAACAACTTCTGGATTTTTGTAGCTTGTACCCGTGACAGAAAACCCACAGCCGACAGGAAACACGAGTTAAACCAGACTGCACAAATCGACCAACTCTCAGCGAACACGTCTCCAATAATTGAGGATTAACAGACCAAGTTTTCAAGGCTGCAGCTGATTTTATTGAGCAAAAGTTAGATGGGTCATTTATAGAGGCAACAGCTACAAACTACATTGGGCTGTTTTGTGCGAGTTAGGTGCACTTATACGTTCTTGTACAACAAATCCGCACCTTATCATCAATATCAATGATTGATTGAATTGACGGAAAAACTGTAGGCCTTCCAGTGGCCTTAGCCTCGCACACTTCTCAATACAACACCCCCGTTACAATATCAGATTTTTCAAAATTGAAATGACGGCAGCGTTGAGTTTGTCTTTTGAGCCTGGTAACCATACAATTTACGATCACATTAATAGGGATTATTACGTACGACACGTCATCCTAACTTCGATTGTCAATTCAAAATACATGTTTCATTAAATGCGTTTTGTTTTTACTATCTCTTTCAAGATCTATACCTGTGCACAGCTCTGAGCCAAACATATCACATGGGCACATAATGTCAATCAAACACTCGACTGTGTATCTGAATGCTGAAGTCAGCCACCTATGTGGGATGTAACTGAGGTCCCAGACGTGAATCGCTCAACTTTTCTTGACGCATTAGTTTTTAACATTTACAATATTTAACGGTTTTGCAGCGTTACTTATGTAAATGATGTCATGTGGACAAACATTCTTTGACAAAATGCTGTTGCCGAACCTGCTTATGTACAGTATCACGACACGGTGGAGAGATGATGGTTGGGAAGGGATGGCACGTTTCTTTCTTTGACAATTTTTTTTTCTTTTTCAATAGGGGTTTTTCGCATTGCGGCTATTGTGACGCCTTGCGAGGCGTGAACTGGACAGCAGAAATGTCGAATGGCATCGGCAGTCAAGCATGAAAATATCTCGCTTCCAAGAAATTTACATTATTTGTACCCGTGTAGAAAGGAATGGGCTGAGGATACTTCTCGCAACTTCAAATTTTCATCATCACTCTCTCAGTGCCAAAGACGTCGTCCATTAGTGCATGCAGTTACTGAAATGAGAAACATGGATGCACGGGACATGGGACAAACTCTCGGAATGGCATTTTCATAGTGGGTCATTTTAAATCTACACCATCTTCATTCTCATTTATAGTCGGACACTGGCATCACAGTGCATAACGTATTTTGATAGCATAAAAATGTCACAGCCAGGTGCTTTAATCACTGCTGTCTAAGTAGCATTACTGCCACTGGTATAAGGCAAACAGTATTGCATGCGTTACTTGACACTAACTTGAGGTTTTATGCGCACCCAATATATGCGTGTAAAATTAAGAAAAGGACCAAATCCAAATTGCACTTAACTTGATACTTTGCAGGTTAATGCTGGGTCATCATTGTAGCTCAGAGAACTTTTGCGGGCTGGGGTCCCAAGGTGACTGGGGCGGGCCGAACTGTGCCGGCCATCTCGGGGAAAGTTGCGTCTAGTATGGATATATACAAAACATAGTACCCACGACAACGAAGGGTTTTAAGGACGACGCACATCGCCGGACGTTTTCAAAGATACGCCGTTCTTCCCCAGCGTTTGCTCTGAAGTGGTTCCCTTCTCCACATGTTCAGCCCCAGGCAGCAACAAATCACCATCAAGCACGCAACGGGTAGGGGATGCCTATTCATAATCTCCAGCAAGCCAATATCGTGGCCGATTTTTGCTGCTCTTGGAGAGTAATTTCGCGGCAGGGGAGAGAGGCTTCTGAGAAGGCACGGCGAGCCTGAGCCACACTTGCAACAGCAGCAGAGATCACTGAGCTCTATCGGAAGCCAGCAGGACGGAGAGGGTGGGGTGGGGGAGGGCCGGGATGGGATAAGGATGAGACGCAGGAGGAACGGTGTCGTATTTTAACCGTGAGACGCCTTTTGCCGCGTTGTACGACGGACGAGGTGGATGACAGACAGTGTTGTACGGCGGGCGAGATGATGACAGACAGTGTTGTACGACGGCGAGATGATGACAGACAGTGTTGTATGACGGCGAGATGATGACAGACAGTGTTATACGACGAGCAAGATGATGACAGTGTTGTACGACGGCGAGGTGATGACAGACGGTATTGTACGACCTGCGAGATGATGACAGACAGTGTCGTACGACGGCGAGGTGATGACGGATGGGGTTGTACGACGGGCGAGATGATGACAGACGGTGTTGTACGACGGCGAGATGATGACAGATAAGGTTGTACGACGGGCGAGATGATGACAGATGACGTTGTACGACGGACGAGGTAAAGACCGACGGGATGGTCATCGTTATACAGATGATATTTAAGCGTGAGCAACTGCAGTCCGTCGCCTGAGAACCCAGATGCATAGGCGTCGCCAATGCATTGAGACATCCTAGTTTCTTAAGCCTTGGTAAATCGGAATACACTGATGTCTATGTCCTGTCCGCTGTCCTGTCCTGACTGATGTCCGCGCGCTTGGCATCTGTAGGTGGAGGGGCCTGTCTCGAGTCTGCGAAGGCCAGAGGTCATGACACTTTTAATCAACCAGGCGAATGCATTTAGAATAGTCAACGTGTTTCGGTGCCGTGGCGAAAGTGTTGAAAACTCCCTTGCTGCGGTTACCACAAATCGGTCACGTGCCTGTGCCATTTGCATGGTGCGATCTGTTTCAGTTTAAGCCGCGTCGCGTTCTGTGGAAGTCGGCTTCGGAAATTTGACATTGACGGTTTTGCAGTCTTTTAATGGCACTCATGGGTCACGTGGTGGTGAGATTCTCTGATGATATGTTGACGGTACATTCGCCTATATCGCACGATTGATAGTACGCCTCCACCTTCTCTGCGGAGATCTGACATAGACCCTAACAAAGGCCCGAAACGGCGGATCCCCGATGTGCGTGATCCCTGATGATCACTGGTGCTGATGTCCTTGATGCGCTGAAGACTATCCGTGAGAGCCTGCGCACATTGACCTACACTTTTGTCAGTGCGAGTGTCCGCTTCCTCCCGGAGACAACAGCCATCCAGCGGTTACTGACCGGCAGAGCCAGCCACCTGGTACCTCACAGCGGCCCGGGAGGGGTTAGTTGGCCTCCGACCGCCAGCCCTCAGGGGCCCGCGCCATGATATAGGCCGGTCCGCACTGACGTAATGTGGGGCGGCCGGCGCTAAAGAGCGCCAGGGCAGGTCAGGCTGGGGCACGTGCCTCGATAAATCCGTACTACACAGGCTAATGTGGCAGCTGGGACCGAATCCGGCGGAGACGTGACTGGGTCACCAGCGGCTGCCGACCTCCGGCTGGCCACGGACCCCGCCGGGTCAGGTCAGCCATGGCATCACGTGACCGCCGATCAGGTCAGCCGTGGGGATCACGTGACCACGCATTAAACAGGGCCGAGTCGGCCATCAGACCATGTGGTCACGAACCAGGCGTTATTACTTGCGGCGAACAGTGCTGACTTTTATGCACCGAACTGTATGACACGTATGTCATCAAAGCACCATTATGCCGTCCATTTAAAGCAATCACGGCAGCCTTATCTGATACTCTTGCTGTGCAGAAAATTCAGATCCATACGTTGGTAGTCGGTTTCCGGCCGTGGGTGCTTTTTCTCCAGAATTAAACATCAGCCAGAACGGTATAATCTCTTCAAAATGCACGGCACAGCGCCGTTCTCTCACAGCCAGCGACCATTGCCAC
>NW_023596297.1:248236-280736 GCF_011947565.3 Pollicipes pollicipes
TGCAGTCGGTGGCGCAGACGGTGAACCTGGCGTCACGCCCGCGGCGGTGCTCGCATGCCCGCCATGCCGCGTATGGACACGGGAGAAGGGGCTTGGTCCGGCGTGACGCTCGGCGCACCGGCGAACCTTCATCGCACCACATCGGCGCGGTGGACTCTGCTGCCATCTCGCGGTCCTCGTCGACTGGCTGCGTGCCAAGGAGGTGCCCAAAATGTTTCTTCTTTTATTTTTTGTGGTGAGGGGAGGGGGGGGGGGGTCGGCCACCCGCAGCTCATACCACTGCCGCTGACGCTGGCAGGCCAACCGCACCAATCAATATCGGCCAGCGTCCTGATTTACAACGCGCCGCTTTGTAAGTACCGATTTCGGTCGCCCTGTTTGAACGGCGCGCCTTTCCGCCTCTGATCTATGCCGGCAGGTCACGGGGTCAGCGCGACGTCAGCGGGAGGTCGTCCGGTCGCGGCCCCAGGTGCGTGAGTGCGCTCCTCATCGGGGCGGCCGCGATGGAGTTCGGATGTAAGGCGGGCCGAGTGATTAGGCTTCCGCGAAAGCTGCCACGAACTTCACGTGTCATTCCGAAGCAGGATTAAATAAGCCGGGGAAGTCTGCCCCATCGACGTGAGGTCGAAACGTGGTGGGACGCGGGCGTGTGGTGACAATCAATAGGTCGCGGTCTTGGCGTAATAAATCAACTTTCTACCGCCCTATCTCATCAAAACGCTTCACCGTAAATCACAAGTTTCGGGATAGCCTTATACCTGCTTTGAAACATAATTTCGTGCATTCAGACAATCACAAGCCAGTAACAGTCTTTCAGTCCATAACAATTTGCGATTTTCCTGGGAATTACCGAGCTCCTTAACACATTTCAGATGGGTGTAGAAAACATCGCAGTCGCTGGGGAACAGACCTGCGTGACTTCTGCGTAAAGTTCAGCCTTTACGGCAGTATCTGGCCAGAAACATACCTTCACTGTTTCACGGTG
This sequence comes from Pollicipes pollicipes, assembly GCF_011947565.3. Classification (NCBI taxonomy): domain Eukaryota; kingdom Metazoa; phylum Arthropoda; class Thecostraca; order Pollicipedomorpha; family Pollicipedidae; genus Pollicipes; species Pollicipes pollicipes. Next base: position 249,222 of record NW_023596297.1, read on the forward strand.
ATAATACTATCAAAAGCATTATCCAGTCAGTCATACATGAAGACATTTATGTGCGCCAGGTCATGCTTGCTTAAGAGTGAGGTGACATAAATGAACAGATATGACCTATGTATACAAGGGCGGTCAAAGTCCTTCAAAATGGCCACCATTTTCGAATGTCTGCGTTTAATGTTGACGCGACTGACAATAGAGGTGCAGGCTGCGGTGTGACGCGGACAGGTGCAAATACCGCCATCTACGGGGCAAAGCAAGGGACGTTTTGTTCAACATAAGCGTGATTTAATGTGCGCCCGCATGTCAACGTTTTTTTTCAAATAACTGTGCTTTCGTTTACTTATTTGGCGTTGGAGCACTTGAATGTTTTAGTGATACGTTTGGGACTGACGTTGAGCCGCGCCCGGTAAAGGAGGAAGGGATGATCCCAAGGAGACGCCACCGGAGCGAGCAGACGGATTTAATGACCACTTTGCTGCTGTCAGCCCATACATCGCTGTTAAATCAATAGCTGGAAGACCACCCCTCCTCCGCCGAGACTACCGGCATGTGTCACCAGCGTCTACGGTTACGGTCCGTCACCCTTCCTTGAACTGTCATCGGCGGTGCGCCAGCTGTCCTCCTCGGGAATGTCCTCCTCGTGGCCGTTCTCCTCCTCCTCCAGCTGTCCTCCTTGCCGGCGGTTGAGCGCGACGCTGTGTCGGTGTGTCATCTTCATCAGGGTTTTCCTGCCCTCGAGCTTGATTCACTGCACCTTGCCACTGCATCTGTAGCCGTATGTGGGTTCCCCGCCGCTTGGGGCCGATGACTGTCGTCCTCTACATCAATGCGGCCCGAAAAAGCCAGCAATCTTTGTTCTACACCCATCTTACCGGTTATACCTTACTTATGCAAAACGGTTGCGGTTCACTTAGCTGCCTTCAAATCTCGTCATGTTTCGTATTTTAGCACACTCGCAGTATGCATACCGGCAATGTCGTTTGACGGAGGATGCCCTGATCGACGCTATCGAATGAATCCCACGGCATATCGATGACAAAGATGCCGTTGTCGTTAGGTCCATCGACCTCAATCGTGTCTTCGACAGCGTCGATCATAGTGTCCTCCTGACCAAGCTGGAATGGTATGGTATCGATCCAGATGGCTGGAGAGCCACCTTGGTGATCGGCGGCAGGCAGTGACAAGCGGCTCCTTACTTGTGCTGCTGTCTTACGATGCTCCCCAGAGATCCCTGGTCGGCCGAATCCTCTCCAGCATTTTTACAGTCGTCCCTCCATCCTACTCACCTTATGGGCGTCGAATATTCTATGCCGATGATACCTGTTTGTTAAATTTCGCTGGTCCTGACGATCTAACCACCTAAAAACGAATTAAAACCACCCCTCCCACTGTTCGTTGTTTTATCATGCAACTCCTTAAAGAAAACCACATCCTTGCACATTAAAGCATCTGGTCGCAAACTGTCACCATCTCCCTTTGTGAAGGTGCCAGCAGTGTTCATCGACCGTTTCCTTTCCTGGAAAGACCACGCCACCATTGTGACCCAGCAATGCAATGTCATCCTCTCTGTACAAAATTCGACACCGCCTCCCACCGGAAGCCCGGTCAAATGTCCGCCTTCACGCACATCCTGTACTGCCTTTCAGTATGGGATGTGGCTGTTGCGTGTCTCCTGCACAAAGTGCAGAAAGTTAGTGAACTTGAGGACCAGGATTTTCTCGGAGGACGCGTGTTGGTGTTCGTATCTCGCTGACCGTCGGTGTGTAGGCGCAGCGTGCTCGCCTGCTCTGCTCTGCTCTGCCCTGCTCCGCTCTGCCCTGCTCCGCTCACCCACCGTGACAGCATCGGCGTACTCAGGGCACTGAGAGGCCTGCGTACCCCCGCAGTCCTGAGGCATTCCGTTCGTTGTTCACCACGCGCACGGTACACCACGGGGGCGACGTTGGTGAGGATGTGAGAATCGTCAGGCTTTCGCCTGCCGATGCCGCGCTTGTAGTTTCTTTCCGCACAGCACTGTTCTGGCGCTGTTTGTTCCGGCCATCACTGGCTCTCGATACGCGGAATGAGTTTATGAGCAAATCGATCGTGTGATATGTAAGGTTATGTCGTACGCCGAGTTTTTAGTTTTTGGGGTTTTGCGGGTCTCATAAGTGTTGTGCTATTCGTGAGGCGTTTTATTATGCTGTTATACCATGTAGTGTGACCGAAATGAGATAGTAAACCACACCTTGGAATGCTTATTTATACAGCTGGCCGCATTAACATCAATGTAGAAAAATTATTTGGAGCTTATTTATCTCTAATGTTCTATGGTGCCACGCATTCATTTCATGCTAAACAACCATCTGCACGTCCCGATTTGCACGTCCCAGTTGTGCCGGCACGTGAGGGGGCATCCCGCAATGTCTCCAAGACACAATTTCCTTTCGACAGCTTTAAGTCGAGGGGGAATGTGCGGAGCCTAGCAAGACTGACTCTAGCGACACATGCGTGAGGTTCAGTCACTGCACACATCAACTTTTTGCATGTCCGGGCATGTGCAATTTTAGGCAATTTCTTATCGGTTGATGCGTGTTTCTAGGCTTCACCTTTTGCCCTCAGGAAGAACTGAAGCTTCTCGAAACATTTGCGAACGACCGGACGGAAAACCCTCGCACGTAATGCAAGAACGCGCTGAATGTGAACGGGGTTGCAAAATCCCGACATCAAAGAACGTTGCGACGGTCGGTTCGTTCCGCAAGGATTAATCTCGCACCATTCTTTGACAAACTGTAGTTCATCTCTCTCTCTCTCTCTCTCTCTATCTCTCTCTTCTCTCTCTCTCTCTCTCTCTCTCCTCTTCTCTCTCTCTACTCTCTCTCTCTCTCTCTCTCTCTCCTCTCTCCTCTATCTCCTCTCTTCTCTCCTCTCTCCTCTCTCTCCTCGCTCTCTCTCTCTCTCTCTCTCTCTATATCTCTCTCTCTCTCTCTCTCTCTCTCGTCTATTCTCTCTCTCTCTCTCTCTCTCTCTCTATCTCTCTCTCTCTCTCTCTCTCTCTCTCTCTCTCTATATCTCTCTCTTCTCTCTCTCCTCTCTCTTCTCCTCTCTTCTCTCTGTCTCTATCTTCTCTTCCTCTCTCTCTCTCTCTCTCTCTCTCCTCTCTCTTCTCTTCTCTCTCTTCTCTCTCTCTCTCTCTCTCTCTTCTCTCTCGCTCATCTCTCTCTCTCTCTCTCTCTCTCTCATCTCTCTCTCTTCTTCTTCTCCTCTCCTCTTCTCTCTTCTCTCTCTCGTCTTCTCTCTCTCTCTCTCTCTCTCTCCTCTCTCTCTCTCTCTTCAGAGCTATGTTCGCAACGCAACCGTGGATTCTTAAAAGTTAATGAATCTGGGACAGGTGATGTGCGCTCATCATCCGTCCGAGAGAAAATTGCGGGAATCTGTACGGCAGAAAATGTCACCTTTTACCACGTGACCGGTAGGCGACTACTAAAAATGTGTCGTGAGGTGCCAAAACTGGCATCATTGTCTAGAAGGGACAGGGCAGGTTAGCGGTTATCTATGCCTGAAAGATCCGCTATCCGGTGCCATATGCACCTCCGAAAAAGTATGTGACTGTGGGTTTGTCCTAACCTAAAATGATCTCACGCTCAACGTGAATCAGGAAGAGCACACCACGTAAACATGCTATTGAAGGTTAACAAGCTGAATTTGCAAATCTTCCTCTCACGCACGAGTCCGACACAGCCAAGAATACGTTTCTAACGCGAGCACGGCGGGCGACGGCTGCGATGCGCCGTGGCTTTGCTCGCTGGCGTCAGATGCCGTGTGATATCCAGCTTCTGACGGCGGCGTCCGCTTCGAGAGCTCGACTAAGCTCAGAGCGTGTGCCACTCAATAGCCAGCACCACGCAGCTTCAGTCCCCTGGCGGGTGATGTCGAACACGAGTGGGCTTCAAAGTGGTCTAGATTTAACGGGGTCTAGTACGAATCATCCATTAAGTAACGGTGCACGGAAAACGCTTCTATCCAACCCATTTCACGTTTGGATCACAACTCAAGATATGCTTCCCATTGTTACATAACTTGCAGCGATATCAAAAACTGTGAATTCTAAAGGCCAATGAATAATGTGCATACCAGTTGCCAAATTGGCATTAAAATCATCATGGCTTATCACCTAAGCCGATAAGGCACACATTAGAAGGAGTGCTCCACATTTAAATGAGGTTTTGAACTACTCACTGCTCACGGCCTGGACTGGTCAAGCTGCCATAGCATGCCACGGCTCTACCAAACATCCCGCATGCTTTACACCACTGAGTAGCCTCTACAAACATATGTGGCCACACATTGGTCTGTTTATGTTTGCGCCTGGCAACTCGATGTATATTAAGCTGCTTAACCTAAAGAGGAAAGGAGGAATAGTTGCGTTGTAGATTCGGTTGTAGCATGGCTTGAAACGCTGGTGTGCCATTGTTGCCCAAACCAGGACCTTTGAATAGGAAATGCTAAAATCCAGCTAATTCCGACATTGTTGTCAACGGCGGCCACATATCCCACACGACATTCTCTATCCATGATTATAGCAATGTTTATATTGTAGTCAATGAGCTATTAGCTTTGTTCAGAAGAGCAAGACAATTAATGTTTTTAAAAGCTGGTGTCCTTTTGCTCGTGATGCGCTGGTTCACAGCGATGGCACCTTTGGTCTGAAACTACCGCAACTGGCAAATGTCCAGGGAGCAAATGAGAAGTCTCGTGTTAGTCATAACTCAGCAAAAGAATTAAGACCAAATCATTTCGGAAACATACATTCATCTCCGGCTGCAAGATAACTCAACTGGAAACAGCGCCTGTGGCATGTAAATCTTGCTACGTCACAGTAAATCTCTACCTTACGGGGCACAGTAATGATGCCGGTAGCATGTATTTTTGAGCTTGGTACCACCATCAGCACACAGCGCCTGCCAGGCGAGAAGACGATGAACTTGTGCTGTTCGCACGGGCGCAGGAACGAAGGCGATGGGCAGGAACGGCGCTTACTCTCATCCTTTGTTTAGACACACACACCCGCCCCCCGTCTCCCCCCCCCCCCCCCCCCAGCTGTGTTGGGCTAATCTTAGACTTTGCACATGTAAAATGAAAGTATTGTTATCACAGAAAGCCCTAGAAAAGACGTTAATTAGGTCTTTTCTCCATAAAATTCAGAACATTTCTCTGATTCTTTTGTGTTTTCACTTCTTTCACTCGTCTAAATTTTGAATTTTAGTAGGATTGAAAAGAAATTTGAGCCTGGAGAAAGCTGGTTGCTTTGCGGATTCTTGTCAAAATGACACATTGTCATCGATGAATAATATACGCGCTGCTTCTTTATATATGTAAGCTTACTATCATGCATCGTCATACACAACACACGCACCACATAAGAGGGAAGTCTATAACTAAAGGTATCTGCCACTGCAACTGACCCAAAAGTGGATCCCCGTAATGTCTTGACGGTCCAGCTTTTGTGCTTGTAATAGTGATACGATCAGTATCAGCTTTTACGCAGGTTCTTGCGAAAACCGAAGAAGCCCATTTTAAATGCTATAACTTCACACGCAACACTACAACTCAGTTAAAGGGCTGTAACACAACGGCCTTCAGGAAGCTGTGCGCCGCTCTTGTTTTTTGTACTTGACGCAATCAAAATCTCACATCACATTTGTGAGCCGATTTTCAGGTACTTCGAAGTTGGCTGCCGGGCGAATATCGATATTTGCCGGGCGAATTTAAATCTGTTGCTAACTTGAACGCACGCGACATACTGATATCACCTGGCATTTGTTGTCTACCCTTAGAGCTCTGGATTCCGGCCCATTTGATTCAGGATTTTTATCAACCGCTTTCATAAAATATTAAGATGCAAAGCTGTTTAAAAACCTTAAAGCTTTTTTTTAAAACTACACATCCCTTATCAACGATTTGTGGATAGAAATGTTTCCCAGAAATTTAAAACCTGCATGTCAAGGGTCACAATTTGATAACACTGCGGTTAGCTGGCTATGGGCAGGATCATTTTTTTATGGGCAGGTACGTTGCCAGATCCATTCCTACCGAAATTTTTCAAAACTTATTAAAAGAACATTCGGCGGCGCCTCCCACGCATACGCGACAAAGCAGCCTCCCATATCCTTGTAGCGTCCTTATTCACAGGCATGCAGTACTTACAGAGCTTACATAAGTACTGACAGAGCCTGCTTACAGTACTTACAGGGCTTACAGGACTTACATACCTTAGCATGATCCAAGATGAATGACCCTTGAATGAAATGATCCCCAAAGCCCGCCTTGCCCGACACAGCACTGATGTTAACAATATCGGGGCAGTCGGCACCCGGCGACCGGCCCGAGATCGATGCACTCTGCCGGTTACCGCGCCTAGTGTATTCCTGGAGCTTGGGTGAACGAAAGACGTGGGCTGGTGAAATGCCTGTAAAGCGTCTCGTTGAATATCACAAACCTATTCTTATTTCGATGCATGTGGTTTACCTATAGCATGGTAATGAAATTGCATAAAACAATCTTCGCATTTTAGGGTGTTTAATATACACAAAAACTTCAAAGACAAATTTGAAAACTATCAAATACCCTTCTGTGCATTAATCCATCGTTAAAACCGCCATCGTTAATATCTCCAGCGAAACTATTTAACGGGGCGCAACAATGGACTGCAAAGCATAATACGTTGGCTCATGTATGTCCGGAGACTGGTATGTTCTACCAGCTTGAATCTTATCACTGAGTATTTCGGGTAATCTGTGGTAAAATGAGTTAACCCGCGCCCGGCTAGCCGGTTCAATGCCCTTTACTTGGGTGGGGGAGTCAATTTGACCCGCCAGAGATCTCAAAAACGAAGTAGCTGGAGGCAACAAATTCATAGAGTAGATTGGCCTTCACGTGAACTGACTTTTGTCAAAATCTGAGGATCCTAGATTATGTCCTTGATGTCAAAATATGTCAAACAAGGTCGACCTCCGAATTGGTGCGTAAAGTGCCCCCCGAACTCCTCATGAGAAGGCCGCGAGTTTAGAAACCTGGTCTGAGCAAAAGAAAATGAAGTCAGTGATCTTGCTGGAGCTTTATGAGGTCAAGGTGAGCAAATACCTACGAGATTGCTCCTATTTTGCTATTCGAACACGCGTCAGGGATTATACTTCGCGGTATCTTCCTAGAAACAAAATGTCAGGCAAGGTCATTTTAGGTCAGTGACCTACTCTGACCCTCAAAAAATGTATGGAACATGTCTGTTGCGGTCCCTGTCATAAATATATTTGAAATAAGCGCCAGAGACCAATCCATAAAACCAGGCGCTCGAGTAAAGCAGCCGGTTAGTTTTGACCTCTTCTGACCTTTATACCTGAGCGTAGGTCAATAAAATTGGCTGGGATTATAAATTAAATTGGTTCATTGCCTAATAAGCTATCTCGGATACCACATGGCTCCGTCTAACACTCTGTTGTTGCCTTACATGGAACGATTCCTTAGAAATGCTGTTCTCAGACAGCCATGGCCTGACTTTGACCTGACATAGAGTAGAGACCTTACAAGCAACATCTAATTATTTTACATCAAAAGATCCGCTATTCAGTTCTCTACCATCTGCACAGTTTGGTGCGGTTATGCCTGTGCCGTTAATGCACCATTTGGAAATAATTCTGGGAAAACATCTTTGGAGGGTCAATTTGACCCCCACCCCACCCGAGCGCGTGTTAAACATAGCTGCTAAATACCGTGGAACTCAGGCACGCCAGCTGATCGTAATGAATATTTGCTCATTATTTTCTGCGGCAAAATCCTGAAAAGAATTACATCTTGAGGTAACTGAGCTCATCTGCAGTGAATGGTAAAGTAAAAGAGATACCTTTAACACAAATTATGCATCGTGGTGACTCAAATGACATCGAGTGGCGCGCATATTGATATGGTGGTGGTGGTGGTTGGATGTGGCGATGGCAGCTGAATTTTGGAACTGAATGTCATATGCTGTTGGGTAGTAAAACATGAAGTTAGCTGAAAAGAATTGAAAAACGTTTTAATGGTGTGTCATTACACCGAAAACAAGAAATTACCGATGGAAGGATTGTGCGTACTGCTCATCCCTTCTGCTGTGTTTTAATCCTGAGATCCTTAAAAAGTACCCGATAGCATTCAACTTCCACCCATGACACCTCACAATCCGATGATTTGCATTGGAATTGCTGGGATTTGAACCGAGGCCTTCTGATTACAAGCCCAGCATTCCACCGTCGAGGTAACCAAGCAGGATGTTGAAAAATGCTGTTTACCTACTAACACACCAGACGAGTGCAGTAGTCCGGACAATACTAATGCCTCGTCTCAATCTTCCGTGAAAGAGAAATAAGCAGGTTTTGTGCTTCGTGTTTTTATTACATTGGAGGAGCGCGAAATTTGGCAGACTTTGAAATGTGTTACGAATGACACTCAAGCCATTCACAAGTAATATAGGTGCCTGAGCTACGGAGGGAAAATACACTTATTGTGCTGCCGTCGCGTCATATTATCTTCAGCAATTGGATGTAAAACTTCATGTGAATATGTGGCCGATGCTCACGGCGTGAAAGCCACCAAGAAAAACAGTCCTCTGCGAAAAATATCGGAATATTTTGCATGTATTCATTCAGCCAGCTCACACCTCACTATGCAGTGTTCAGCGGCATGCACAGCCTTATTGTAACGTAGAGTTGTTTACTGTTGCTGTCCTGAAAGGATCCGATTGTTCCCTCAAAATGTGACACTTGATTGATAGGAGACGTAGTCTGAAGAAAGGTGGGTTTTATTTCACTGAATCATTCACAAGCATTGCAGGCGCAGCAGCATCATGTTCTTGTGAAGTGTTCGTTAATGAAGGAGTTAAAGGGAATGTTTCACCTTTAAATATATTAAAGCAAGCATCAGATACGATGACACAAGGTCACTTATAACTATTGGTATGCTTTTAAGTGGAAAAGTCTGCTTTAGACAGCACAATCATCTATTTAGTAAGCATGCTTTTCAATGCGTCATGGTTTGATTACGTCATCGCACCTTGCATAACATTGATTGTGAGTCAATTTACGGCAGTTGTATCTGAAAATCGCGCTCGCGAACGCCAGATATGAACGCCTCAACAATCATAATTTGTTTGGTCTTGATCGCCGCATGGCTTCTGGAATGACAGGATTTAAATAACGCTATAATGAAGTTGTAAATACCAAAGGGGACTTTAAAACACTCTCCCCGATATAACCTTCCCAATTTAGCGGGCGTGTAGCTCAGGAACTAGAGGGGCTTTGGTACCAAGAAAGGCGTCATTGTGAACAGCACCGAAAGGTCTTCAAAATGTCTATTTCAGTTCTAAACCCCACAGAAACGTGGAATACTCCCTTTAAGGCTTGATCAAGATGACTTCACCATCGGGGTAAAAACATTCTGCGAAAACTATGCAACAAGGAAATCCGTCCAAAAGGCTCACTTGAAGCTTGTGCGCTGTTTGAGCCTTAAAGAGGAGATGTTCCCACAAACAACGTTGAACGGGTAATTCATTCCCCCGACCTGCCACCCCTTGACTTCTTTCTGTGTTGGTTTCTGTACGACTACGTCTGTAAAGATGTGACACAAAACAGGAATCAAAATTAAGAGTGTAATACAAGATGTGACACAAATTATCATTACGAAAATGTTACGGACAAAAGAAATCGAATAAGTTTTATGATTCATATTTCTCTCTCGTAGCAGGGCACATGTAAACGCCCATGAAGAATATTCTGGCACAGCAAATCGTCCTTTCACCCAATATGAAAATTAAGTGGACGAAACCCCTGAAGCAAAAACACTGGAGACGGAGGAGGATCACAGAAGCTTCGACTGCCCCACCACACACACGCTTTGAAATTGTCTCCGTGCCCCTGGCTGTCCGTGCTTTGGTGCCCACTCCATGGCATCTGTGGCGTCATGGCCACTAAATTAATGACCCGTGCCTTTCCCAAGGTCATTCGAGGTCAAGATTAGATGAGATGAAATGCTGGAGCTGGCGTCCAAGAAGCCCACGCAGCCGTTATATCACGGACTAGAGCAGATGAGCATGTGGAGTGTTGTGATGCTGCCTGCCAGATGACCGGGGCCTCGTACCCCACTGAGTCGGCTCCGGGCGGACGATCACGTGACCAGGCGGCCGGGGCATGCAGAGCCTGACCAGGATTCGAACGACAGCTGTTGGAGAGGTGGCGACAGAAGCGGCGATAGTCGGATAAAACACATCTGTCAGCGTTATTGCCTCTTGATGGTCCAGGTTACGACAGACGCAGTCCACGAGACCGCTCAAAAGGAGAAAGTTGGCTTTTTAAGGAATACCGATCACTGTCATAATACATATTTTGATTTCAAGGTCACATAAGGCCAGGCTTATAATTGGCTGCAGGATGGCTCCACGCTAATTTCTGAAGTAATTAATGCATGTCTGGGCTGAAAGCAGCTTTACTGCACGGACATGCAAGCCACAGAGGCAGAGCGTGGTTCAAAGCCACGGAAGTCAGCCTAACCATATAAATCTGCTTGAAAAATGCACCCAAGGAGCGCCCCGCAAAAATTCTCGCGAGTTACCTTCACCGCTTCACCGCACCGGACCCGACCTATAAACCAATGACAAGGGCCATTTTATGGTAGCTTGGTGGATCCGTAGTGGACGCATGCAGCTACCGCTCCTATCCTGAGCTTTCGCTGTACAGCATTGTGTATCAAGTTGGCAAAGAGACCAAAGGCGAGAAACCATCAAAGCCGTGGAACGTCAGGCATGAAGAGCAGCGTTCATTTTCCCTGCCATCGCCGACCCGATCTCGCAGGTTTTATTTAAGTTTACAGCAATGACGCCCGTTCTTAAACACGCCACAGCCGGACCTGATGGGCACGTGCAGCCATCATCCCCGTCTTGCCATTTGCATGCTCCGCACGGGCGGACGCCCAGACCGTCCGTCTTGCCCCGCACAGTTCAGAGTCGGTGTCATACCAGCGCCGATTGATTCCTCGAACGTGCCGGAGCGGACCTCGGAGCGGTGGTGCCCGTCCAACCCGTCAGACCGCGTGAGGGGCGCGGCATGCCGACCAGGCGGACCTAGCCTCTGCTGGCCCGGACGAGCTGTGCCGTGTTTTTCGGTCTGTTCAAACAAACTTCAGCTTCTGGCACGCAGAATCAATGTAATGATGCCGCGTTGGTGCTGGTTAAATATGAGACCGTAAAGCTTTTATGGGGTCGCTCTACCGCTTTCATTTCTTTTTCGGTCGAGCGCCGGGCAGGGCAATTTCTTAAAGCATTCTCAGCAGACGCGCGGAGAAAATACCAGACATGCAGCAGTTTGCTGCTCAGGCGCTGGTTGATGTAAAATTAATTAAAAAGTTCCCAAAACTTTGGCAATGAGGCAGCAACTATAGAACTCCGCAATGACAAACGGGTGTTTAAATTACAAGGTTGTGATAGGTTTGCCCCTTTGATGTTTCTTCGATTAAACTGGGTTTCCCCACGTCAGGGTATGGTATGTTTCTGTATGCGTGCACGTTTGCATGCTGCATACCGCTCAGCTGGATTGGTCACCATCCTGCTTTGTTTCGTGTAAGGCGACACGACCTCAACATTATTTCAATGGCAACTGGCAATCTATAGCGTGGAAAATGTGACAGAATTCAGCTGACCAGCGCTCTGTCAAAATTTGGAAGATGACGCTCCAAGCTATTTGTGTGATATCTGTACGAACATTAGCCGCTAGGTTAGGTCAAGATTTGAGACGGCGTTCGGACGTACCACCAGCTTCTCTGATGTGGAACTAAAGAAATCATGTTATGATGGCTAAGCGAGTTATCCTATTCTACACAAATTATGATGAAACGTGTCTTTGCACAATAATATGTCAGTGTACAAGTGTACAGGTTGTAAATTTAACACATTGAAGATGAAGACAACGCAAGAAATGGATCTTTGGTAATCAGTAGCCGCTCAAAAGCAACAACTGAATATTGGAGCAATTGGAATGTGATTATTAAGCAAATTAAAATTGTCAGTTTTTAGCTTTACCATACATGATGCCATTCATAACACACTGCAATGTACTCTGTACCAAGGAAGTCGTGTTTGTTACGTTTGGTAAACAAAATGTGGCTTCTCGCTTAATGAACCAACGCATGAATTTAGCACAGCTCGTTAATTCGACCGTGACCACGACGATATGCAGCGGAGGACATCTGCAGAACAGCTGTGGGCATGATCATGGAATATCTGCTACCTTTGCTTTGTATTTTTCCTTGGGTTTTTCTATAGCTTTCAAGCTCTTATTGTGTCGACTCATTGACATGCCACGTTCAATGACTTATGCTTATTAAATAACCTTCCGATTACATTGATGCTGGAACCAGCAAAGCAGTTTGATTCTCGAGCAATGTGTTTCAACCCTATGAAATTCGGAACGGCATAAGTGGCAGTGCAATTGCGCATATTTTGGATGTAGCTATGTTTTTATTAGCATAAGAACTCATGGAAAAAACAAATATTTCAAAACGAGTCACAATATGCATATATATATATATATATATATATATATATATATATATATATATATATATATATATTCATATGTATATTTATACACTACCTTTTCACATCTCTAACTCGGATTTGGTAGGTCGGTAGGCTCCATTCGTTTAAATGTCTACACGAGGAAAATGTGGAAAGCCGGCGTTCAGCGTCACATGGTGATCTTTGTGCTTACCTTACCTTCTCGCGCAGAAGTCGTGAGATATTGGTGGATACATGAAGGGCATAATCAGTGATCATGTCCTTTCAAACTTCGTAGGTCTAAATCAGGTCAAATGTGGCAAAGCACTTATGTGTAAATGTGTATCAATATGTGTCCTGGACGTGCCTGAAGATCTTAAGTGCAGTGACTCCTGAAGTCAGTGCCATTCAATCAAATGGGGTAACCTCAGGCTACCTGACGAACTTTTTGAAAGTAAGTAGACAGGCAGTTAATCGTAAAGTAAGCATGATTTGATGCATTCAGCATCAAACGTGCGAAGGAAAGTGCGATTTGAACTGAGTTGGCTCTATATAACAGGGGCAGCCATGTGCATATTCCGTACCATATTCCGTAGAATGGTGTGGTCAGGGTTGTCGGAAAGGTTGGCGTTGCCACCGGCTTTGCTGCGGGCGTGTGCTTTAGCACGCCGGTGTGCAATCTGTGATGGCATCGTAATATCCACGCTGAGGAGTGTGGCGAGCTTGGGAATCTTGCAGAGGTAAAAAGACACCTGAAAGCCTGCCACCGCCTGGGTTAGGTAAAAACATCATCCCTCCCCTTTCAACTTTGGGAAAAAGCTCAAGGATTATGTCGCGCGGCCCCAGCCCGTCGGGTATTGGGTGTCTGTCAAATAATCGATTTGATAGACACATTCTGGCAGGAGTGTGTGTATGTGTATTGACCAATTTTAAATGGTTTTACGTTTCTTGCTCTGTGGAAAATAAAATAGAAAAGGCAGTGATTGTACTTCAGATTGATTGCAAAACAACCTTTTTTCATACAAACGCACGTTTGCAACACATTCTAAGATTCTTCGATGGTGCCTGGTTGTATGTTAATGTACGCAGTCATAGGTCCCAAGAGCATAGTCTCAGTTGTGTACTGCCAATTCCCACCACATTCCCAAGTGCTCTTAGACCTCACTCTGCGCGGCCTCACCAGAAGAAACGACGCAAGTAAATTTTCGTTAGTCCTACTTCGTGTTCAACCCAATCCGTCACAGCGTCCGTATCACTGCCGCCGCGGAAACAAACTACAGCTCCCGATTCGGCATATCGCACCCAGCCTGCCTCCGAACGATCACCGACAATACCCGGCCGGCCTCCGAGGGATCACCGAAAATACATCACCAGCCACAGGAGGGGGGATTGGATCACGGGCCCGCGCCCGCCGCTGGAAACTGAACGGATAGCCTTATTGAGCAATATTGTTATTGGCGTTGCTTTGCATATTGGCGGAGAGCTTAGGGCAGTTCCAGCAGGCGGAAACATGGTCTATAGGGGCATTATTGTGATAAAGCACGAGGACCGTAATGTGAGATGGCTTCCTCAGGCGTGTTATGTAACATTCCAAGCCAGACAACGGGCACGACCACAGCACGACTCACATTCGGCTGAAATGAGCGTGGTACCTGTAAGCAGACCGGCAGCTTTTGCGAGAGACGCGTTTTTCAGGAATGCCTTTTCATCGCGTGTGTATTCCCTCCACCTCACTCCCAGTGAAATTTGCACACCGCAGTTCACTCGTGCAGCAGTCCACGTAACCGTGGATGAACAGCCCCCGCCCATAAACTCCTGTGCACATCGCTATCGCATGCGACACGAGCGTGCATCACAGCGATGCCTGTCTACGGTCAGCCAGCCTCGGCGGGGATATCGTTACGTCATCACAGAGCCTCCGGCAAAAGATCGGCCCGGCCGCCGAACCGGCCCTGGCTTTGGACGTGGCGTCCATCCGGCGATCGATTCCGGCTTGCCCCCGGACCGCAACTGTTTTCACGACGGTATTCAGTCAGGTTTTATGACGGCATGGCTAATTTGTTTATCAGTGTAGGCCAGTTGTTCGGCAAATCGATGCTGACTTCTGCTCTGGTAATTGACCCCAGAGTGCGGAGTGTTTTCGAGGGCGTGGTAGTCAGCTCGCCCTCGAGGGAAAGTTCCGTGGTGCCTGTAGGGAGGTGCACGGTGCCAAGACCTCTGCGGTGTCATTGGGTGTTGATGCTACCTTAGCGAGCTGTCATTGTGGACAGGGCAATGCTTGCACATACCCAGAAATGCACGGAAATTCTCTGTTGTGCGGCAGCTACGCCAGCCACTTGCCTACATCCCAGGAATGGCTCCTGGAATCGGATTCTGCGTCCTAGATTAAGGATCCATCTTAAAGATTCACAAAAAGTTTCCTGAAATGCAGTATCCGTGGTAAACTTTCCCAGTTGCTTGTGACTTTGGAATCTTTTGAGAATTCCCTCCGCTGATTCCTTGGGATCCATTATTTATTTTATATTTTATTTAGTGTGGCGAGCTGTCTCACTTCCAAAATATTTTCAGTTCGGGTAAAACAGGCCACCATCCCGCCCAGACAGGTCCTCTCCTTGCCTTTGCACGTGACAATTGTAAATTAGGTCTGGGATAAAATGGCGTACTTCAATAATTAACATCCATTGTGAAATTGTCTGCATTAGCTAAAAACTATTACAGGGAACGTTTTTGGTTACTCACTTGATTTGGAAATGAACTACACAGGTGGCGGACCCAGAATAAGCAACGCCATGATGTTGGTGACATTTTGCACATTAAGAACATGAAGTCTGCCACTCACTTGTCAAGCTTGGAGCCAGCCCAAGAAGCTTGTCTCACTGCCATACTGTGCTGACCGCAACCTTCACTCTGAGAAAACCTTATTGGGTACGCATATAATATCAGACAAGCGTAATTTAACAGTTTCAGGCAAGCACAGCACTCTGCCACTGACCACTCATAACATTTTAGTGACGCGTGCGACGTAATAGCTAAGCTGTACTTCTGGAAAATTTTAGTTCGGGGATCTATTCCCCGCGGTTTCCGCCCTTCCTGCCCGAGTGCGAGGCAGGCGGCACCATAAAGCCTCCGCAGCTGAGTGCATCGTACAGCCCCCATGGCGACGACGACGCATCTTACCAAACAAATGATAGTAAAGACCAATATTCCTTTTCTCATCATAGAAGTTCTAATGACCTTCAGGTGGTGCTACGAGCAATTCCGAAGAGCGAACGCAACGCACTAACTGCAGAGCGGCTGGTAAAAATTGCTGCAGGCTATCTGCTTCAAGACGAAAGATCACGCATAATAGCACAGAGACATAGACATGGTCCACATGAGAGGTTTGACGAGGTGGTCGGTATTTTTTTTTCTGCCCAGCAGCCGTTATATTCAGCCGAGACGAAGTATCAGGCAAACAGCAACGGTCGCTGTAAGCTGAAGTCGTAAACGTGAAGGCTGGTAACGGGAACGGAAACGGACGGTTGTGCTTGACAAGGCTTATGCAGAGCTGAACGGGAGCTGAATGAGGTTCCGCGCAGAACGACAGTTTTCAGCCTGCCCACTCCCGCCCCCCCCCCCCCCCCCCCACCACACCTGAGTCTGATGCCCCGAGCATCCCTGCCATGGGGCGGCTCACAGGCGTGCACCACAGGCCCGCTGTTAGAGCGGCGCCGGCCGCGGGCTCGTGCTCCGCGATGGATAGACGACAGACGACGACCCCGCAGAGCCGCTCGGGGGTCACAGCAGCGGGACCGCCCAATTGTGGTTTGACCCGACGGTGGCGAAACGGGCCGCTGAACAGCGTGAAGGCTGAGGTTGTGTGACAGCTGGGTTTGTGTGACGGCTGGGGTTGTGTGACGGCTAGGGCTATGTGACATCTGGGGTTGCGTGACCACTGGGGTTGTGTGACGGCTGGGGCTGTGTGACGGCTGGGGTTGTGAGGCCGGCACACATAGTGTGACCTGTCGATGGTGGCGGTATACAGGTGTGCAACACCCCCCTCCCCCCCCCCCCCTGATCACTAATGGCCGCCCGCAGCTGTACCACTCGACGCGTCACGTCCACAGCGGGCGACCAAAGCCGCCAGTCGCCGTCATGCACCGACGGCCGACGGCTATGCCGAGTCAACCCCAAACCCGCGGTCGGAGCGGCCTGCCTGCAGCGCCTGGCTGGTTCGAATCTGACCCGGCCGGGCGGCGCAAGGAGTTCGGCAAGTCGACACGGAGCCGCCGGCGGCTGGTGGGGCAGACAGGCCGCGCACCGCCGGAGCCGGCGACGTTGTGGCGTCGTCGACGTCGTTGCTTGGTACACGTGCGCTTGGGAGTCCCGGTCCACGTGGCATCCCCTCGTGGTCAGTCGGCTGGGCCCCATCGCAGGTGCAGGCGGCGCACGTCAGGTGTGTGGTCACCCAGTGGACAAGGACTGCGAGCTGCCGAAGCATGCGACGCAATTTGCGGAATCGTGTCGCTGACGGCTGCGTACCGGCTAACCCTCTGAGTCGCGGCGAAACCGTCGGCTTCCATCGCGTCCTTCTCGACCATGCCTCTGCCCTCGCACCGACAGCTGACAGATCCGGGAGAAATGTCGACGCAACACATCGCTCATGCATCCAGTAACGGCATCGCGGACGTGACGTCATTGAAATGCCGACTCCGACGTCGGCAGGATAGCCGGGCGGGCGACATGGGGCCTGCAAGACGGCAGAGCGGGCTCGCCATGCATAATTAAGCCTGCGACGCAGCCGCTGTTTTATCCAATTCAGACTGTTTGATAAGCCTGTTCGTGACAGGCTAGGATGTATTTTAAATCAAACGAGTCATTACATGCGCTACATCAAAGACGACTGTCCAAACCCTTATGTAAAGCCTTGCAGTTTTAAGTGCCCGTATGCCTCTCCTGAAATATGGAGCACCTTGTGACCAGGGTTTCCAGTGTTGGGTAATTGCAACGGAACACTCAACGTTCCCTAGAGATTCCTTTCTGCACAGTATACTCGCTAGCAAGCCGAGTTCACGTTCTAGTTTAGACCACGTCTTATACCTGTCTGAAATATGGAAGCGCTAAGATCGTGTACGTACAGGCGAACTTTTTGCTGCACTCCCGCCTACACATCTTACGCGGGTCAAACGAAAACCAGTGCATGGGTGTCAGTTCGCTTTAAAGCCAGCCTTACTTTCACGTAACGGAAGCAGTGTAGTCAGGTCCAAATGCAGAACGAGTCCTCGTCCAGTTCCTCTGTGCCATGTCACGACTAATGCGTGCTGTCGCTTTCCCACCATTACCGCTTGATGGCGAGACGGCTTGCGCGCGGCCGGGGTAGGGCGGTAGGGTCATCACTGCATTATTCACCGATGGGCCGGCCCCGTTCGCGACTGCAACAGGCGAGCCGCGCGTCGCCGTAAGTGGGCGCACCACGTGACCGATTGTCACCGCGCGGCGCGACGGACACACGCAGGAAATGGCGCGAGCGGCGCTGGCAGGCGGCCGGCGCGCCAGAAAGCCACTTCGTTTGGTATGCATGGGCCCCGGCGACGCCGAACAATCAGGCGACTCGACACCGCCGGGCATTCGTCACGTTTGCACCTCAGCTGCCGCGCGTCTGATGATCGTCATGTCGCAGACGGCGTGTCCGCGCCCAGCCGTCCACACGCGCGGCGGAACCGCGCTCGCCGTCGGGGCGGGCTCGTCCGCACTCGGTCACGGGGTCTGGATGCCCGTCCACCTCCGCCCGTCAGATGCTGTTTGTCCACTTGTGGGCTTTAATCCGTGACGGACAGTTTGCAGACTTGGCAATGCAGGAGCCGGAAGTACGCTGAATGCAAGATGTGACATCGTACAAACGTCACGCAAATTTCACCACCTCATTGGCCGTGTGGTGCTCAAGGTCAAGAACAAATATGATCACCAAACCATTCGTCTCTGATGTTCGACAGGACGAGTCGTTGCACCATCGACCAGCAGTTGGCCTTCGACCATTTTGATGCGGTGAGCGTGAGTTTTGAACACGAGTCCCTTTCTATGCCAAAAAATGCAGGAATTTCGGCAGTGGTGCGAGTAATGACGAAAGTAAGACTGGGAATCAAATAGCTTGAGAATGGCACGACAACCGAGGGTGAAAAACAATTAAACAATATGAATTCCACAGATAAATACACAAAAATATCACGAGAAAAACCCAAAACACGCGCACATACCGACATTAGGAATTTGCAAACACCCACCTGCACATGCACCACCTCTGGACAGCTTTAAGTACAACAAGTGAGTCAGCCCGTCCGCTGCCGTGGCAGTTTTGACGCGGTCGTCTAGCAGCGATCTGACATCATACAAACGTTCCATCCATGACGTAATCAAACGATGGCGCATTGAATGAGCTTATTCATGAAATACTGAAATTGTGTTGTTTAGAGCAGTCTTTTGCACTTCAGAGCATACCGATGGCTACAAGAGAGATATATTGTCCTGTCTGATGCCTGCCTCAATACTTTCAAATGTGAAACATTCCTTATAGGCCTGTACCTGTTATGTACTGATATAGCAGTCAACATAAATACATTGATGCGTGCACCTCATGATGATGTCGGTATGACGTTATCGGTTCCTCCACGCTGCTTCTCTGAGTTTCACTGTGATGTGGCGATGTTAGCTGGCTGGGGGATAGCTATCTGAGGTGGGGTCAACTGAGAATGAAATATTGAAAACTTGGAGGGGATTTTACCCCGATTCAACAAGGCTTTTAAGACACTGCAATGCAATGGTTGTTTTCAGTGTATACTTGCGTTTTATGTACTTACCTTTAAAATTAAGCTACTTGCCACTGAGACGGCAGATATAAGACTTCGGGTCGCAAAATCTTAGCACATTTGAACAGTATACCGCTCGGTGCCGCGCAGCCTGTTGTTACCTTATCGCTCCACTTTCTGTACCGCTGCCCTCCCAAATCCGGTGTCGCCTCCCTAGCTGCACGACTGCAACACCCCTGCCCTACCCCACCCCACAATTTAGCACCGCTCCAAAAGCCGCCGTGTGTGAAGCCGGCAGCGGTGCTGATTTGGCGTCGGCGTTTTTCTTTGAAGCGCGTCACGCTCGTCGCGATGAAAGAGGTGCGACGCGGCGGCGGCCGATAAGTATGCGCCGCTTTGGCCGCCGCGTGTCCGAATCAAAACAGCGCGCCGGCGGCGGCGCGCCGACAGCGAGCCGCGCCCGGCGCCCGCATACCAACAGGACAGCTGATTCAATGATCAGCCGACCGCCGTTCGAATAATGGCCGACCGGGCAGACAGATGAATATGAGATGAGATAATGAGGCGCAGTCGGTGGCGCGTCGCGGCCCGGTAATTCCATTACGCGGCTCAAGTGAGGGAAGCGTCGCGCATGGGCGGGAGGGCTGAGGGGGTGGAGGGGGGGGGGGGGGGCGAGTCCGTCGCTCAAAGCCGCGGCCGGATCTGAGCAGAAGACCATTGTCGGGACTGCTCGGATGCCCCGGGACAGCTGGTGGCGTTGCAGTGGGACAACTTGGTCGGCACTGGTGATGAACAGCCACGGGTGCTGTTTGATCTGTGGGACTTCGGTTTTGGGGTTGGGTTTGGTCGGCTCTGCTTGTGGTGGTGCATTTTTTCAACTGAACCACAAAGTGGATTCGCGACAAACTGGCCGTCACAAGCGCTGCTCAGCGACCGGCTTGCATTTTAAATCAAAATCGGTGGCTTCAATGCAGCTCTGAGATTGAGCCTTGTAGGGCTGTGTTCTCTTATACATGACTGAAAAGGTGGCAGAGGCACCGGAGACTGGCAACGGTGCAGTTATCCTGTCTTAAGAGAAAAATGGCGGTAACCCACAGCGTTGTTCAGAAACGAGGTAAAACTCGTGTTCGTTCCACAGTCCGACAGAGGATCCGCCGCACCCGACATGGGAACTGCAGCCCCTTCCAACTTTCTTTGTCCTCCCTTACCCCCTCCCTCTACTCCCACAGCGACTGCGAACCAACCCCGTCAGTCATCAGAGAAAGGTTGTTTCGAATCAGTTCAAGGAGATTTGGGCCGCATGACTGTCATTTTTCATTGTGAGCGGAAACTGACCGCTCATCAGTCGCTGCTCCATTGCTGAGGCCCAATTTTTGTCCAACGATGCATGCCATGAGAGACTTTCCCTGAGCTCGCAAGCAATGAGTCCAATATTTGCAAGCATAGCATATGCTTCAGCTATCATAAATTAAATCGCCGTTGAAGAAGGTCTTCAACATTGCTAACGTAAAAATTAGTTTTTTGAATAAAAAAAAACACAGCTTACAACAGCAAACCCTGTTGGACTCATTGCAGGCCTACCCGGAAACGTCGGCATTAAGATGCAATGATTCCATTGGTTGTGATTTTTACTCATGGTCCCAATAAAAAGAGTAATTCCTCTATTGCTCATCATCTCAATAACAGGCGCAAATATTCAGGTGATGATTATCTCAAAAAGATGGAATAATTCTAGTGCTCATCATCTCAATAAAAGGCGCAGTTTTGTGCGCGCAACAAAATGAGCTAATTTTAGCTGCCGATTAGTCTACGTGGCATTTCGTTATTTTCCTTTTTGCGAGTGTACCTAGTTCCCCTTCTTGTAAAGGTTTTGAGCTCCAAAGAGACTAAAATGAGCTTATTTGCCCATGTATAGACGAAACAACACATGCGTGTAATGATGACAGATATCTGCTCTGCTAAAAATGCAACTGGGTGTTTGTGTTGTATCAAGTCCTCGTGGTGATGGCAAATGCTTTTGATAAGTGCTTTTGTATTTGTCAAGATAGGTGTCCCAGAGAAACAGAACAAAAAAAAATAAGGGACGAAACAACGGCCACATTTGATCAAAGCTAGTGATTGATCAGAAGCCGCTAAAATTGCTCGATGAGACAAAATAGCAGCTCTTGCTCTATCCGGTCTCACAGGCTCACATTGCGGTTTTCTAATGTAAGTGCACTCTGGAGAACACACGTGCAGCATTGTGTTCGTGGTACAGCTAAAAGCTGTTGGTTTGACATCCCAGTGGCTGGTAAATCACATCAAGTATTTAGCCACGACTCGTGTATTTCTTGGTATCCTAATATGCCATTTACGGTGAATGCCAGGGGACCTGCGGTTTTTCAGATACCGGTGAAGTTTACCCAACGGTGTGGCGCAATGCGAATTCCAACAATGAGCTTTGACTGGAGTGGGGCTTTCTGTCTGATTGAAAAAATTTCGTAGACATGTATGCATGCGTGTGCTTGCGTATATTTATCTAGATTGAGATGTAGATTTACCTCGAGCATCTGTAGAGAAAGATCAGCCAACACACTTTCGTTGTCTCGCTGGTTGTACCTTTCACTGCTGCTCGCAAAACAGTCCATCAGTGACACTGTGTGAACGCTCGGTACATGGGCGCTGTGTGGACGGCCGGCTTAACTGTTATTAAGGGCTTCTGGGCTTTACAGAGTATCTTCTTCGAAGGATACACAAATTGCCCAATGAATGCTTGGTCCCCGTCCCGATCTCATCACCGAATGGCGTATTGCTGAGAAGTTACCTAAAAGATAAAACATGAAAATCTTTCCGACTGAATGTCAGGCCTGAGACGGGTATAAGCTAGTCAAAGCCATACAAAGCACCTGCCACCATAGTACTTTGAGTAGGGCCGGCAACAATAGGGCGACTGCCGGTGACCAAAAACAGATATATCCTTAATTGCTCTGACCAATCATGCGTGATGCCTTGCAGGTGACCTTTGGCATTTCCCGACAAAACTGCCACTTACTCACGCACTGAAATCTACGAGACTTTTGCTTGGCTGTTGCAAAAATAACAATGCACGTTTCTTGAAAAGTTGGAAACGGTTTTGGCAATAAGTGCATGTTCTGAACAAGTATGTTTTTTCGGTAAATAACATAAACCTAAATCACACTGTACAAAAACAAAACGTCGTTGATGGCGGTGGTCAGGCACCTAGTTGAATAATGCCACGAAAACCACTATATTAATAACATCCGAACATGTTCATAAGGACGAATAAGCGAAAGTTGGCTTTGAAGACTTAACGGAAACGCACCATCTGGACACGCGCGAGTAGAGTTAAATATCGGCCAAAAGGTGGCACTACGGTCTCAAAGTTGCACAGACTTGTATGCTGCACTGCTTTCTTATCGTCGTTGCTTTCACTTCAGATAGGAGCGTTTGAGTTTGAGCGTTTGAGCGTTCGCTCAATGCAAGAGTGATAATTGACAATCCCGCGTAGTGTAAAGAGCTAGGTCTCAAGCAACTATGAATCTGTGTGAGGATAATTGCGCTCCTGACAGTTATTTATGCGGCGACATATGCCGCCAAAAACCCTCATTATCATGATCGTCGTGCTGCATTTAAACTAGCCATGCTGGCCGATGTGCTTTTGTCAATTCAACACAGCACTGAGCAAATAAGAAACACCCGGTAGAGGCTTGAGCGCAAACAACCTGCTACGGCACAAAGTGTCAGTACAACAACGGCCCAGGCAGGGCTGGTGTGGGCGGCGCCGCCCGCCGCGGACGGCCGTGCCGCGTTACCTCCTCGGTCGGCGGCCGGGCCACGTGACCGCCGCGGCGGCGGCCGCCCGTCCTTCTCCCCGGGGGCACAGCTTCTCACTGCTGGTCATTGCAGACCAGTTTGTGGGCCCCGTGCGACTATTTCGGAGGCTAATTTTCAATTTAACTAAGAGGCAAGCAAACGTTAAGTCTTTGATGGCCGCCGGACCCTGGAGAGGAGCGGCGGGACTATTTCCAGAGTCCGGTTAGGATGTCGGACGCGATGGACCGGCCTCGTCTCACGCCCCGTGTGTTGGGCGCCGCGCGGAGGCGCATTCAGAGGGGAGGAGCCGCCGCCGGCACGTGTCTGTTCCAATTTGCACATGCTTGTAAGTGCATGCATTACTAATAAGTGTACATACGCTTGCAAACAAGTGCAGACAACTAAAAACCAAGGCAAACGCGTAACATAAGCACAATTAAAACATTCGCAGTTGTTATACGCCATGCAAGAAGCTTCGCATGCCCGCGGTGTGTTAAAATGAAGTTTAGTCAAAACTTTGAAGTTGTGCCCCCATTTATGATAACCCATACACCCCTGGCGCTGCCGGCTGCACCCCTTGGGCGCGCCGAGAGCGTGTTTTGCTGCACGCCACGCATGCTTCGCTTGCTGCACGTTTATGGTTCACTGCCTGAGATTGAGAGATGAGCGAGACCTGACCGCGGAGAAGCGTTCTGCCTCAAATCGGGCTGCGCCGCCGTCAGTGGTGTTTTGGAACCAAGCGAGGTTCTTACATCGAGCAGGCGACAGCTGGATTGCCATCGCTCAGGATCTTAACCTGTTATCGGTGAGAATCACAAACCGATATAACCGCATTATGCTCTGCTCCCTGCACTACAACTGCAGGTCGCGTACCGCATTGGTCCTCTGCGCGTTGGCTCCAGCCTGGTTCCCTGGAGAGTAATGCGGTCCCATCTTCCCACCGGGTGCCATACTCTTCGCTCAGCCTGCGCTGGAATTCCTTGAAGCCACATCATATCCAAGGCAACTTGTCTGTGGCGTTTCGGCAATGCCAGAATTCATCGCCGAAGTTGTCTGATCCGACGGCCGATGAACACCTGGCCCACATATCAGGCCGAGCCTGGGGACAACTCAGCTCATTTCCGTCGGCAGGGTCTGCGTAGGCCGGCCAGAGCCGGAGGAGGGGGGGGGGGGGGGGGGGGCGGGGGAAGGAGGGCATGGGTGCCAGGGAGGATGGCCTCTCCGGCAGTATGCTCGGTAACAGGGAGAGTAGCTCGCCCTGCGGCACGTATGGGACCAGGGAAAGTGTCTCCTTCTGCAGTATGTGTTAGGGGACGGGGTGGTCGGCTCGCATTTCAGTAAGTGTTGGGGCGGCCGGGGAGAACGGTTCCTCCCACAGTGAGCAGCAGGGGGGAGGGGGGGGGCTGGCAGCTGCTCCTGCCGCATCATGAAAGGCGAGGGGCAGGGATGTCACTTTCTGAGACCGGTTGGGGGAGTGCGGCTGGGCCAATGAAGTTGATCCGACTTTCCTCCAATCCTGATTTTTCCTCGGATTTCAGTCAGTTTGATTTGAGTCCCAGATGTGAAAATTAAACTTATAAAAAATTTCGTTGGTAACAAAATGGTTTCGATGTTGTGGCATAAATTCCCAGTTAACGCCGATGTGATAAAGAGGATGATGATACATGATGGTGATGATATTAATAGTGTTGCGTTGCGGTATCTAGTGCACCAGCCGCTCAGATACTTGCTGTATTTTATAGGCCCAGTATTCCCTGTTTTACTCATGCATTGGGGAGGTGGGGGGGGGGGGGGGGGGGCTCAGAAGAGCTTTGAGGCGGCTTAGGCATTGGGGGCGTGACTCAGATCCCCCAAATGAACGAAGTGATATCTGTGAGGAGCGGCATCTTCCTGCGGGAAGTTTAGGACTCTCAGATGCCTCTGCTTTCATGTGATATATCGATTCGTTTTTTTCCGAATAGTTCCCACTGTAAGATTCATGCTATGAACCTCATGTACACTCAGCACCCTAAAGACCGTTTCAATACTTGCTTCACCCATAGGCATTAATGTCATATGAGCAGCAAAATGGCTTCCACAGCCGCCGCATATCTCTGTTGATGATGATGCCACACTGCATTCGCTTATGTATTTTTCCGCACGGCTGAACGCTGGCAGAGCCTGTTACAGAAGCGCGGCTCTGCTCGTCAACAGACGAGAGGCCCGAGCAGGGAGGAACACACACCAGATAAGTCACGTGACAGACCCGGCCGAGACTGAGCAGCGTCCGGTCACGCTCGCCGCGGGAGGTCATCACGTCCGGTCACGCTGGCCGCAGGCGGTCACCGTCACAAAGCACGCCACTCCACAGTCCACCGCCATGCCCTCAACCAGCGGGAAGGACTCGGCTAAGGATTCCAGCAGAGGTTGGGGGACAACTTCCAACAAACACACAACACACCTTCCGCGCCGGCGAAACCGCCACGTCCCGCGAGGGGCGCCAAACAGCGGCCATGGCCGACCCCCGACTGCCGGCGGCAGTGCCCTGGGCGCCCAGTGCTGCCCACCCCAACCGCTCCAGGTGCCCAGGTCCGCCCCAGTCGTCCAGCTGCCCCAGTCCACTCCAGGCGTCCCAGTCCGCCCCAGCCGCCCGAGCCGCCAAGGCGCCCCAGTCCGCCCTAGCTGTCCGAGCCGCCCCAGGCGCCCCAGTCCGCCCCAGCCGCACGAGCCGCCCTAGGCGCCCCAGTCCCGGTAGGTCGCAGCGGAGCCTCGTCACAGCCGTTTGTACTTGGATTCCGCCTCAGTGTCAGCGCACCCGCACCCGTTCACTGCCCGATCGACCTGGAGATCGAGGGCGCCCTGCACCTGTCACGCGCCACTTTTATCGTACTGCAGCGGTTAGCGCGTCGCCAGGACCCACCGAGCTTCGGACTCTGTCGAGGTCTCACCCGGCGCTGATTCAGGCCCGCCGCCCGGTACAGGTCACGGCGGTGAACTAGGATCGACTCCGGCTGTAGGTCAGACCTGATGACCTGCTGAAGGTCAGGAAGCCGGCAGGTCCGTGCCTGATACCTGATACGGTCCCGGCTGTAAAACAGACCCGCTGGTCTCGTGTAGATCGCGGCGGCTGGCCACGTCCGTGACCTCGCATCGTTCCCGGCAGCGGGTCAAGTCCGCTGACCTAGTACAGGTCACGGCACCTGTTCCAGTCCAGCGCCCAAGCGTCGGTTCCGGCTGAGCCTTCGCACGGTGTGCGGGCGCCTCCCAGCGCGGTCGGCCGGCTCAGAGCCGGGCCGGCTGCAGCGGCGGCAGGAGAGACAGCAGCAGCAGCAGCAGCAGAAGACCGCCGCCCGATCCAGGCCGACCCAGCCGGACGCCGTCTGCCGCACAGACGTCAGAAGTCATGGACACCCAGACGTCATAGACATTCAGAAGTAATAGCCACCCAGACATCAGACACCCAGACGTCATACACACCCAGACGTCATAGACACCCAGGCGCCATGACGTCGTGTGGCCGGAGCTTGGACGCCACCATATGACGTATGGCATACACATGAACGCTGTGACGTCAAACTAAAGACTTTCGGGCACTATGACGTCACGCGACAAAGGCTAGACACTGCGACAGCATGTGACAAGCGCTCGGCCGCTTACGTCAAGTAGAGGACACCTGGAAACTGTAATGCCACGCGCCACCCACCGGGCACCGTGACGTTACTCGGATCACAAGACACCGGAAGGCCGCTCTGCACGGACGCGCACGGATCCTGTGACGTAAGACGGGCACTGGACGGACACTGTGACGTCAGACGGACACCGGACGGTCGTAATCACGCACTGTGACGTCAGACGGACACCGGACGGTCGTGACCAGCCACTGTGACGTCAGATGGACACCGTACGGTCGTGATCAGCCACGCTGACGTCAGACGGACACCGGGCGGTCGTGACCAGCCACTGTGACGCCAGACGGACACCGGACGGTCGTGACCAGCCACTGTGACGTCAGACGGACACCGTACGGTTGTGATCAGCCACGCTGACGTCAGACGGACACCGGGCGGTCGTGACCAGCCACTGTGACGTCAGACGGACACCGAACGGTCGTGATCAGCCACTGCTGGCGTTGGCGGTGGCGGTGGCACACGCAAGCGCTGCCACTGGCCAACCACCCACAAAAGTAAAAACAAAAATATGGCAACGGCAAGTCAACACGGAGCAAAGCACGTTTGAACATGGCCAATGCGCAGCAGCCTTAATAAAGCAGAGGCTAACAACGAATAATAAATCGTTTCAGCCAAGACTGCATCGATCTGGCACCAGCGGGTGATCGCACACAAACACAGGGTCGGAACGGTTCATATGCACTCCGCAGCGCTGCTGTGTTGCCGCGCGAACGACTATTCGGTTCACCAATGCCTTACGCGCGCATGTGCGTATCGCATTTAATCGTCGACTGCATGCCCTGTATTTTCTTCAGCACATGCCCACGGGCCATTGATTGCAACACACATGGCCACTACAGCATGATTGATCCAATGTGGGTCAGGGGCAAATTGAACGCCGCATTCCGTAGCGCACTGGCTTTGGCGCTGCCTGCGGCGTAACTAGCAACACGCCGCTGTGACTGTCACGAGTAGAGACACAGTCTGCAGGACACCGCCCCCTCCGCTGCCGCGTCAGTCAGCTCGCTCAGGCGACGGCCCGCGCCTGGGGGCACGGGGGCCTCGTGCCTCGGGCGACCGCCACTGGCAAAATAGATCTAGTAGCGGTATTTGTGCGAAAGGACTGTTTCCACGATGTGCGCTGCATGCCTGTGTAGTGTGCACTGCATGCGTATATTGCTGGTGCTTGGCGCAATCCGGAGTATGAGAACAAAGCAGACGCTTCGTGCGATGCCGGTGCGTAAGCTTCGTAACATTGTCGTTGTCCCATAGTCTGGCACCCAAATTTTAGGCGCTACATGAAATGGTCACGAGGTTTAGGAAATTTTCTTTTAGTGCCATTAGTACGCACTTTGTCTGAAAAGTACGTAAACTGTTATTGAGATATTTTATGAAACACCATAGAGCAAGCATGTTTCAATCAAAGCTTACTAAACCGAATGAAGAATACAAGGTTAGATGTTTGTCCACGCTGCGTGACGACACCTGAATATGTACAGGGCGTCGCACATCCCCGAATCTCCCAGTGCACTCCGTGCTCCATTCGTAACGCGCGCCGAGTGTTCCCAACGCGAAACTCGGGTTGTTTCGGGCGGTGTCGGCTCGCTACATCTACCACGCGCCCGTCTGAGCGCCACCCAGAAACGCTTTCCGTGCCGCGCCGCCGCCGCGTGGAGCCGGCTGCCGGCGGCGGCCGTCCGCGCCTCCTCGCGCCAGGCATTCTTGACTGTTTTAAATCGATGAGTCATTGACTGAAACTGTGTATTTGTGCGCATGTGTGTATATCTGTACTGTGTGTAGGTTTTTTCTGGTACTAGGCGCAGAACGACCACCACGTGGATGCGCCTTAGATAAAATAACTGTAAATGTATAACTGAATGCGAACAATTCGCAACAATAACGTAGCCAGGGTAGGGGCTTTTGGTGCGATGATCCCCTCTCCAGTTCTTGGAGGTGGCATCCCCCTTGCATGCAATGGGGTCCCAGACCTGAATAAGCGATGCGATTATAAAAACAGAGCATAAGTCAGCGAAGTGGGTCCTTTGGGTGAAATGACCCCTTCTGTCCCGATGTGGCCCCTCCCGGACGAAATCTTGCCACGCTACAGCTCGCGACCCATTGTTCGCTCGTGCTGTGTCGCGTTCCTTTGCGACGCCGCCGTCGACCGGTCAGCTGTCCGCGAACAACCCCTGCTCGCGAACACCCTCTGTTCGTCAACACCCTCTGTTCGCGAACATCCTCTGTTCGCGAAAAGTTTGCGGGCAGTTGTTGACATCGCTTCATAGCCCTATACTTTTGCTTTATACCTGTAATTAATATTATGTAATAATATGCAAATAAGTACCTGTTATTACAGTTACAGCGCAGTTTAAACAGGCGCGGAAACAATGGTTATGGGGCACAGCGAAGTATGGATAAGTATTACTGTCCGCACAGATAGTCCATACCTGCCGTGTGACATTAATGCCGAAAGAGGGCGTGTGCCTTCTCGTTGGTGTCTACTGGATGTTAACGTTAAGACAGTTTACGAACCGCTGTCCGTTTGCGTTCGTGTTTGACTTCGCCTCCAGCCGGTAAACTGTTCATGACCATGCCTTTTTGCGAACAGTTCGTTAGTGTTCATTTATTAATTAACTCAACTAGCACATCAGCTTGAGTCGTACATTTTGATGTTTGATTGAATGGTTCAAATTGCCTATCGCGCTTTCGCTTCACAAAATAGAACAAACTGCTTTTAACTCTTCATCGTCGAACACGGGGCTCTCAGCCGTTTTGAAGTGCACGGTGGTGGATATAGGCTTTCGTAAAAACACTTAAAAATGTGTCACCAAACACATATTCTAGCGGGCTTAGCTCGTACAGAATAAACAACAGCTTTGCATGTTTTCAATTTACCTGTCATTAAAAACTTACTTTGATCCTTTAACTACCAACATGTATTCACATGCAAACTGTTGCAAATGCATATTTAATACAGGTGCTTATGGGAATGACCTGGCAGTGGTTTTACAAGGTTAGAGGACTATGAGAAACACGGTGGACCGCAATGGGACAGTTTTGTTCAGAAACTAGACTGAGATTAAACTTTACAAAAACTGCCTACGCGTGGATAGGTGACGCAACTAACCAGCGAGCCCCCACATATCAAGAGTTAAACTTAGAACAACGTGAGGAAGTAAAAACTTTTGATCTCCTTAGGATAAAAATATCCGCTTGCACTAATAACACGAGTGAAATCAATTACAGATTTTAAATTGATGAAAATAAAAAACATGTTCTTATGGACTCAAATAAATGTTATGCCGCTTGGCCGAGTACTTCTTGTAAATGCACTTTTGTTGTCTAAACTCGTTTATTTGTTGTCTCTACTGGAAACTAAAGCAAAATCATGCGTGCCGAGTCTGCCATTGCTCATATTCAAGACCATCTGGGGAAAGAGTGACAAGATAAAGCAAGCGTTTGCAGAGAAACGGCTCTTAGAAGGTGGCATTGCAGCTCCTGATGCTGGACCACTTACCAGCGCGCTTAAGATAACTTGGATTAAAAGATGGCTGGACACAAAACATGCTAGTGGGAAGCTTTTTGTTCACAATAAAATTCATGTTGGTAGTGGACTACACATTTTTCAATGCACAATTAGAGACCGTCGGATTCAGAGCAGGAATCACATTGATTTCTGGGATCAGCCCTAAGCGGCATGGGTTTAGCCACAACGAGTGATTGCAAGTGATTGAGTGTAAGTGCTTGAGTGCAAGAAAAAATGATATGATTGGGATGAGAGCGAGGAAGGCACGAGTCTGGTGTCCCTGGAATACATTCCTGAAGTACGCAAACCATTCAGAATAAGTCTTCGAGCGAGTGCCGCACGTCGGAGCTTGCTCCTGACAGTCGCCGCGGACCAGCTGCGATCATAGAGACACGAGTATGCAGGAGGCTTCTCGTGAAAAGCTGTTGTTTCATGGACAGGAGTTCACCAGGTGGGTATACATGCCCAGCAGCAGAGTAGCAGTGCAGCGTCATGCGCTTCAAGTGTCACAAAGCGCGAACAGCGTGCTCATCTAGATGCTTTGATTCCACACCTCGACTCAACAAGTGAACTGTGACAAACAGCAAAGTGTTTTGCCACACACCAGCAAGCTTGTTGGGGAAGTTTGTTGACGGTGATCACAATGTGCGATTGCCTTTAGTCATCGTCTCTGAAGAGTGCTTGTATTGAGCCACAAAATAATTATCGTTTATTTCTTTTAAAAACACATTGTAATTTTCTTCTGTATCTTAGCTACATCGTTTTGTATATATAGCTCTTTGAGACTGTCTCCCTTTGTGCAGTCAGACACAATATTTCTTCCGCCAGTTCGGGGAACCTTTGGCATGCAATCCGATGTTTGGACGTACGGCCCGGTCACACAGCCGCGCGGAGCCTTTCGTCTCATGCCCTCGCTATCTGCTCGGTCAAACGACGAGTGGCCTCTGAGACTTAGCCCAAATGCCTGCTTCGTACTGGAGTCGGGCGTCTGAACCACGCAGCCGCGACCGTGGTAGCCGGTATGAGTAGAAATACTGTGAGCTGACATGCTGAAAATAACCGATCTTGAATATAATGGGAGGTACTGGTTACTGCTTATGTTAAGCGAGTCTGATTTATATAGTAGCATATATCCCATTGGCTGACAAATAAACCGCAAACTTGAAACATCGGAGAACCAATTGGGAGGTGCATTAG
>NW_023596297.1:285736-311733 GCF_011947565.3 Pollicipes pollicipes
CAGAGCACACTGACTCCCATTACCGTCACACCCACTTCGGAAAAGAGAGTGAACTATGACCCATCCGCTCTCTCCGTTCTTGATCCTAAATCTGCAGTCAGTGTTAATAGGTTGAGATCCACAATTAGCGCTTCAGGTGACCTGGAGTTCATGTGCGCCAGATGGCCCGGGTCTGTGCGCGCAAGGTGACCTGGGGCCCGTGTGCACCAGGTGACCTGGGGCCCGTGTGCACCAGGTGACCTGGGGCCCGTGTGCACCAGATGGCCCGGGGCCCGTGTGCACCAGGTAGCCTGGGGTCTGTGCGCGCAAGGTGACCCGGAGTCCGTGTGCACCAGGTGACTGGGGTCCGTATGTGCCAGGTGACCTGGGGTCCGTGGGCACCAGGTGGCCCGGGGTCTGTGCGCGCCAGGTGACCTGGGGCCGTGCATTTGACCTGGGGTCTACGTGTGCGCCTCAGGAGGGGGACCTCTCTGGAAGTGCGCTACGCTTGGCTGCGTCCGGGTGGACGCGAGTATGGTCTGGGGTGCGATGGCGATTTTGTGACTGCTGACTGTGGGCGTCGGACAGGCGGAAGTGAGCTGTTGTCAAACGTAGTGACGGACGACCAGACTGACCTGCGAGCACGACCAGTACCCTTCGGCGAGACGACTCGTGTATGTGTCGCGCTTATGTGTGTGACTCGTGAGACGACTCGTGTATGTGTTGTATGTCTATGTGAAGAGCAGGCGTTTCGTCAGGAGTCGCCGCAACGCCGACTAAAGGCGCCTATGTCCAGTCTTCAACGGCAATACAGTGTAGAAGACCGGGAAAACGCAGGTTTGCAGCACTCCTGCTCGAAGCGGTGGTTTACACGTCAGTCAGCGTCGACCACTTGCTCACCGGAGAAGGGTCCGGCGCCGGCAGGCTCCGCCGCGCGCGCCCACATCTCGCGCTCATGCGTTTTCCAGTACAGGGACGAGATCTCTGCGGCGCACTTGATCTTGAGACCACCGCCGTGTCGGAGGTGGCCGTGCCGCAGCCGAAATTTGAGGCTGATCTTTGACGTCTCGAGACCGTCCATGTGGCGATGGATGGGGTAGTCTTCCACCAGACTGGGGTCAGCCTGTCGGTCACAGTCACATGCAACGAGTTAGGGCATACATGCGTTAATTCTTCGTAATTTTTGTGTAAGTTAGAAGCCTCCGGTCCGGTAGCCTTCAGCAGAATAAATGGGCGCTGATGTTGATAACGTTACATGATTGGTTTGGTTTAATGCTGGAAAGGAATCACCCGATGCTTTTACATCTGACATTTTCACACACGTGTGCAAGGTCTCCACAAACAACCTGCATTCTACTTAATCTCATGGCGCTCTTTCTTGACACAAGCACCCATTTACACTGCACCTATCGATACGGGTCAGCCAGCTAAGTTCTGTACAACCTTAATTTACCTACAACCAAATCTAAATAGGGGGAAACGTCTGTTTTTTCACCATGTTGGGTGGATGACTACCCTTTTGGCCACTCTCCAGGTGCACTGCTCGAGGCAGTTCCCCTTTCCCAGGAGGTAGACGGGCGCTAAAACTATCAATCACTGGCGATTCCCCTACCAAACTACCGAACTACCGATCTGACAAACGATAAACTGACTCCATAACGCCTCCGCACATGTTCACATTGCAACACGTGGTTCAATCCTCGGTTCATCTGTTGCTCGTCTTTTTTTGCAATTTACGACGTAGTAGTTTTTTTCCTAGCGGACTGTCGACGACTCTGGGTATAACTATTGAGGTCGTTTGTTCAACGGATCCCATGCGTTACAAGTCAACACTGGGTTCTTCTTCCTCATTTGATATGGATGATACATTCGCTAGCGTTTATATGTCTTTAGGCATACCATGAGAAAGAGCGCAGCTTGCTTTACCGTCCAGAAAAAAAATTATTTAAGACAATGTATTCGTGCATTTAAGAGCCAAGTTTTGGTCAGTAAGCGCTGCCCCCTCGCGGTGTTTTGAGCACGCCGAACAGCGCTTTCGCTCGGGCCGGGACCGGGGAAATTGGTCCGGTCGCGTACTGTCGGCTGTTCTCCGCTGACGTGTAGCGTGAGAGCGGCCCCTCACGATCAGCATCCGCACTACTCGCCTCACCTATTCTCTGTTGAGAGAGGTCCCTGACGGTCGCCATCTGCGCCCCTCGTCTCACCTGTTCTCCGTTGATGTACAGGGTAAGAGAGGTCCCTCACGGTCACCATCTGCTCCCCTCGTCTCACCTGTTCTCCAATGGTGTGCAGGGTGAGTGAGGTCCCTCATGGTCACCATCCGCGCCGCTCGTCTCACCTGTTCTCTATTGATGTACCAGGTGAGGGAGGCCCCTCTCGGTCACCATCTGCGTTCCTCGTCTCACCTGTTCTCCGTTGATGTACCAGGTGAGCGAGGCGGCAGGCCGGCTCCTGGCCGATGTACAGTTGATCGACACGGGCTCGCCGATCCTGTACAGGTCCCGTGCGCCCGCTATCTTCGGTCCCTCCGATGGCAGATCTGACGAGCGAAGCATGGCCGTGTGAGAAGGCTGCTATGATCTCCCTGTGAGCGGAGCTGTGTAGCTGACGTCTGCTGCTGTCGGTTGCGATGCATCCAGAGGCCTGACAGCCACCGAAGCGCACGTTTAGTGCGCATGGATCGAAGCTCGCATGTAAGTTGACCTTGATGTCATCGGCATATTGACCATAACCATATTGTAAAGTACTAAGACATGTCCAACTACCAGCCCGCCAGACTGGTGAGCTACTGCGGTCGATGCGCTTGAGGACTCTTCTTGTTGCCGCTCTCTCTGGGCGCGCCTCCTGCGCGCGGCCTGCGAAAGGTTAGGTCGGCGCGCTCGTGAACGTCAGCTGTGATTCAGGGGCGGCGGAAGCGGTGATCAAATGTTCACGAGTGTTAATGTCAGATACTCTCGCATATCATGCACAGACAACGGCCGGTTCCTCCAAGCGACGCTTTAACTAGCGTTGATTGACGGATTTTTCAGTAACATATGCGACCCCAGAGAAGGATATGAACAGGGGAGTGTACGGGAATACGCAACGGAGATTGGAAATACTTCAAAATATTCCCTAAAAACTCAGTTTTGGCACGTCTGCTGCGTGGGCATTTTCTAAAATAGTGTAGATAATAACTCATAGTCTTAATCTGCTTGGTTTTAAATGCCAGTCTAAAATTTTTTATTGTCAATATTTATTAACACGCATATTAATACATGTAATCTATATTAGAAAGCGTGTGTATGGAAGGGCGGACATTTGTCCTGGGTCATTACGTACGTTTGCTCCGGGATATCCACCACTGCCATTTTTGCCAGATATACGTATACACAAATAAAGGATGGCACAATGCCGAGATTCTTAAGGCACTTTTAGTTTTATCAGCTGTTTGCTCTGTTGCAGTTTGTCGGCAAAATTTTGGCTTCTGTGCGGAGCGGAAATAGAGATAGAAGACAACAGTGCTCACTCAACTATTTTTTGTGTCCTATTTGAGTGAAAAGATGACAATGGTCGTAACAGGAAAGACAAGAGATATTCCATCGCAGCCAGGAGGATACGCTGCAATTTTTACACATGTATATCACAAGGTAAGCCTAACAACCTTTTGTAAAATGAAACGATCTTCTGTTCGTGTGCTTACGCTGTACGGTGGAGACAAAAAAGAACGATGAAGACTGCAAAAATAGTACTTCTGTCGTAAAACTGCAATGCACCAGCCATGCATCACAAAAGGCACGGGTAGCAAACGGAAAATATGCTGCATGATGCTGCAGCAAACTCGCTGCGAAACCTCATCACTTTGACCAAGTCGCACTTAACGTAGCCCGCTGTATTACTTAAGTTGCCACACCTGCAAGACTTGAGGGTAAAAGCGTTGTAATACCCCCATAACACAGTGTGAAATGCTGTAAAAACATAGGGCATTGAGCGTACATGCCAGTTCAGTTTATTGCAGACTTACATAGACGCATGGCTCCGTTTATTGCATTCCGCCTTTTGAAATTGGCTGTGTTTAGAAAGCTGGACAAAATCCAGTGAGACTGAAGGAATGTGAGGCTTTCCAAAAGCTTGAAGAAATTGTGAGCATCGTTGAGGGATCGAGTCTTTCGTAATAACTCTTAGAAATGGCATCCTAGCCGATAAGGTAGCGGTTTCATCGCATCAACTTTTCCATCCCACCGTGCCGCGACCAGATTTGCGTGTGACCTAAAGACGGAGGCGCGAACTCGGCCTCTGCCCAGCAGTCCTCGGGCGCGAACTCAGTCCTGCCCAGCAGTCCTCGGGCGCGAACTCAGCCTCTGCCCGGCAGTCCTCGGGCGCGAACGCGGCCTGTGCCCGGCAGTCCTCGGGCGCGAACTCGGCCTGTGCCCGGCAGTCCTCGGGCGCGAACTCGGCCTGTGCCCGGCAGTCCTTGGGCGCGAACTCGGCCCACGCCCGGAAGTCCTCGGGCGGTTTCTGACCTCCGTGACCTGGCAGGGTGGTGCCGGCTGGGGTCTTACTCACTACGTGAACGTTCGGGTGGACCTTTGCCGAATAACGCTTGTGTCATCGGTTTTACGGTGCGTGGTGGCAGCTTGGGCCTACACTCGGCTCGACATGGGAATAAATAAAAACTAATGCTCATGGCTTCAAAATGAACCAATTCAAATACCTTGGATTACAGCAATCCCACTCAGGCCAGTTTTATAACACTGGTTGGGGCTACGCATGCTGCGATCCACGGGATTAGCGGAATCCTGGTATTCTGTCTTTCTGTTAAACGAGAGGTCGTGAGTAGAGAAAGCCATGGCTCGTTTGCGGTCTTATTATGCACCGAGTCTGAAAAATCTGATCTAGCATTACCTCCCTACCTCTCTTTTTTCTTGTTTCGGAATATTTTCCTAATAGATTGTTTCGAATGTACATCAAGGTTTGGTAGCGATTTTGCTTTTATAAAGTCATGCTGCTTACCAAATATCCTGAAATCGCTGTGGACTTGACCAACATGTAGGGCAGCCTGAAGCCCTCCGAGCAAAGGAGAAAAGCCAGAGACAATCGTGAAGGGTCTCTAGAGGATAGAGAGCACCCCGGTAGGTCAACATATAGGGCCCTCGACAGCAGCGTAGAGCATTCCCTTCGGCCCTTTTAGTTCTTCCTGAAATGCGAAGGGCCCGAGACCACCATGGAAGGCTCCTGAACGATCGAGCGGGCACTTGCAAACAAACATATGGCACCACTGGTAGCGGCGTAGGTCTTCAGAGAACGTGATTGACCCTAAAACTTATGCAACCACGACCCTCCCTTTAGCCAAAAGTTCTGCATGCCTGATCGTGGACCCTATTTCCATTTGGGGTCCTTACCTGTCGCCCGGGGCCCGAAAACGTCCAATTTTTGGCGCTTTGCGTTAAAGACCTGCGTCCGTTTGGCCTGTTATGGGCCTATTTCAAGCCCAAGGGGAGGGACATATCGGCCTCCCCCTGGTCCGCCGCTGGTTTCTGCCTCAGACTTCACTCACATTGCCAGCGTCAATACGGAGACGCACTGGGAGAGGTGGCTGTTGCCGCTTCAGGTAGGCAGAGATCTAGACATGTGCACAAAATGCTGTCCACTGCAACCCAAGATTGAAAGACAAAAAAATGGCTAATTCTTAAGAGGTTAACTTCTCGGGCGCACTACCCGATGTATGCCTATAGGCGGTTCGATCCGAATGGCCTGCACGCGCGTTCACGCGAGTGTGCGGGAAGTGCGAGGCGTGCCGTGCGCGCCGCCTCCGCCACGAGGCCTGCTTACCGACGACGCTCATGTACCGCTGTCCGTGGACGGTGACGTAGCTGGGCGCCTCGGTGGCGATCTCGCAGCGGTAGCGCCCCGCCGAGTTCAGAGGCACCGAACGCAGCACCACCGTCGTCATGTTGCTGGCGAACGTCTGCCGACACGAGACCGGCGACGTCGTTCAGGTCGAGGTCACTGACCTCCGGGGAAGGGGTCAACGGCACGGGGGTTTCGTTCGTTCGTTCGTTTATTCGGCGTTGCAGGAAGCAGCAGAGGATCAGGGCCAGACTCGTGGTCAGAGTGTAGCGCCTCTGACGGAACCCGTAACTCCCGCGCTTCGTGCGTGAGACACCGTGTGCTCGGCGTGTTAGCTGTCATACGCGGAAAGCATTGGTTTATTGGGAGTATGATGAGCAGGCCTTCAGTGCTTCGACGCTGTCTTTGTCTATGCGTTCTGTTAAAAAGGATTGCTCGTCAAAAAAATCGGCTTCCGTAAGGGAAGATATACCACGTTCATACATTTAGGGAACGAAAATTCAAGCTTTAAATTTTTACTTTCAACGGTTAATAGATACTTTAAAAAAACGAATAACGTAAAATCGACGAAGCTGGGGGCATCTCAGACCACTCCGCCCGAATATTGTGTGCTGAATGCACAATCAGACACTCCTACAAAATACACAAACATTGCCACTCACGTCAACAAAGATGCCGGGCCGGCTGAAGGTCTGAATGGAGGGACTCTCGCTAGGTGAGAAGCGATAGAACTCCTTGCCGTTTCTGTACCAGTTGACGATGTAGACGCGTTCGCCCCAGGCCAGGTCGAAGAAGCAGGAGAGCATGACCCTGGTGCCGGCCTGAACCGGCGACGGGATCTTCACCTTCGTCATGCGCAGGCAGGCCGAGTCTGCCGAAAAAGGACGCCACGCACGTCAAGCGCTGGTTATAGACTTGTCCTCCGGAAAAGGCGCGGTCACGTCTCTGCTCAAGACGATTGCGGAAGACCTCAAAACCCTGGGCTTCGGCGCTGTCATCAGAAAGTGACAGTTGCAGGTGTGTGCTGCCAGATCGACATCAGTATGAGTCTTGTTGGTGCCCCAGGTCGAAATACGTCAGGTGCGTTGTTAGTCAACGTTCACTCGGTCAGTCAGTTTGAAGCGTGCAGCTCCTTGGTGGTTTATGTGGTTCATCAGAGCAGACAATTGTCGTTTTCCATGCAAGTTTGAACCATCACGTCGATGTCGACGATCGTTTTCTGCTGCATGCAACAACGTT
The DNA here is from genome assembly GCF_011947565.3 of Pollicipes pollicipes. Classification (NCBI taxonomy): domain Eukaryota; kingdom Metazoa; phylum Arthropoda; class Thecostraca; order Pollicipedomorpha; family Pollicipedidae; genus Pollicipes; species Pollicipes pollicipes. Next base: position 292,784 of record NW_023596297.1, read on the forward strand.
GTTTCGTCGCTTCCCAAACTGGGAACCAAGACGCTATCCTTTTCGATTGGAACGCGGAGGGGCCACGGCGCACTCCCCAAACCTCTTTTCGACGTTAATCCCCAACACGGAGAGCCACGTCATTGTCCACTGCGTTGCGTGCGAACGCACTTCATCGATGTCGCCATCATTCCCTCGTGAGAGAACCGCATGGCCCTCCGAGTCGCCTCCCACGCGGGAGGGCACGGCAGTCCCTTCCGCTCACGACACCCGCACACGAGCGGCCCTGTCGTCACCCCGCCGTTAACGGCACCAGGCCTGATTCCACCGAGCGCCTGTGCCAGCAGCACATTAGCGTGCTTGTGCTGAATTCATTCAGGCCGCGTGATTCGGTCCCACTTATCACTACGATGACTGCCATGGCATTGCTCAGCTTGGCTGCCTGGAGGAGCCCGGGCGCAGGCACGCGCGTAGCGGTGCACAGAAGCAGTAAAGTCAGGGTGTCGCGGCAAACGAGGGGAAAACTGTCGGCGTTTGTGCCAAGCGTTGAGACCTAATGATGTGCCGCTGCTCAATGCTTCACGACTGGTTTGCAAACACTGACGACCTGGCTTTTCTGACTCGGCCGCATACGTTGCAGTCTTCGTGTGGCGCGTTGCATTGCTCAAGCCTAGAACTTAGCGTCTTAATTTGGTGTTGTTTTTGAAAATAGTTAACAAAGGTCATTATTACAGGCGTTCCGGCAGCGGTAATAGGTGATACAATTTTTTAAACGGGGCGTCGCTTGTAGAAAGCACTGGGGGTTGAGCTAAGTGCCCGACAACCTAAATTTCCCACAAATATGTGCCTCTCAGCGAGTTTTCTCCTTTCCACCTTCTCAAGTCCCCGTGCCTAGCTTGTAAATCCTTTCTACCGCACTCCCTCCGTCACCGCGATCTTCCGTCTGCCGCATGATCTTCACCATATGGCACAGCATGAACCTCAATAGCCAAGAGAGCACGTGGACGCAAGTTTCCGTCAGCACAAGGCAAGCTGAAACAAGGATCTGTTTTCTCGCGCGCCCGCACCAAGCCTGTCTCTCCCTCGGGCGTAATCACCACTGGGGTTGGTGAGGTCCAGGGCCTGTTAGCTACGGAAGGTCGGATTGTTTTAATGTTCTAGGCATGTGAAACAGCACGAGAACAGATTGCACGAAAGTACCTTTAGTCAGTGGTTGCATCTCCAATTAAAGGCGCTTCTGTCTTAGTTATCGTCAGCACTCACATCATATATACATATATATATATATATATATATATATATATATATTTGGGGCCACCCTGCCCAGCATCGCGGTCATGCGCTCACCACGTCCCCCTACAAGGTGTCTTTATTAACCAGATCAGCAACAATCCCTCACAACTGACCGCCAATGTCATACTGCCTCTGTCATAGTGATCTCACCACTGACCGCCAATGTCATACTGCCTCTTACGCTTCTCGTTGAGTAGCTGGGGCAAGCTCACTGTCATTCCCGCTCCAACCGCTTTGAGCAGAGCGATCCCCCCCCCCCCCTCCCCCCGGAATGCGGCGCCGCTCCGCCGCCCGCCTTTCGTGACGCTGCGACGCTGTCCCCCGTTATCCCCCGCTGCCGTACCTCGCCAGAGCTATCCACTCCCCCGGAATGCGGCGCCGCTCCGCCGTCCGCCCTTCGTGACGGCGCGACGCTGTCCCCCCGTTATCCCCCGCTGCCGTACCTCATCAGAGCGGCCCTAACGAGCCGTATGGATCTTCCACGGTCGACATCGCTCACCGCATACTGGGGGACCGTCACAGAGACGGACATCCGCTAAATGTCCACGCAAGCGGTGACGTCTGGCTGGCGGAGAGCCCGTTTTAAAGGGTGGGGGAGGGGGTGGGGGGGGGAGGGTGGGGGCAGGATGGCCCGTTGAGTCTAATGCGGTCCGTGACAAAACTTAGCATCAAAGAGCGTCCGCAGCGTTGTCCGCCTTAAGCCACAATCATTTTACGACGCCAAAATATTTGCTCACCAGGAAAGCAAATACCAGATACCATTCAGGGGAGTGGAACCGGGCGGCAGTCACTGCACTCACCGTTGCAGTGGGTAATACGTTCGCCGCGGCGGTCGGAATTTTGACAAATGTTTATGTTTCTCACATGTCTGCGAGGGGTGCATTGCCATGCACAAGTTGCATTTACACCAATCACCAGCGGAAAATTTAGTGATCCTTGCCTTTTTCAGGAATGCACTTCCTTTTTTTGTTTCGGCCTGACCTGATAACCAGTCACTCACTCCACAGGTTCAAGTGACACAACGCAACACATCGAGCCCGACAAGACTTGCCTCGCGCTCGCTCGTTCACATCTTTCTCATCCAAACATACCGCGCCCCGCCAGAGTCTACGAACGCCCCCGGTCACGTGACTCGCGCCCACGACCGGGCCGGACACCACAGCCGCCGCGTTCTTATGCCGACTCTCCGTTCGTGTTAACTAAGTGCAGTTAGGCGCGATTGGCGGGACAGGAAATCGTTGCCGGTGCGCGCCGTGCCAATCGTCCGCGCTCGGTCCGGCTGGCCCGGTCGCTAAACTTGTGTGACAGCGGCGGCAGTCAATATGCACTGGCCGGGCGGACAGGCAGCCGGCGGCAGGTCGTGATTGCTCCGGCCTCGGCAGCCGGCAGCGCCAACTTTCTCACCTGCGCCGGACGGGCGGCCCGGCCGGGCGCGGGCCGTCCGCCCCGAGACGGGCCCTGTCGATCGCAGACGATACGGCCGCGCAGGCAACTTGCTGGCATTGCGAGATTGCGAACATGCTGTTGGGAGTTAGACCCGTGCTCCGGAAGGGTCGCGATTGAGTTCCGAGAAATGTTTGCAGTTGATTCTGAGATGCTGGCAAGATATGCAGTGTTTTAAGCATATATCAGACCTCATTGCCTCTGTCGAATGACGAATCCGTGGGTAAGACCCAACGCTTTTCGTCCATTTGAGTGAGACCCCCACACTGTGTGAGCCTCGTAAGAACCCGTAACCTCGTAAGGTACCCGACATACGCACGTAGGTGCGCTTAATGTGAATAGATATTATTGGTCATGGTAATTCGCATAACGTGACACAAGAAAACAGACACATACCCGGAATATGTGTGTCAATTATCGCTCACAGTCCTATCTACTTCCGTTGGCGATCGCCGCATTGACTGGCCTTGCAGTTTTTCGTTCAGTCCATTCCAGGTTCTCAATACCGTGCATGCCAACCATAAACCTCTCCCAAATCGGTATGCCTTGCACATGGATCACGACCAGACCATGGGCATATGATTTAGGGCACAATGCCGCGTCACGGCATGTGACAATCAAGCTGTAAGAAGCGGCCAATACTACCTTTGCTTAAGTGATAAAACATTCGTAGTTGCATAAGTCAGGGGGTAAGCTGTGAACATAAAGAAAAGAAACATTCCGTGCAGTTGCTTTGCTGGTGCTGGATGACTGATGTTAGTGTTTGCCCCTACCTCTCACCTGACTGCGACTCCTTCCAGAAAGGTGGCTTGTAGCCCGTCCCACTCCGATCAGGCCGTTTTCAACTCGTAAAACCGCGTGATTCTGCTCTGGCTCAATCTGAAAATTTTGCGTGCAGCGCATCGTGTATGATACGTTTTGTCTAGTATGCGGTATACTACGCCTATGTATGACATGTCAATCAAACGGCCGGTATTTCACCAAAATAAATGCCTGGCGAATGACGGGCCCAGTGACGTCAGCCGGGCCAGCCCGAGTCACGAGCCCGCTGAGAAGCCTGCCGCTGGCTCCGTGTGACGCCCGGCGGCATTCTGGCCACCAGGGGGCCGCCCTGTGGACGGCTCGTGCTCATCTCTTCCGCCTGCGGGCTGCGCTTCGGATGCGTCGCGCCTTACGGAGGCCCGCGCGCAACAGCGGAGTACAACTTCTCATCGAAATTTGCGCGTTACATCCTTCCGCCGTCACATCGGACGGGAACTTCGGGAGGTGAGACAGGATCCACGCGTGGGGGACGAGGCATCACCTGGCGCCGCCGTCTGCCTCTGCAAGCCGCACCACCCCGTCAAACAGCTAACTCAGTCAGCGGTCACCGTGACGCCTGATGGAGGGCAGGCGGCGCGGTGACCGGCCGACGGACCGACCGGCGTCACGCGCGCCATCGCAAATGCATCGTCTCACTGTCCGCCCCCAGGTGGGCCGTGCCAGCCTCCTGATCAGGAGTCAGGAGATCAGGAGTCAGGGCGGGTGGGAGCGCACGGTGCGGTGCCGTGTGCGGCCCGTCTGCCACTTACAAAGCCCTCTCCCTGCACTGGCGACGCTGCCGGCGGGAGGCGAGTGGCCCGGGCCCGGACTCAGACCGCAGCAGCCCCGGCCGGCGTCTGCGGGGGCGAACCGGCCTCCCGTTGGTGCCGGCCGGCCCGCGCGTTCCTGGCCGGGGCCATTGACGGCGCTTGGCTGACGGCTGGGGGACCTGGACCCGCATCAGTCCCTTGCTCCCTCCGACCACCAAGCCTGATTGTGACGTCATGCGTCTTATTATAACTTGCCTATCTGCACGCACGTCGGCAATTTCGCAATTTCGCCCTTCACGCACCTCAATCTTCACCGGAATAATTTGGCTATTTCACAACAACGCTGTATAGAAAAATACGCCGTCATTGGAATCCGACTGAGAGATGAAACTCTGCCCATTGCACAGCAGCTACTGATCTTATTTGGGAAACATGGATTAGCTAGATGTCCACCAATGCTCTTCCTCTGGAGATTTGAGATTAGCCTCCATTTTTAAGCTGACCATACATTGTAATTTTCTTTCATGTAAATGTAATATTTTCAAACGCTGCCAGCCAGCTATTGTGAAATACTGCAAATAGACTTCCGGGTCAGGTCAGGCTAAACATGCAGGCCTATCGGATCCGAGAGCTGTGTTTCTAATCTTGACCCACTAAAGGCGCTACATCGCAATGACCCAGGATATTAAACATGCGCTGAAGGATAGATGGCCTGCATGGATCAGGCCATTGCTTTTATCTGAAGACAGATAAAGAAGTGCCACAGCTACCATGTGAACGCGAAAGGGGCGGCTGGCTACTTCGCGCCATCACAATCTGGGATCGTTAGGACTTTTTAAGACGGATTTTTTTAGACACAGTTTGTTAACAGGAAAATTGCATCGTCATTATTACTGGCAACGCAATCATAGAAATCTGCGAGACAAATTCATGTGTTTACACGCAACGCGAGATGTCAAAACACTAAGCGTCGTCAGCAGGTGCAGTTGCTTTGAGCTAGGCCCAGCACTTCATAGTTCCATGATGACTCGAAAGAGTGCATTTCCGCGGGCGTCGGCGTTGCGTCTGGCATGTGATAGCCAAACTAATGAAACACGAGGCAGAGAACAATGCAATTACCGACTTCGGCAACCACCCCAGTTGGAAGTTGTTACGACGATATTTGATCATTGGTCGCGTGTGTGTTCGTGATCGTGCTCATGGTCTTACGTCAGCTTGTGCATTTGAATTGAGAATGAGTAGTTCTGAATGAAAACAAAGCATCGCATCAATTTGATAAAGTATCGCAACAAAGCATCACACCATGAAGCACTGCAACATGGTTACGAGTACCGGGGAAGTCATAGTCCATGCAGGTGTGACAACGCAACGTTGCGGCGCGCTGGCCATGACAGTGATGTAAGCCGGTCAAACCAAGCGTCGGCGCATGGCAAGCGTGCGGTCACCGGCCGCGCATCGCCTTTTGGCAAGGACATGCTCACCAGCGAAACATGGCAAATAGGCAGCACAGTGGCCGGGTATGTACCCGAGTACAGCACAGCGTGGTAAACACGGTAGTAAATCTGGTACGGTAGACGTAGAATGATCCGGAAGTCAATCCGGTGAAGTAAGTCCGGGCACGCGCGTTAAGAGATACAGACAAACGACACAATGGTCAGGCACAGCGCGACGGCCAGATACAACAGCTTGGCAGGATAAAGCCCAGTGATGGGTCACGCGGGCATAGTTTAGGTTCAAACAAATCTAGGAAGTAAAGAACAACCGGTGATAGCGTACAGCACAGCGGGCGCAAGCACTGAAGCGACCCGACGTGCCCCAGTGTCCAGGGCACAGAACGGCAGTGGAGCACGGTACAGGCGCAAGACAATGCCCATTGACTGCACATGTTGTGACAATGACTTGCAATGCACTGACAACACGGCTCGGACACGGCCCTAGAACACTGCGGCGGCCGAAGAGAGGTCAGGCACGCCTCAGAGGAAAGACACAGCCCAGACACGCACATCAGCGGTCAGACACAATCCATTGAGCGGACGCGTCCCACGCACAGCTCAGTGCGTGGACGCGGCGTAGGCACAGCTTAGTAACCGAAGGCGGCCCCACGCCGCGCGCTGGCCAGAGCCCGCGGGGCCGGCCAGGACCGCGGCTCACCTCTGACCGGCGCCAGCAGCAGCAGCGCCAGCAGCAGCGCGTCGCCGACCATGTCCCACCTGCACACCTGGCGCCGCGGCCGTCGCCCGCGCGTCCAGCGCCGCCGGCCGTCGCAGACTGCCGACGGTCGGCGTCGGCGACGCTCGGCGGCACGCGACGGCGCGCGGGGGCGGGGGGGGGGCTGGTTTTGTTGACGTCGCTGGAATGCAGCTCATCGACCCTATCAGTGGAGTGATAAGAGTTGACGGGCGCCGTTCGGCTGGCGTCGGGGGCAGGCCGGACGGGCGACAGCGGTCAGGCTGGGTGGCCCGCCTGTCGAAGAGTCGGGCCCATTGCCATGTTGCAGGCGGACGTCGATGCCGATGTCTGCCGTTGATCGGTGTTAGCACGTCATCGGTCTGTGTTGCAGGTGCTTAAAAGAAGGAAATAGGGGTCACCAGTCTGGAATGGTAATAGGGTATTTTGATGATGTCTGCCATTGATGCCTGCCGATAGACGTAAGCTCCCTGTTATTTGAGTTTCCCGTGAGTGAAATATCAGGGAGACCAGTGGCGATTGCCATATTCATCCTCTACCTACAAGGAAGTAATGAACCCGGCCTGGGTATTTGTAAAAGCACCTTAGATACTGTCCCAACCTTGGCCGCATAATGGCGGGGCTGACATACAAGCACGAGCCGTGATGCCAGCCCGACTTGGTTTGTTTGGCCAGTGGGCTGCGGTCGCGGTGGTGGCTGGGACGGCTCTGTCTCACTAATCCCGTGTCTCACTAATGCGAACACAGGCCACACACGGGCCGGTGTGAGCTTGGGCAAACCAAACAAGCACCAAAACACCACATGCAAATTATTGTTCAAATGTGTGACCGTTCTGTATGTTTAAAGTTGGCAGCTACGGTCGCTGTGTGCATTTCACTGCTCAAGATTTTAGTCGCGTTTTGTTGTGTTTTTATATCCCGTGGCTGTAAGACGTAGTTCAGCTACAGTGAATTATTAAAACGTTTGGGCCGTCGCGTTTCATCATGGGTTATGTGCTATTCCTGGCGAAAGCCGCTACTGTTATTAGACCACGCTGTAGGAACTTCCACATGATAAAGTGCATTCAGATGCGACGGAGACGTCCCTCATATTGTTGCCTCGCCGACTTTGAGCAGACGCTAATTAACCCGTGCCAGAATTTCTCTGCAAAAGCTTTTGTTTGCATACGGGCGATGAGGCTGGTACATAAGTCAGGTCACGTGCTTTCATTGTAATGTCTAAGTGACTCGGAAGTGGCGCAGTCTGCCTGGTTATTGGTGCCGTATAGATGTACGCGACAAGATTTAAATGGTTTTGCCCTGGGTTCAGTTCGTGTGTTTTACTGTACACAACGCTCCCTTCAACTTTGACATGCCGACGGATTTAGACATATTCCTCTGTTCTGATCAACTTAAGACTTGTCCTCGTATTTTGGCTGTTTTAAAGGTTCCTGAAAAATCCGGGCAGCCACCAAATACAGGCATCATCATCCTGTTACTTATTTTCATATAGAGACGTGTCACCAATACGAATGCTGCACCTGTGTCAATGAATGCATACGTTGTCCAAAAAACGTGCTTCATCGCTGAAAAAATATAGTTTCTTTCAGTGATGGAGCACGTTTTTTGGACAACGCAGGACGATAACGCGGGACGATGTCCATAACATATAGTTGTTTATGAACATCAAAATTATACGCTCATTTATTGAATATTTAGGTTCATATTTAATTACAGCCACGAATCCTTGGTACTTTAATCCACAAGTACGCTCAAAGAGATACAATCGTCAAAAATGGACTCATAAATCGCACCGACAACGAAAGGATTAAGCCTACGTAGATGAATTGGTGTTATCATACGCTTTGAATACAGTGGCCATTTCGCGCCCACACACCCGCTCCACAGATGTGAAACCTCTGTTGTTGTTTTTCTTTTGTCACTCAGCAGCGTTCTTGCCTTCTTTTTATGTCACACAAAAAGCATGAAGCCTCTGGTTTCTGGCACACATGCATCTTTATTGACATGTGAAGTGCAGTGAGTTCGCCGTCAGACCGGCGTGGCTGACGACGTGGAGCTGCACCCCCGGACCACTTTGGAAGATCTCGTCGATGACGTTAATCCGCTGCTCAGCAGGTGTCTGTTGGTGACGCTGAGGCGCCAGCTGGGCATGCAGCGCTGCCAGCCCACCACGCCTTAGTTTTTAGGAGCGCTCTGCGTTCAGTGTACGTTCCTGACTTGACCGCAGCGATTTTAACCGCGGTGAATCAGTCAATCTTGACCGTGATGAGTTGGCCACCGATTTTGGGTGGCCGGTTATCACGATGAAAAAACACAACTTCTAGTTGCCGATTGTACCTGCCTATTCTCCATACCGAGCATGGGGTCCCCCTCAGTGGGTGCGTGGAGGCGAATCCACAATTTTTTACAGAACATAACATCATGGCTGTCGCGTTCCATGCGAAGGAACTCTTAAAAAACCTGGCCGATCACCAGCACTTTTGTCCCGTGCTGAGGCTACTGGAGCAGCAGCTGAGTCACCAGAAGTAGCTGTCCTACCAAAGCTTGAATCGAAGCTTTTGCAATGTAACGCTAGACAGTGCTGCTTCGGCCTGTGTTTACGAATGGCAGCGTGCCGGACCGTTGCTGGGACGCGCACCCAGGGTGCGGACCCAGGCGGCCTCGGACACACACACCCGCACATCTGCCATGGAGCCTGCGGCCAGCTGCAAGGGAGGCAAGAGGATTGGGCGCCGGAGGGGGGGCGGTCAGAGTCTCAGTTTGGCACAGCGGCGCCGTCACGGGCAGGCCCGCGCCGGTCGGCGCTGGAGACAGAGGAGGGCGGAGACTAACCTCGTGCCCACGCCAGTCACATCACTCAGCTGCCCAGAAAGTAGGCTAACAGAAGGGCTGTCCATCCGACGGGATAGTGGCGACCATTACGACAGACGGAACAGGTGCTGGCCGTCACAGGTGATGTCTGGACATCTCCGCCGAGATTAGCCGGCTGGTCACCTGGTGCGTAGCATAGCAGCTCCGTGCTTTGCTCCGCACGTGTGATATCCAGCACAGATTAGACGCTTTTTTTTCCATGTGGAAGCAATTCATCTGGTTCTGGGACACACGATAGGGCAGGGTTTCATGGAATTATGATAGCAATGGCAATGCAATTACAATACCAGCGTGTAATTGTCACGGATCGTGCGTGCACACCGCGCCAGAACGCCACACGTTACCGTTGGTCCATCCTCAGGGAATGCCATCACAACCGACGCCGGCGGCGCGGGTGGTCTGGTCTACACAATTAGCTTAGCCGTTCTCCCTCATTTCTTCTTTCTGAACACTGGTTGCGGGGCTCTGACAAAAACAGGAAGCATTATTTAATTAAAGAACTAACTTCTCATACTGCGACGCCGCCGAAGCCATCCCACCAACTTGGCATTGATGAAGGCACGGTCCCAAGGCTTCCCGACCAGCGATTAAAGCAAGCGACATTATAACCGGTGAAGCCAACAAGCATAGCAATCACGGATACGTCGGCCCGCAGCAGCAGATTGAACGCACAAATAATGCGTCATTTGCAGCGCTCGGATGTTTCTACAGCAACTGGACTATGTTGGGCGATATGCGCGGTTGGCGACGGCTGCAGCTGGTGACTGAACGCAACATAATGCGTCATTTGCAGCGTTCGGATGTTTCTACAGCAACTGGACTATGTTGGGCAATATGCGTAGTTGGCGACGGCTCCAGCTGGTGACTGAACGCAAAATAACGCGTCATTTGCAACGCTCGGATGTTTCTACAGCAACTGGACTATGTTGGGCAATATGCGTGGTTGGCGACGGGCAAAATGTCGGCGTGACAGGTCACACCCTCGTTCGCCGTTGCGTTCCTCGCGGAACGATACGGCAGCCGCAAAAAAGAAGCCTGGCGTTGCGTGCATCTTGGAAAAACTGAGTCAGCCATTATGCATGTGTTCGAGCTTTTCATAAGAACACATATGCAGTCACACCACCCTCAGGACAAAGTCTGCTGTATTTGCGCCGAGGCGACCTATATTTGCGGACAAGTCCTGAAACGGCAGCTGTGACATTCGCTTTCTCCTCCGACAGCAGAAATAACGTGTGACCCGATCTGTCGTGACGCGGAGAACTGACCCCAGCGCCAGGCCGTGCGTTCCGGTATTCCGATTTTAAAATAGAAATCAATTATCACATGTTTCGAGCCGCTGGCCGTTCCGGCAACGCGACGATGGCAAAGACTGCCACCATCGCTCCCAGCTGCCAGGACATTGCAGATCCTCAGAAGCCAGAATTCAGTCATCGGCCGAAGGTTCTTCGTGCCTGTTGAGTGGGCTGCTGTCACTGCAGCGCTGCCAGTGCACCATCCTGTTGCGCGTGCAACCAACGATGGGCCGTTCTGGACGTCACACGGCGAGACGTGTGAGACAGTGGGCCGTTTTAGCCATCACATGGCGTGTGAGACAATGGGCCGTTCTGGCCGTCACACGGCGAGACGTGTGAGACAATGGGCCGGACAATGCCATATAAGACGATTGGCTGGATGAAGGGGCACCTCCCCTCTGGAGAGGGACAGTCGGGCCGGCTCCGTTCCCTCCCCTGTCTGGGGGGGGGGGGAGGGCTGGGGCTCCGTCATCGGCCGACAAGGCCCGCCTCTGCGGCGATACACGGCGATAACAAGACGGATGCGGTGATTGATGGTCGAGGCATGCCCGCGCACGCCGACTGAAAGCCGAGGAATCGAGAGAAGCCGCGGCGGAATATCGCCTCCTGATCAGGGCCGGGCCGGCTCAGTTTGGGCCGCCCAGAGCCGGCACGCGCTGGTATCCAAATCGGAAGCTGAGCTGTGGATGTCGCTGGCATGTTTTTTTCGGCTTTTGTGTGGCCATGCATGCATTGGCCTTTGGGGTGTTGCGACTTATTAGATAGCTGGGCCCCTTTTCCTGGCAGGCAGGGCCGCCACCACGGGGAGTCGAACCCGTATCTCTAGTTTCCCAAACGCCCACTGAAACCGATACGTCACCGGTGACCTCCATTGACATGCACAGCGTCACCGCCTGGCCCTCTGGCGTCCCCTGACCTTAAGCGGGTGCTGCTGCCACACGCAGGTCATCCCTGCTAGGAGCAAGCAGCAAGCGTCTGAGCTATCCGAACCCACCTACCACGCTACGGGGGATGGGAGGCAGGTTCTCAAGCTGAAAGGGCTACGAGTTGAAAAATATAGTTAGAAACTGAGGTTCAAGTGCTGATTGGGCTCTTCGGCCCAAGTCAGCCGCCAGCATTAATTAATCCGCCATTGTTGCACCTTTCCTAAAGCTCTTTTGCCCAATACAATTTCTTTTTGCAAAGGCGGCAGTGAAAAGATCAGAAACGTAGCGGCGAGCTCGTCCCAGCATCGAGAAAACACGCCGTGGGTTTGTGACATGCTTAAAATACGCACGCACACACATAGATTCACCCTATGTGGCGCATTTTCTATCTGCCTCCAGGTGAGGCGCGCGTTCGAAGCTGGCCGATGAGGAGCGAGCGGGCAACAGAGGCCCGCGCAGCACACGCAGACCCGCAGGGGGCTGGCCACACGTACGCACGGGATTTGGCGTCATCATACAGCCAGCGTATCACACAAAAACAGCTACTGAGCTTTCTATTTGCGATTCTTTTTTCCGATGATGCTATTGTTTGCGATGCAGTTACCCGCCAACGCGGGTGTCGAATGCCGAGCTAAGTCGAAAGCTGAAAGTCGGAATCTGTTGAAACCACCGGACCAAGCGTCCTTACATATTACACGTTAGCTCATGCCAATTGCAATGAAGCCCCTGCCACGCCTGATCCTCATACGGCCCTCGCTACCCAAAGCTGCTTCGGGCATGACGTTCTGCTGTCACTGTGCTCCGCGTGCGGCCAGCGGTGCCGAGCCCGTCCGCGCGCCTCTCCCGGGTCGGCCGTCGCGTTCGCGCCGAAAAACGCCACACTCCAGCCGGCGGGGGAGCTGGAATTAATAATATCCGGCGTCGCGTGCGATATCTGGGCGGACGCTTCGTTGATCCCTCAGAGCAATTTAGGCCGGCAACGCCGACGATGGCCGCGGCGGCGTCCTCCGCAAGACAGGGCGGCCGCAGCCGCGCGAGCCGGCCCGGCGGCGTGGGGCGGCAGCTCGCACCGATCCGGCATCGACCTCAGCAGATGCTCCGTGTAGGCATCTGCTTCGGCTTAGTGCATCTGATGCAAGGATGGATGGCGCTGGCCGTCCTTGTTGGGGAGGTTCGGCTCCCTCCGGTTTTTGTGAAGAACTGATGACGTTTTTAGTGATTTGTTCGTTGGCGATGTCTGTAGGTGCACCGGTTGTTAATTCGTCACATACGTGTAAGGGAGCCAGTTGTTTATTTACCACATCCGTGTGCGGGAAGCCTGCGTGACGGCATGGTTGTTCACAGTTATCGTCCTGTTCCGTGTAGTGTGATTGCTCTGACGCCTTCGGTCCGCTAACAGGCGTCGCACTCGATGAGGGAGGGGATTCGATTACGAATGGGGAAATTAAACGGCTTTCAATGTCTGGCCCCAGTGGAATGGCGCCATCGAAGTTCAAACTTACTGGAGTTGACGTGTCTAAGGGAAGGTGGTGGCTGTGGCTCTGTTTGAGGGGCGACATTTATTGGCATCTCTTCTCTGAGAAGGGCAGATGAATCGAATTTCAGATGGACGCTTTTGAGACCCGACCCTGGACACCCAGCGCCGCGACCGCAGGATGTATGGAGAGAAGTGCAATTTTTATCAGGGCCGGTCCAGTTCCATTTTACCGCAAGACCGGGCTGTGCCGAACGGATGGGAGAGAGAGAGAGAGAGAGAGAGAGAGAGAGAGAGAGAGAGAGAGAGAGAGAGAGAGAGAGAGAGAGAGAGAGAGGGGGAAAGAGAAAGAGAGAGAGAGAAGAGAGAGGGGGAGAGAGAGAGGGAGAGAGAGAGAAGAGAGAGAGAGAGAGAGAGAGAGAGGGAGAGAGAGGGAGAAAGAAAGAGAGGCAGAAAGAAACCAGGTTTGTATTGTGTTAGTTTTAGTTTACACTGCTTTGTCACTTACGTGCGTATCATTTCATATCCTGAACATCAGTGGGAGCCTTTTAATTCATTTACATATTCAGCCTTGCGAGATAAAGGAAAAACTGGTCGTCATGAGCACATTCTCATGAATTCTAGTAACAACTTGGCATGAAGCTATAAACCGAATTTCATAGAGCGATTAATCAAGCTCATATCCTTTAAAGCTATTATTTTACAAAATGGCCAACAAAAATGATATTCCCACGGGGTCATTAGCGCCAACGAGCGGTGTGATCAACACAGGGAACGATGTTTTTCAGCAATCGCGCGTGGCAATGTGTCACACTTTACAAATACGGGTAATGCTGACTGAACTATGAATGCATCACACACAAATGGAGCGATTCATACACTAAGGTGCTATCAAAAGGACTGGGTCACTCGCATTGTCAGCCTCCCGTGTTCCAACTTCTGGTCATCAAGTTATAGCTCGGCCATTACAGCTTGCGGACGCCACTTTTGCGCGCGCCGCTTTATTTTTAACGACACGCTTTATTACGGCACGATTCAGCGCCGTGTGCATTGTACGACATCAAACGCCGAGAAACGCCCGTTGAGGTCTGTAATTTGCCAGATTGCCGAGGGACCTCCTGCCTCGTCAGCCGCCCATTAGCGTTAATAATTCCGGGATGTCTGTGTGCTCCATTGATTGACAGATTAGCCGACATAGTAGAGGCCCAGTCAGGCGGCAGCTGACCCCCGGCTTCGACGCGTCGCTGCTCTAGCCTCCGGCAAGTGCGGTGGTGATGAGGATTAAATGGCGTGACCTTAGAGGACGGCTCAAGGTCTGAGCGTCTAAGCGCTTCATAAGTGTTTGCAGCGTGATGCATGCAGCGAGGTAGCTCACTTATGATAGATTGGTGGGTTGTTGTTGGTTGTGTCCACGAGGAATTTTCGAAGGGCATATGACATTGTCTGCCATTATGACCTGTCAGACAGCTGTAATGTGCGGGTTTGTAATGCGTTGAGCCTTTCCGACTCCGAAAAACAGCCTTGCGGTTTCATGGATTTTCAGAATTCGAAATTTGCGCAATTTCGATTTTCCACCTTTTCCAAACATAAACCTTCTGACAACATCACAACATGCATTTAATTATCCAAGAAGCTTAGCAATTTTTACTTGGATTAGCATAAATATTTGACTTATTGGCTTGTTTAATACCTGTGCAAGGACTAACCTTCCAAGGGGTGAGTCGACGACGGGCAATAAGTATCACGCTAAACAAAGCAGGGACTGAGGTCGCGGCCAAAATGTGATTTGCCCATTTCAAATGAAATTAAATAAAGGTGGGTCGGAAAGCAATGTCATGCCTGATTTTCTAAGATCGTATATGCTGATGAGTGGGCCACGTTCGCCCTTTTTCAATTCAAATGAGAAAGCGATTGCATATACCATGGCTAATATGTTGATGACCGGGCTAATGCACGTTTAAATGTTTCCTTTTTGTTCGTTCTTCCCTTTTGATTATTGGCACGTAGCGAGAGCCTAGATGGGGCTGGGGGCGAAGTAAGTCGGCTTCCAACTTATTTCTTTCCGTGAACTGTCATGAAGGTTAATGTTTATTTTTCCAAAAATTGGATGCCGGCTGACCATTTGCCATCCATAATCTTATCTGCTGTCCCTATCATGCGAGGTGTATTACTGTATTGCGTGTGTGTATTCAACTAAGAAAAACATATAGTTTGCAAACCTAAGTAAAGTTTTCCGAGGAAGAAACTCGCGGCGCGGAACAAAATTTTGAATCTGGGGAACAAAACCGTAAATGGGATATAAAAAGTAGCCTCTTTTGTTTAGATGAACCGCTCCAGCCAGCCTGAAAGTACGTGCTGGCTCATCTGAATGCTCGCAGTGACACAAAATTTTCAGTAACTATTCATCCATCAATTTCTGTCTTTTAGGGAAATGTCAAGGTTCAATCTACAAAGATCAGTAGCTTAGGTCAGGTCGAAAGGGTCAGACTCTAAAAACTTGGACAGCACATAACTTTTTTTGGGCCATTTGTCATTGTTTTCTTGTTGCGCTAATAGAAGATGGTAGTACCTTCAGATTGCATATTTCAGATTTTCGGCAAATGCGAGGTCAGTGACCTGAAGTCAGAAAAATTTTTGCTATTTTTGGTGAAAAATACAAATCTGTACGTCCTTTGTGTAGTTTTTGTGTTTGCATATGAGGAAAAGAATGCTAGCTTACATGCACACTGTATAATCACCATACATACCTCAGAGCACATGACCTTGGCCCAGGCCATACCTATCTTTATGGATACCTTCCGCAAAACATGCTGAGCGCAAAATTGGTGGTTTTATTGGGTAATTTTGGAAAAAGAATTCAAGCGCCACACTGAAAACCTAATGTGATATAATTGTAATGCAGAATGGGATCACGATAGGTCATGTAAAAACGTGCAGTGTCACAGAGGTCATCCAAGGTCAATGGCCTATGTTGCCAGCCGTGGAGAAACTAGATGAATGATTGTGACGCGTGTAACCACCTCCTAGTCTTGTTTGTGAAGCTGTTGGCATCTAATTTCATCTACCAACGTACCTGATCTCAATTTTATCACCTACATTGCTAAGCGTCGAAGGAACTATGTATGGTGAGCTATGTATATGAGCGGTATGTAACAGCTATGCCATCTTGAGTGCTTTTAGATGCATAATACACTATTGCTAGCCACAGAATAGCATTTTACTGGTAACATAGACCCTCTTAGCCTTTTATTTTTCTGTTTGGATGGTTTCTAGATTTGACTTAATTTGACTTTAGATGAATTTAGGTCACCCTAAAACGATAGTTTTATATCTAAAATATTTGCCCACAGCTGCATTTAATAAACTAAACTTGGTCAGAAGCACGTTGTGAAGAAGACTATCGGTTTTATAGGCCACT
The DNA here is from genome assembly GCF_011947565.3 of Pollicipes pollicipes. Classification (NCBI taxonomy): domain Eukaryota; kingdom Metazoa; phylum Arthropoda; class Thecostraca; order Pollicipedomorpha; family Pollicipedidae; genus Pollicipes; species Pollicipes pollicipes. Next base: position 309,238 of record NW_023596297.1, read on the forward strand.
GGTAGAGCAATGTTAAAGGGTGACCTGATCTGACCTGACTCATGTGGGGGAATGTTAATGATCAGAATAGACTTCCATAGCCTTAACGTTTATTTTCGCGCTCTCAATGTCCGCCTCGATTCGTATGCGTAGCTTATATGCATTTATCGGAACGACAGCTGCTTACCCTTCGTGACCTCTGGTGGCCTCACATTTGGACTAAGATCAAATATATCGTAACATTCTGCATGATTTGACCAGACCTCCAAAACAGTATCTTTGTTTGTATTCTCATACGTCGTCTGGAAGAAGAAGATCCTAGGGGGGAGGCCAACTTCCCTGCGGCAGGGCGCGGTTGTCTCGACCCCTGGCCGGGCGCGGGTTAACACGTGCCCGGGCGGCTGGTTGAACACCCTCCGCTCGGGTGAGGTTAGTCTGACCCGCTTGATATTTAAACAACCTAAGAGAGCTAAAGACACCACATTTACAGGATGGGTTGTCCCGCATGTGAACTCGTTTGTGCTAAAATTTTAGGCTCCTAGATTACGACTTTCGGGCAAAATAACAAGGCCAAACTCCAGACTGATGTCTAAAGTGCCCCTCAAAATCAACTGTTGACCTGGGTCATTTTAGATCAATGACGTACCCTGGTCTTGAGGGAGATCACTGACGATGTCTCTTGTGGTCCCTGTTATCAATAAATTAGAAATGAGCACCAGAAAGTACCTTATGTGACAAAACCTTGACTAAAAAATTAGTTTGATTTTGACCTTGATCAGACCTTTATGCCTTATCCTAGGTCAAGAGCACTTGTAGTCCTAAATTAAATTGTTTTATTGTCTAAGATAGCATTTCAGAAATGTACTGCTTCGTCTAACACTCCGTTGTCACATCAGATTGAACCTTAGAAATCCTTAGAGATTGGATTGTCTTCCTTAGAAATTGTCTTCGTTAGATAGATTCTTAGACAGGACAGATCGGATAGATCCTTAGAAATTGTCTTCGCTGACATCCCCTGCCTGACTTTTACCTGCCATAGATCGTTTAGCTTTCAAGCTTCGTTTAATTTGCTTACTCCAGAGCATTTGCTATTATATAGCCTACATATATGCAAAGTTTGACATGGCTATGTCGCACCGTTCGGAATTATCATATTTATAAATTATTACATATATATATATATATATATATATATATATATATATATATATATATATATATATTTATATAGGGAGCAAATGGACACCCGGGCGCGTGTAACCCTGCAAGGATTGGTTTATTTAGGTATCCTGAAGCTCCTGGGTGGGATATTGTATAATAAGTAATGTAATATATATCCATATGATAAGATGATGATGATGATTGGGGTTTTAGGGCGCATCGACTTCTAAGGTCACTTTGCGCCCACCTCCATATGATAAGAACTAATAAGCCAATTGCGTGAGCTGAAATCGATGACCTTTGATCTCTCGACATAGGACATTTTCTCTGTTGACAACAAAGCTTCTGATGACGTTGCAAAGCAGGTTTAAAAATTTCGACGCCTCTGTGAACTCTGCAATGCATGTGTACCTTGATAACCATTCCAATGCTTACAAATGCGCGGGTGCCTTTGCACATACACGATTGTCTTTCTGTACATCAAAACTGCGCAAAGAAAATTGTCACCATAATTCAAAACGCCGTCACTTTGGCGTCAAGCGTTATCTCATGACATCACACCACTAACATCACACCAGGTCCCATCCGATCGGCGTGCCAGATGTGACGCTATTCATTCATCTCATGACGCCACACTTCCTCGGTCTCATCCGATAGGCGTGCCAGGTGTGACGTCAGTCATTCATCCCACGTCACACCAGGTCCCTCCCGATCGATGTGTCAGGTGTGACATCATTCATTCATATCATGACGTCACACAAAGTCCCACCCGAGCAGCGTGCCAGGTGTGACGTCATTCACTCATCTCATGACATCACACCTCTTCGGTTCGATCCGATCGGCGTGACAGGTATCGCGTTATTCATTATTTCTGACCTCAGTAGACGCTTCCTCGAGCGTCTCCCAGCCGGGAGATTGCACCAGCTGGGAGGTGTCCGCCCCGGCGCGAGATTGACGCTATACCAGGAAGCGCCCGCAGCAGCAGGCTCCCGGCCATGGCAGCTATGCTGCAAATACACACTTCGTCCGTAAGGTGGCCAACTCCGAGAGCACGGCTGGCCTTAGGTCACCGGAGCGGAGCATTGATCGCCGGGCCAGGTCAATCGCGATAGGCCTGCTGTATGTGCCACCACGGCGGGCATCCTGGCAATGAGCGTGTGGTCAAGACTGTCCCGCGGAGGCGGCGCAGGTGGTACCCCTGCCCGTGTACAATGTGTGCCTATGTTACTCGTAAGCGTCTCATGACGAAAGACATGGCATGTCGCGCTTGCGCGGCGCACTTTCGAGATGCGTCCGGGGGCTACTCGCTTCTCACAAAGCAGGTCCTCTTCGGTCCAGAGAAATGTCCTCCGTAGC
>NW_023596297.1:312733-339198 GCF_011947565.3 Pollicipes pollicipes
GCTTCAGGGACTTGAGTTCATGTGCACCGATGGCCCGGGTCTGTGCGCGCAAGGTGACCTGGGGCCCGTGGTGCACCAGGTCCTGGGCCCGTGTGACAACATGGCCCGGGTCTGTGCGCGCAAGGTGACCTGGGCCCGTGTGCACCAGATGGCCCGGGTCTGTGCGCGCAAGGTGACCTGGGGCCCGTGTGCACCAGGTGACCTGGGCCCGTGTGCACCAGGTACTGGGGCCCGTGTTCACCAGGTGACCTGGGGCCCGTGTGCACCAGGTACCTGGGGCCCGTGTGCACCATGACTGGGGCCGTGTGCACCAGAACCTGGGGCCCGTGTGCACCAGGTGACCTGGGCCCGTGTGCACCAGGTGACCTGGGGCGTGTGCACCAGATGGCCCGGGGCCCGTTGCACCAGGTAGCCTGGGGTCTGTGCGCGCAAGGTGACCGGAGTCCGTGTGCACCATGGTGCGTGTCCGTATGTGCCAGGTGACCTGGGGTCCGTGGGCACCAGTGGCCCGGGGTCTGTGCGCGCCAGGTGACCTGGGGCCGTGCATTTGACCTGGGGTCTGCGTGTGCGCCTCAGGAGGGGGACTCTCTGGAAGTGCGCTACGCTTGGCTGCGTCCGGGTGGACGCGAGTATGGTCTGGGGTGCGATGGCGATTTTGACTGCTGACTGTGGGCGTGGACAGCGGAAGTGAGCTGTTGTCAAACGTAGTGACGGACGACCAGACTGACCTGCGAGCACGACCAGTACCCTTCGGCGGCGAGACGACTCGTGTATGTCGCGCTTATGTGTGTGACTCGTGAGACGACTCGTGTATTGTTGTATGTCTATGTGAAGAGCAGGCGTTTCGTCAGGAGTCGCCGCAACGCCGACTAAAGGCGCCTATGTCCAGTCTTCAACGGCAACAGTGTAGAAGACCGGGAAAACGCAGGTTTGCAGCACTCCTGCTCGAAGCGGTGGTGTTTACACGTCAGTCAGCGTCGACCACTTGCTCACCGGAGAAGGGTCCGGCGCCGGCAGGCTCCGCGCGCGCGCCCACATCTCGCGCTCATGCGTTTTCCAGTACAGGGACGATCTCTGCGGCGCACTTGATCTTGAGACCACCGCCGTGTCGGAGGTGGCCGTGCCGCAGCCGAATTTGAGGCTGATCTTTGACGTCTCGAGACCGTCCATGTGGCGATGGATGGGGTAGTCTTCCACCAGACTGGGGTCAGCCTGTCGGTCACAGTCACATGCAACGAGTTAGGGCATACATGCGTTAATTCTTCGTAATTTTTGTGTAAGTTAGAAGCCTCCGGTCCGGTAGCCTTCAGCAGAATAAATGGGCGCTGATGTTGATAACGTTACATGATTGGTTTGGTTTAATGCTGGAAAGGAATCACCCGATGCTTTTACATCTGACATTTTCGCACACGTGTGCAAGGTCTCCACAAACAACCTGCATTCTACTTAATCTCATGGCGCTCTTTCTTGACATAAGCACCCATTTACACTGCACCTATCGATACGGGTCAGCCAGCTAAGTTCTGTACAACCTTAATTTACCTACAACCAAATCTAAATAGGGGGAAACGTCTGTTTTTTCACCATGTTGGGTGGATGACTACCCTTTGGGCCACTCTCCAGGTGCACTGCTCGAGGCAGTTCCCCTTTCCCAGGATGTAGACGGGCGCTAAAACTATCAATCACTGGCGATTCCCCTACCAAACTACCGAACTACCGATCTGACAAACGATAAACTGACTCCATAACGCCTCCGCACATGTTCACATTGCAACACGTGGTTCAATCCTCGGTTCATCTGTTGCTCGTCTTTTTTTGCAATTTACGACGTAGTAGTTTTTTCCTAGCGGACTGTCGACGACTCTGGGTATAACTATTGAGGTCGTTGTTCAACGGATCCCATGCGTTACAAGTCAACACTGGGGTTCTTCTTCCTCATTTGATATGGATGATTACATTCGCTAGCGTTTATATGTCTTTAGGCATACCATGAGAAAGAGCGCAGCTTGCTTTACCGTCCAGAAAAAAAATTATTTAAGACAATGTATTCGTGCATTTAAGAGCCAAGTTTTGGGTCAGTAAGCGCTGCCCCCTCGCGGTGTTTTGAGCACGCCGAACAGCGCTTTCGCTCGGGCCGGGACCGGGGAAAATTGGTCCGGTCGCGTACTGTCGGCTGTTCTCCGCTGACGTGTAGCGTGAGAGGCGGCCCCTCACGATCAGCATCCGCACTTCAGTTCTCGCCTCACCTATTCTCTGTTGAGAGAGGTCCCTGACGGTCGCCATCTGCGCCCCTCGTCTCACCTGTTCTCCGTTGATGTACAGGGTAAGAGAGGTCCCTCACGGTCACCATCTGCTCCCCTCGTCTCACCTGTTCTCCAATGGTGTGCAGGGTGAGTGAGGTCCCTCATGGTCACCATCCGCGGCCGCTCGTCTCACCTGTTCTCTATTGATGTACCAGGTGAGGGAGGCCCCTCTCGGTCACCATCTGCGTTCCTCGTCTCACCTGTTCTCCGTTGATGTACCAGGTGAGCGAGGCGGCAGGCCGGCTCCTGGCCGATGTACAGTTGATCGACACGGGCTCGCCGATCCTGTACAGGTCCCGTGCGCCCGCTATCTTCGGTCCCTCCGATGGCAGATCTGACGAGCGAAGCATGGCCGTGTGAGAAGGCTGCTATGATCTCCCTGTGAGCGGAGCTGTGTAGCTGACGTCTGCTGCTGTCGGTTGCGATGCATCCAGAGGCCTGACAGCCACCGAAGCGCACGTTTAGTGCGCATGGATCGAAGCTCGCATGTAAGTTGACCTTGATGTCATCGGCATATTGACCATAACCATATTGTGAAGTACTAAGACATGTCCAACTACCAGCCCGCCAGACTGGTGAGCTACTGCGGTCGATGCGCTTGAGGACTCTTCTTGTTGCCGCTCTCTCTGGGCGCGCCTCCTGCGCGCGGCCTGCGAAAGGTTAGGTCGGCGCGCTCGTGAACGTCAGCTGTGATTCAGGGGCGGCGGAAGCGGTGATCAAATGTTCACGAGTGTTAATGTCAGATACTCTCGCATATCATGCACAGACAACGGCCGGTTCCTCCAAGCGACGCTTTAACTAGCGTTGATTGACGGATTTTACAGTAACATATGCGACCCCAGAGAAGGATATAAACAGGGGAGTGTACGGGAATACGCAACGGAGATTGGAAATACTTCAAAATATTCCCTAAAAACTCAGTTTTGGCACGTCTGCTGCGTGGGCATTTTCTAAAATAGTGTAGATAATAACTCATAGTCTTAATCTGCTTGGTTTTAAATGCCAGTCTAAAAATTTTTATTGTCAATATTTATTAACACGCATATTAATACATGTAATCTATATTAGAAAGCGTGTGTATGGAAGAGCGGACATTTGTCCTGGGTCATTACGTACGTTTGCTCCGGGATATCCACCACTGCCGTTTTTGCCAGATATACGTATACACAAATAAAGGATGGCACAATGCCGAGATTCTTAAGGCACTTTTAGTTTTATCAGCTGTTTGCTCTGCTGCAGTTTGTCGGCAAAATTTTGGCTTCTGTGCGGAGCGGAAATAGAGATAGAAGACAACAGTGCTCACTCAACTATTTTTTGTGTCCTATTTGAGTGAAAAGATGACAATGGTCGTAACAGGAAAGACAAGAGATATTCCATCGCAGCCAGGAGGATACACTGCAATTTTTACACATGTATATCACAAGGTAAGCCTAACAACCTTTTGTAAAATGAAACGATCTTCTGTTCGTGTGCTTACGCTGTACGGTGGAGACAAAAAAGAACGCTGAAGACTGCAAAAATAGTACTTCTGTCGTAAAACTGCAATGCACCAGCCATGCATCACAAAAGGCACGGGTATCAAACGGAAAATATGCTGCATGATGCTGCAGCAAACTCGCTGCGAAACCTCATCACTTTGACCAAGTCGCACTTAACGTAGCCCGCTGTATTACTTAAGTTGCCACACCTGCAAGACTTGAGGGTAAAAGCGTTGTAATACCCCCATAACACAGTGTGAAATGCTGTAAAAACATAGGCCATTGAGCGTACATACCAATTCAGTTTATTGCAGACTTACATAGACGCATGGCTCCGTTTATTGCATTCCGCCTTTTGAAATTAGCTGTGTTTAGAAAGCTGGACAAAATCCAGTGAGACTGAAGGAATGTGAGGCTTTCCAAAAGCTTGAAGAAATTGTGAGCATCGTTGAGGGATCGAGTCTTTCGTAATAACTCTTAGAAATGGCATCCTAGCCGATAAGGTAGCGGTTTCATCGCATCAACTTTTCCATCCCACCGTGCCGCGACCAGATTTGCGTATGACCTAAAGACGGAGGCGCGAACTCGGCCTCTGCCCGGCAGTCATTGGGCGCGAACTCAGTCCCTGCCCGGCAGTCCTCGGGCGCGAACTCAGCCTCTGCCCGGCAGTCCTCGGGCGCGAACGCGGTTTGTGCCCGGCAGTCCTCGGGCGCGAACTCGGCCTGTGCCCGGCAGTCCTTGGGCGCGAACTCGGCCCACGCCCGGAAGTCCTCGGGCGGTTTCTGACCTCCGTGACCTGGCAAGGTGGTGCCGGCTGGGGTCTTACTCACTACGTGAACGTTCGGGTGGACCTTTGCCGAATAACGCTTGTGTCATCGGTTTTACGGTGCGTGGTGGCAGCTTGGGCCTACACTCGGCTCGACATGGGAATAAATAAAAACTAATGCTCATGGCTTCAAAATGAACCAATTCAAATACCTTGGATTACAGCAATCCCACTCAGACCCAGTTTTATAACACTGGTTGGGGCTACGCATGCTGCGATCCACGGGATTAGCGGAATCCTGGCATTCTGTCTTTCTGTTAAACGAGAGGTCGTGAGTAGAGAAAGCCATGGCTCGTTTGCGGTCTTATTATGCACTGAGTCTGAAAAACCTGATCTAGCATTACCTCCCTACCTCTCTTTTTTCTTGTTTCGGAATATGTTCCTAAAAGATTGTTTCGAATGTACATCAAGGTTTGGTAGCGATTTTACTTTTATAAAGTCATGCTGCTTACCAAATATCCTGAAATCGCTGTGGACTTGACCAACATGTAGGGCAGCCTGAAGCCCTCCGAGCAAAGGAGAAAAGCCAGAGACAATCGTGAAGGGTCTCTAGAGGATAGAGAGCACCCCGGTAGGTCAACATATAGGGCCCTCGACAGCAGCGTAGAGCACTCCCTTCGGCCCTTTTAGTTCTTCCTGAAATGCGAAGGGCCCGAGACCACCATGGAAGGCTCCTGAACGATCGAGAGGGCACTTGCAAACAAACATATGGCACCACTGGTAGCGGCGTAGGTCTTCAGAGAACGTGATTGACCCTAAAACTTATGCAACCACGACCCTCCCTTTAGCCAAAAGTTCTGCATGCCTGATCGTGGACCCTATTTCCATTTGGGGTCCTTACCTGTCGCCCGGGGCCCGAAAACGTCCAATTTTTGGCGCTTTGCGTTAAAGACCTGCGTCCGTTTGGCCTGTTATGGGCCTATTTCAAGCCCAAGGGGAGGGACATATCGACCTCCCCCTGGTCCGCCGCTGGTTTCCGCCTCAGACTTCACTCACATTGCCAGCGTCAATACGGAGACGCACTGGGAGAGGTGGCTGTTGCCGCTTCAGGTAGGCAGAGATCTAGACATGTGCACAAAATGCTGTCCACTGCAACCCAAGATTGAAAGACAAAAAAATGGCTAATTCTTAAGAGGTTAACTTCTCGGGCGCACTACCCGATGTATGCCTATAGGCGGTTCGATCCGAATGGCCTGCACGCGCGTTCACGCGAGTGTGCGGGAAGTGCGAGGCGTGCCGTGCGCGCCGCCTCCGCCACGAGGCCTGCTTACCGACGACGCTCATGTACCGCTGTCCGTGGACGGTGACGTAGCTGGGCGCCTCGGTGGCGATCTCGCAGCGGTAGCGCCCCGCCGAGTTCAGAGGCACCGAACGCAGCACCACCGTCGTCATGTTGCTGGCGAACGTCTGCCGACACGAGACCGGCGACGTCGTTCAGGTCGAGGTCACTGACCTCCGGGGAAGGGGTCAACGGCACGGGGGTTTCGTTCGTTCGTTCGTTTATTCGGCGTTGCAGGAAGCAGCAGAGGATCAGGGCCAGACTCGTGGTCAGAGTGTAGCGCCTCTGACGGAACCCGTAACTCCCGCGCTTCGTGCGTGAGACACCGTGTGCTCGGCGTGCTAGCTGTCATACGCGGAAAGCATTGGTTTATTGGGAGTACGATGAGCAGGCCTTCAGTGCTTCGACGCTGTCTTTGTCTATGCGTTCTGTTAAAAAGGATTGCTCGTCAAAAAAATCGGCTTCCGTAAGGGAAGATATACCACGTTCATACATTTAGGGAACGAAAATTCAAGCTTTAAATTTTTACTTTCAACGGTTAATAGATACTTTAAAAAAACGAATAACGTAAAATCGACGAAGCTGGGGGCATCTCAGACCACTCCGCCCGAATATTGTGTGCTGAATGCACAATCAGACACTCCTACAAAATACACAAACATTGCCACTCACGTCAACAAAGATGCCGGGCCGGCTGAAGGTCTGAATGGAGGGACTCTCGCTAGGTGAGAAGCGATAGAACTCCTTGCCGTTTCTGTACCAGTTGACGATGTAGACGCGTTCGCCCCAGGCCAGGTCGAAGAAGCAGGAGAGCATGACCCTGGTGCCGGCCTGAACCGGCGACGGGATCTTCACCTTCGTCATGCGCAGGCAGGCCGAGTCTGCCGAAAAAGGACGCCACGCACGTCAAGCGCTGGTTATAGGCTTGTCCTCCGGAAAAGGCGCGGTCACGTCTCTGCTCAAGACGATTGCGGAAGACCTCAAAACCCTGGGCTTCGGCGCTGTCATCAGAAAGTGACAGTTGCAGGTGTGTGCTGCCAGATCGACATCAGTATGAGTCTTGTTGGTGCCCCAGGTCGAAATACATCAGGTGCGTTGTCAGTCAACGTTCACTCGGTCAGTCAGTTTGAAGCGTGCAGTTCCTTGGTGGTTTATGTGGTTAATCAGAGCAGACAATTGTCTTTTTCCATGCAAGTTTGAACCATCACGTCGATGTCGACGATCGTTTTCTGCTGCATGCAACAACGTTGTTTCGTCGCTTCCCAAACTGGGAACCAAGACGCTATCCTTTTCGATTGGAACGCGGAGGGGCCACGGCGCACTCCCCAAACCTCTTTTCGACGTTAATCCCCAACACGGAGAGCCACGTCATTGTCCACTGCGTTGCGTGCGAACGCACTTCATCGATGTTGCCATCATTCCCTCGTGAGAGAACCGCATGGCCCTCCGAGTCGCCTCCCACGCGGGAGGGCACGGCAGTCCCTTCCGCTCACGACACCCGCACACGAGCGGCCCTGTCGTCGCCCCGCCGTTAACGGCACCAGGCCTGATTCCACCGAGCGCCTGTGCCAGCAGCACATTAGCGTGCTTGTGCTGAATTCATTCAGGCCGCGTGATTCGGTCCCACTTATCACTACGATGACTGCCATGGCATTGCTCAGCTTGGCTGCCTGGAGGAGCCCGGGCACAGGCACGCGCGTAGCGGTGCACAGAAGCAGTAAAGTCAGGGTGTCGCGGCAAACGAGGGGAAAACTGTCGGCGTTTGTGCCAAGCGTTGAGACCTAATGATGTGCCGCTGCTCAATGCTTCACGACTGGTTTGCAAACACTGACGACCTGGCTTTTCTGACTCGGCCGCATACGTTGCAGTCTTCGTGTGGCGCGTTGCATTGCTCAAGCCTAGAACTTAGCGTCTTAATTTGGTGTTGTTTTTTAAAATAGTTAACAAAGGTCATTATTACAGGCGTTCCGGCAGCGGTAATAGGTGATACAATTTTTTAAACGGGGGCGTCGCTTGTAGAAATCATTGGGGGTTGAGCTAAGTGCCCGACAACCTAAATTTCCCACAAATATGTGCCTCTCAGCGAGTTTTCTCCTTTCCACCTTCTCAAGTCCCCGTGCCTAGCTTGTAAATCCTTTCTACCGCACTCCCTCCGTCACCGCGATCTTCCGTCTGCCGCATGATCTTCACCATATGGCACAGCATGAACCTCAATAGCCAAGAGAGCACGTGGACGCAAGTTTCCGTCAGCACAAGGCAAGCTGAAACAAGGATCTGTTTTCTCGTGCGCCCGCACCAAGCCTGTCTCTCCCTCGGGCGTAATCACCACTGGGGTTGGTGAGGTCCAGGGCCTGTTAGCTACGGAAGGTCGGATTGTTTTAATGTTCTGGGCATGTGAAACAGCACGAGAACAGATTGCACGAAAGTACCTTTAGTCAGTGGTTGCATCTCCGATTAAAGGCGCTTCTGTCTTAGTTATCGTCAGCACTCACATCATATATACATATATATATATATATATATATATATATATATATATATATATATATATATATATTTGGGGCCACCCTGCCCAGCATCGTGGTCATGCGCTCACCACGTCCCCCTACAAGGTGTCTTTATTAACCAGATCAGCAACAATCCCTCACAACTGACCGCCAATGTCATACTGCCTCTGTCATAGTGATCTCACCACTGACCGCCAATGTCATACTGCCTCTTACGCTTCTCGTTGAGTAGCTGGGGCAAGCTCACTGTCATTCCCGCTCCAACCGCTTTGAGCAGAGCGATCCCCCCCCCCCCTCCCCCCGGAATGCGGCGCCGCTCCGCCGCCGCCTTTCGTGACGCTGCGACGCTATCCCCCGTTATCCCCCGCTGCCGTACCTCGCCAGAGCTATCCACTCCCCCGGAATGCGGCGCCGCTCCGCCGTCCGCCCTTCGTGACGGCGCGACGCTGTCCCCCGTTATCCCCCGCTGCCGTACCTCATCAGAGCGGCCCTAACGAGCCGTATGGATCTTCCACGGTCGACATCGCTCACCGCATACTGGGGGACCGTCACAGAGACGGACATCCGCTAAATGTCCACGCAAGCGGTGACGTCTGGCTGGCGGAGAGCCCGTTTTAAAGGGTGGGGGAGGGGGTGGGGGGGGGGAGGGTGGGGGCAGGATGGCCCGTTGAGTCTAATGCGGTCCGTGACAAAACTTAGCATCAAAGAGCGTCCGCAGCGTTGTCCGCCTTAAGCCACAATCATTTTACGACGCCAAAATATTTGCTCACCAGGAAAGCAAATACCAGATACCATTCAGGGGAGTGGAGCCGGGCGGCAGTCACTGCACTCACCGTTGCAGTGGGTAATACGTTCGCCGCGGCGGTCGGAATTTTGACAAATGTTTATATTTCTCACATGTTTGCGAGGGGTGCATTGCCATGCACAAGTTGCATTTACACCAATCACCAGCGGAAAATTTAGTGATCCTTGCCTTTTTCAGGAATGCACTTCCTTTTTTTGTTTCGGCCTGACCTGATAACCAGTCACTCACTCCACAGGTTCAAGTGACACAACGCAACACATCGAGCCCGACAAGACTTGCCTCGCGCTCGCTCGTTCACATCTTTCTCATCCAAACATACCGCGCCCCGCCAGAGTCTACGAACGCCGCCGGTCACGTGACTCGCGCCCACGACCGGGCCGGACACCACAGCCGCCGCGTTCTTATGCCGACTCTCCGTTCGTGTTAACTAAGTGCAGTTAGGCGCGATTGGCGGGACAGGAAATCGTTGCCGGTGCGCGCCGTGCCAATCGTCCGGGCTCGGTCCGGCTGGCCCGGTCGCTAAACTTGTGTGACAGCGGCGGCAGTCAATATGCACTGGCCGGGCGGACAGGCAGCCGGCGGCAGGTCGTGATTGCTCCGGCCTCGGCAGCCGGCAGCGCCAACTTTCTCACCTGCGCCGGACGGGCGGCCCGGCCGGGCGCGGGCCGTCCGCCCCGAGACGGGCCCTGTCGATCGCAGACGATACGGCCGCGCAGGCAACTTGCTGGCATTGCGAGATTGCGAACATGCTGTTGGGAGTTAGACCCGTGCTCCGGAAGGGTCGCGATTGAGTTCCGAGAAATGTTTGCAGTTGATTCTGAGATGCTGGCAAGATATGCAGTGTTTTAAGCATATATCAGACCTCATTGCCTCTGTCGAATGACGAATCCGTGGGTAAGACCCAACGCTTTTCGTCCATTTGAGTGAGACCCCCACACTGTGTGAGCCTCGTAAGAACCCGTAACCTCGTAAGGTACCCGACATACGCACGTAGGTGCGCTTAATGTGAATAGATATTATTGGTCATGGTAATTCGCATAACGTGACACAAGAAAACAGACACATACCCGGAATATGTGTGTCAATTATCGCTCACAGTCCTATCTACTTCCGTTGGCGATCGCCGCATTGACTGGCCTTGCAGTTTTTCGTTCAGTCCATTCCAGGTTCTCAATACCGTGCATGCCAACCATAAACCTCTCCCAAATCGGTATGCCTTGCACATGGATCACGACCAGACCATGGGCATATGATTTAGGGCACAATGCCGCGTCACGGCATGTGACAATCAAGCTGTAAGAAGCGGCCAATACTACCTTTGCTTAAGTGATAAAACATTCGTAGTTGCATAAGTCAGGGGGTAAGCTGTGAACATAAAGAAATGAAACATTCCGTGCAGTTGCTTTGCTGGTGCTGGATGACTGATGTTAGTGTTTGCCCCTACCTCTCACCTGACTGCGACTCCTTCCAGAAAGGTGGCTTGTAGCCCGTCCCACTCCGATCAGGCCGTTTTCAACTCGTAAAACTGCGTGATTCTGCTCTGGCTCAATCTGAAAATTTTGCGTGCAGCGCATCGTGTATGATACGTTATGTCTAGTATGCGGTATACTACGCCTATGTATGACATGTCAATCAAACGGCCGGTATTTCACCAAAATAAATGCCTGGCGAATGACGGGCCCAGTGACGTCAGCCGGGCCAGCCCGAGTCACGAGCCCGCTGAGAAGCCTGCCGCTGGCCCCGTGTGACGCCCGGCGGCATTCTGGCCACCAGGGGGCCGCCCTGTGGACGGCTCGTGCTCATCTCTTCCGCCTGCGGGCTGCGCTTCGGATGCGTCGCGCCTTACGGAGGCCCGCGCGCAACAGCGGAGTACAACTTCTCATCGAAATTTGCGCGTTACATCCTTCCGCCGTCACATCGGACGGGAACTTCGGGAGGTGAGACAGGATCCACGCGTGGGGGACGAGGCATCACCTGGCGCCGCCGTCTGCCTCTGCAAGCCGCACCACCCCGTCAAACAGCTAACTCAGTCAGCGGTCACCGTGACGCCTGATGGAGGGCAGGCGGCGCGGTGACCGGCCGACGGACCGACCGGCGTCACGCGCGCCATCGCAAATGCATCGTCTCACTGTCCGCCCCCAGGTGGGCCGTGCCAGCCTCCTGATCAGGAGTCAGGAGATCAGGAGTCAGGGCGGGTGGGAGCGCACGGTGCGGTGCCGTGTGCGGCCCGTCTGCCACTTACAAAGCCCTCTCCCTGCACTGGCGACGCTGCCGGCGGGAGGCGAGTGGCCCGGGCCCGGACTCAGACCGCAGCAGCCCCGGCCGGCGTCTGCGGGGGCGAACCGGCCTCCCGTTGGTGCCGGCCGGCCCGCGCGTTCCTGGCCGGGGCCATTGACGGCGCTTGGCTGACGGCTGGGGGACCTGGACCCGCATCAGTCCCTTGCTCCCTCCGACCACCAAGCCTGATTGTGACGTCATGCGTCTTATTATAACTTGCCTATCTGCACGCACGTCGGCAATTTCGCAATTTCGCCCTTCACGCACCTCAATCTTCACCGGAATAATTTGGCTATTTCACAACAACGCTGTATAGAAAAATACGCCGTCATTGGAATCCGACTGAGAGATGAAACTCTGCCCATTGCACAGCAGCTACTGATCTTATTTGGGAAACATGGATTAGCTAGATGTCCACCAATGCTCTTCCTCTGGAGATTTGAGATTAGCCTCCATTTTTAAGCTGACCATACATTGTAATTTTCTTTCATGTAAATGTAATATTTTCAAACGCTGCCAGCCAGCTATTGTGAAATACTGCAAATAGACTTCCGGGTCAGGTCAGGCTAAATATGCAGGCCTATCGGATCCGAGAGCTGTGTTTCTAATCTTGACCCACTAAAGGCGCTACATCGCAATGACCCAGGATATTAAACATGCGCTGAAGGATAGATGGCCTGCATGGATCAGGCCATTGCTTTTATCTGAAGACAGATAAAGAAGTGCCACAGCTACCATGTGAACGCGAAAGGGGCGGCTGGCTACTTCGCGCCATCACAATCTGGGATCGTTAGGACTTTTTAAGACGGATTTTTTTAGACACAGTTTGTTAACAGGAAAATTGCATCGTCATTATTACTGGCAACGCAATCATGGAAATCTGCGAGACAAATTCATGTGTTTACACGCAACGCGAGATGTCAAAACACTAAGCGTCGTCAGCAGGCGCAGTTGCTTTGAGCTAGGCCCAGCACTTCATAGTTCCATGATGACTCGAAAGAGTGCATTTCCGCGGGCGTCGGCGTTGCGTCTGGCATGTGATAGCCAAACTAATGAAACACGAGGCAGAGAACAATGCAATTACCGACTTCGGCAACCACCCCAGTTGGAAGTTGTTACGACGATATTTGATCATTGGTCGCGTGTGTGTTCGTGATCGTGCTCATGGTCTTATGTCAGCTTGTGCATTTGAATTGAGAATGAGTAGTTCTGAATGAAAACAAAGCATCGCATCAATTTGATAAAGTATCGCAACAAAGCATCACACCATGAAGCACTGCAACATGGTTACGAAAACCGGGGAAGTCATAGTCCGTGCAGGTGTGACAACGCAACGTTGCGGCGCGCTGGCCATGACAGTGATGTAAGCCGGTCAAACCAAGCGTCGGCGCATGGCAAGCGTGCGGTCACCGGCCGCGCATCGCCTTTTGGCAAGGACATGCTCACCAGCGAAACATGGCAAATAGGCAGCACAGTGGCCGGGTATGTACCCGAGTACAGCACAGCGTGGTAAACACGGTAGTAAATCTGGTACGGTAGACGTAGAATGATCCGGAAGTCAATCCGGTGAAGTAAGTCCGGGCACGCGCGTTAAGAGATACAGACAAACGACACAATGGTCAGGCACAGCGCGACGGCCAGATACAACAGCTTGGCAGGATAAAGCCCAGTGATGGGTCACGCGGGCATAGTTCAGGTTCAAACACATCTCGGAAGTAAAGAACAACCGGTGATAGCGTACAGCACAGCGGGCGCAAGCACTGAAGCGACCCGACGTGCCCCAGTGTCCAGGGCACAGAACGGCAGTGGAGCACGGTACAGGCGCAAGACAATGCCCATTGACTGCACATGTTGTGACAATGACTTGCAATGCACTGACAACACGGCTCGGACACGGCCCTAGAACACTGCGGCGGCCGAAGAGAGGTCAGGCACGCCTCAGAGGAAAGACACAGCCCAGACACGCACATCAGCGGTCAGACACAATCCATTGAGCGGACGCGTCCCACGCACAGCTCAGTGCGTGGACGCGGCGTAGGCACAGCTTAGTAACCGAAGGCGGCCCCACGCCGCGCGCTGGCCAGAGCCCGCGGGGCCGGCCAGGACCGCGGCTCACCTCTGACCGGCGCCAGCAGCAGCAGCGCCAGCAGCAGCGCGTCGCCGACCATGTCCCACCTGCACACCTGGCGCCGCGGCCGTCGCCCGCGCGTCCAGCGCCGCCGGCCGTCGCAGACTGCCGACGGTCGGCGTCGGCGACGCTCGGCGGCACGCGACGGCGCGCGGGGGCGGGGGGGGGGCTGGTTTTGTTGACGTCGCTGGAATGCAGCTCATCGACCCTATCAGTGGAGTGATAAGAGTTGACGGGCGCCGTTCGGCTGGCGTCGGGGGCAGGCCGGACGGGCGACAGCGGTCAGGCTGGGTGGCCCGCCTGTCGAAGAGTCGGGCCCATTGCCATGTTGCAGGCGGACGTCGATGCCGATGTCTGCCGTTGATCGGTGTTAGCACGTCATCGGTCTGTGTTGCAGGTGCTTAAAAGAAGGAAATAGGGGTCACCAGTCTGGAATGGTAATAGGGTATTTTGATGATGTCTGCCATTGATGCCTGCCGATAGACGTAAGCTCCCTGTTATTTGAGTTTCCCGTGAGTGAAATATCAGGGAGACCAGTGGCGATTGCCATATTCATCCTCTACCTACAAGGAAGTAATGAACCCGGCCTGGGTATTTGTAAAAGCACCTTAGATACTGTCCCAACCTTGGCCGCATAATGGCGGGGCTGACATACAAGCACGAGCCGTGATGCCAGCCCGACTTGGTTTGTTTGGCCAGTGGGCTGCGGTCGCGGTGGTGGCTGGGACGGCTCTGTCTCACTAATCCCGTGTCTCACTAATGCGAACACAGGCCACACACGGGCCGGTGTGAGCTTGGGCAAACCAAACAAGCACCAAAACAACCGACATGCAAATTATTGTTCAAATGTGTGACCGTTCTGTATGTTTAAAGTTGGCAGCTACGGTCGCTGTGTGCATTTCACTGCTCAAGATTTTAGTCGCGTTTTGTTGTGTTTTTATATCCCGTGGCTGTAAGACGTAGTTCAGCTACAGTGAATTATTAAAACGTTTGGGCCGTCGCGTTTCATCATGGGTTATGTGCTATTCCTGGCGAAAGCCGCTACTGTTATTAGACCACGCTGTAGGAACTTCCACATGATAAAGTGCATTCAGATGCGACGGAGACGTCCCTCATATTGTTGCCTCGCCGACTTTGAGCAGACGCTAATTAACCCGTGCCAGAATTTCTCTGCAAAAGCTTTTGTTTGCATACGGGCGATGAGGCTGGTACATAAGTCAGGTCACGTGCTTTCATTGTAATGTCTAAGTGACTCGGAAGTGGCGCAGTCTGCCTGGTTATTGGTGCCGTATAGATGTACGCGACAAGATTTAAATGGTTTTGCCCTGGGTTCAGTTCGTGTGTTTTACTGTACACAACGCTCCCTTCAACTTTGACATGCCGACGGATTTAGACATATTCCTCTGTTCTGATCAACTTAAGACTTGTCCTCGTATTTTGGCCTGTTTTAAAGGTTCCTGAAAAATCCGGGCAGCCACCAAATACAGGCATCATCATCCTGTTACTTATTTTCATATAGAGACGTGTCACCAATACGAATGCTGCACCTGTGTCAATGAATGCATACGTTGTCCAAAAAACGTGCTTCATCGCTGAAAAAATATAGTTTCTTTCAGTGATGGAGCACGTTTTTTGGACAACGCAGGACGATAACGCGGGACGATGTCCATAACATATAGTTGTTTATGAACATCAAAATTATACGCTCATTTATTGAATATTTAGGTTCATATTTAATTACAGCCACGAATCCTTGGTACTTTAATCCACAAGTACGCTCAAAGAGATACAATCGTCAAAAATGGACTCATAAATCGCACCGACAACGAAAGGATTAAGCCTACGTAGATGAATTGGTGTTATCATACGCTTTGAATACAGTGGCCATTTCGCGCCCACACACCCGCTCCACAGATGTGAAACCTCTGTTGTTGTTTTTCTTTTGTCACTCAGCAGCGTTCTTGCCTTCTTTTTATGTCACACAAAAAGCATGAAGCCTCTGGTTTCTGGCACACATGCATCTTTATTGACATGTGAAGTGCAGTGAGTTCGCCGTCAGACCGGCGTGGCTGACGACGTGGAGCTGCACCCCCGGACCACTTTGGAAGATCTCGTCGATGACGTTAATCCGCTGCTCAGCAGGTGTCTGTTGGTGACGCTGAGGCGCCAGCTGGGCATGCAGCGCTGCCAGCCCACCACGCCTTAGTTTTTAGGAGCGCTCTGCGTTCAGTGTACGTTCCTGACTTGACCGCAGCGATTTTAACCGCGGTGAATCAGTCAATCTTGACCGTGATGAGTTGGCCACCGATTTTGGGTGGCCGGTTATCACGATGAAAAAACACAACTTCTAGTTGCCGATTGTACCTGCCTATTCTCCATACCAAGCATGGGGTCCCCCTCAGTGGGTGCGTGGAGGCGAATCCACAATTTTTTACAGAACATAACATCATGGCTGTCGCGTTCCATGCGAAGGAACTCTTAAAAAACCTGACCGATCACCAGCACTTTTGTCCCGTGCTGAGGCTACTGGAGCAGCAGCTGAGTCACCAGAAGTAGCTGTCCTACCAAAGCTTGAATCGAAGCTTTTGCAATGTAACGCTAGACAGTGCTGCTTCGGCCTGTGTTTACGAATGGCAGCGTGCCGGACCGTTGCTGGGACGCGCACCCAGGGTGCGGACCCAGGCGGCCTCGGACACACACACCCGCACATCTGCCATGGAGCCTGCGGCCAGCTGCAAGGGAGGCAAGAGGATTGGGCGCCGGAGGGGGGCGGTCAGAGTCTCAGTTTGGCACAGCGGCGCCGTCACGGGCAGGCCCGCGCCGGTCGGCGCTGGAGACAGAGGAGGGCGGAGACTAACCTCGTGCCCACGCCAGTCACATCACTCAGCTGCCCAGAAAGTAGGCTAACAGAAGGGCTGTCCATCCGACGGGATAGTGGCGACCATTACGACAGACGGAACAGGTGCTGGCCGTCACAGGTGATGCCTGGACATCTCCGCCGAGATTAGCCGGCTGGTCACCTGGTGCGTAGCATAGCAGCTCCGTGCTTTGCTCCGCACGTGTGATATCCAGCACAGATTAGACGCTTTTATTTCCATGTGGAAGCAATTCATCTGGTTCTGGGACACACGACAGGGCAGGGTTTCATGGAATTATGATAGCAATGGCAATGCAATTAAAATACCAGCGTGTAATTGTCACGGATCGTGCGTGCACACCGCGTCAGAACGCCACACGTTACCGTTGGTCCATCCTCAGGGAATGCCATCACAACCGACGCCGGCGGTGCGGGTGGTCTGGTCTACACAATTAGCTTAGCCGTTCTCCCTCATTTCTTCTTTCTGAACACTGGTTGCGGGGCTCTGACAAAAACAGGAAGCATTATTTAATTAAAGAACTAACTTCTCATACCGCGACGCCGCCGAAGCCATCCCGCCAACTTGGCATTGATGAAGGCACGGTCCCAAGGCTTCCCGACCAGCGATTAAAGCAAGCGACATTATAACCGGTGAAGCCAACAAGCATAGCAATCACGGATACGTCGGCCCGCAGCAGCAGATTGAACGCACAAATAATGCGTCATTTGCAGCTCTCGGATGTTTCTACAGCAACTGGACTATGTTGGGCGATATGCGCGGTTGGCGACGGCTGCAGCTGGTGACTGAACGCAAAATAATGCGTCATTTGCAGCGTTCGGATGTTTCTACAGCAACTGGACTATGTTGGGCAATATGCGTAGTTGGCGACGGCTCCAGCTGGTGACTGAACGCGAAATTAATGCGTTATTTGCAACGCTCGGACGTTTCTACAGCAACTGGACTATGTTCGGCAATATGCGTGGTTGGCGACGGCTCCAGCTGGTGACTGAACGCAAAATTAATGCGTTATTTGCAACGCTCGGACGTTTCTACAGCAACTGGACTATGTTCGGCAATATGCGTAGCTGGCGACGGCTCCAGCTGGTGACTGAACGCAAAATTAATGCGTCATTTGCAACGCTCGGACGTTTCTACAGCAACTGGACCATGTTCGGCAATATGGGTAGCTGGCGACGGCTCCAGCTGGTGACTGAACGCAAAATTAATGCGTCATTTGCAACGCTCGGACGTTTCTACAGCAACTGGACTATGTTCGGCAATATGCGTAGCTGGCGACGGCTCCAGCTGGTGACTGAACGCAAAATTAATGCGTCATTTGCAACGCTCGGACGTTTCTACAGCAACTGGACCATGTTCGGCAATATGCGTGGTTGGCGACGGGCAAAATGTCGGCGTGACAGGTCACACCCTCGTTCACCGTTGCGTTCCTCGCGGAACGATACGGCAGCCGCAAAAAAGAAGCCTGGCGTTGCGTGCATCTTGGAAAAACTGAGTCAGCTATTATGCATGTATTCGAGCTTTTCATAAGAACACATATGCAGTCACACCACCCTCAGGACAAAGTCTGCTGTATTTGCACCGAGTCGACCTATATTTGCGGACAAGTCCTGAAACGGCAGCTGTGACATTCGCTTTCTCCTCCGACAGCAGAAATAACGTGTGACCCGATCTGTCGTGACGCGGAGAACTGACCCCAGCGCCAGGCCGTGCGTTCCGGTATTCCGATTTTAAAATAGAAATCAATTATCACATGTTTCGAGCCGCTGGCCGTTCCGGCAACGCGACGATGGCAAAGACTGCCACCATCGCTCCCAGCTGCCAGGACATTGCAGATCCTCAGAAGCCAGAATTCAGTCACCATGGAGATTCGGCCGAGGGTTCTTCGTGCCTGTTGAGTGGGCTGCTGTCACTGCAGCGCTGCCAGTGCACCATCCTGTTGCGCGTGCAACCAACGATGGGCCGTTCTGGACGTCACACGGCGAGACGTGTGAGACAGTGGGCCGTTTTAGCCATCACATGGCGTGTGAGACAATGGGCCGTTCTGGCCGTCACACGGCGAGACGTGTAAGACAATGGGTCGTCCTGACCGTCACACGGCGAGACATGTGAGACAATGGGCCGTTCTGGCCGTCACACGGCGAGACGTTTAAGACAATGGGCCGTCCTGACCGTCACACGGCGAGACGTGTGAGACAATGGGCCGGACAATGCCATATAAGACGATTGGCTGGATGAAGGGGCACCTCCCCTCTGGAGAGGGACAGTCGGGCCGGCTCCGTTCCCTCCCCTGTCTGGGGGGGGGGGGGGGAGGGCTGGGGCTCCGTCATCGGCCGACAAGGCCCGCCTCTGCGGCGATACACGGCGATAACAAGGCGGATGCGGTGATTGATGGTCGAGGCATGCCCGCGCACGCCGACTGAAAGCCGAGGAATCGAGAGAAGCCGCGGCGGAATATCGCCTCCTGATCAGGGCCGGGCCGGCTCAGTTTGGGCCGCCCAGAGCCGGCACGCCCTGGTATCCAAATCGGAAGCTGAGCTGTGGATGTCGCTGGCATGTTTTTTCGGCTTTTGTGTGACCATGCATGCATTGGCCTTTGGGGTGTTGCGACTTATTAGATAGCTGGGCCTCTTTTCCTGGCAGACAGGGCCGACACCACGGGGAGTCGAACCCGTATCTCAGTTTCCCAAACGCCCACTGAATCCGATACGTCACCGGTGACCTCCATTGACATGCACAGCGTCACCGCCTGGCCCTCTGGCGTCCCCTGACCTTAAGCGGGTGCTGCTGCCACACGCAGGTCATCCCTGCTAGGAGCAAGCAGCAAGCGTCTGAGCTATCCGAACCCACCTACCACGCTACGGGGGATGGGAGGCAGGTACTCAAGCTGATAGGGCTACGAGTTGAAAAATATAGTTAGAAATTGAGGTTCAAGTGCTGATTGGGCTCTTCGGCCCAAGTCAGCCGCCAGCATTAATTAATCCGCCATTGCTACACCTTTCCTAAAGCTCTTTTGCCCAATGCAATTTCTTTTTGCAAAGGCGGCAGTGAAAAGATCAGAAACGTAGCGGCGAGCTCGTCCCAGCATCGAGAAAACACGCCGTGGGTTTGTGACATGCTTAAAATACGCACGCACACACATAGATTCACCCTATGTGGCGCATTTTCTATCTGCCTCCAGGTGAGGCGCGCGTTCGAAGCTGGCCGATGAGGAGCGAGCGGGCAACAGAGGCCCGCGCAGCACACGCAGACCCGCAGGGGGCTGGCCACACGCACGCACGGGATTTGGCGTCATCATACAGCCAGCGTATCACACAAAAACAGCTACTGAGCTTTCTATTTGCGATTCTTTTTTCCGAAGATGCTATTGTTTGCGATGCAGCTACCCGCCAACGCGGGTGTCGAATGCCGAGCTAAGTCGAAAGCTGAAAGTCGGAATCTGTTGAAACCACCGGACCAAGCGTCCTTACATATTACACGTTAGCTCATGCCAATTGCAATGAAGCCCCTGCCACGCCTGATCCTCATACGGCCCTCGCTACCCAAAGCTGCTTCGGGCATGACGTTCTGCTGTCACTGTGCTCCGCGTGCGGCCAGCGGTGCCGAGCCCGTCCGCGCGCCTCTCCCGGGTCGGCCGTCGCGTTCGCGCCGAAAAACGCCACACTCCAGCCGGCGGGGGAGCGGGAATTAATAATATCCGGCGTCGCGTGCGATATCTGGGCGGACGCTTCGTTGATCCCTCAGAGCAATTTAGGCCGGCAACGCCGACGATGGCCGCGGCGGCGTCCTCCGCAAGACAGGGCGGCCGCAGCCGCGCGAGCCGGCCCGGCGGCGTGGGGCGACAGCTCGCACCGATCTGGCATCGACCTCAGCAGATGCTCCGTGTAGGCATCTGCTTCGGCTTAGTGCATCTGATGCAAGTGTGGATGGCGCTGGCCGTCCTTGTTGGGGAGGTTCGGCTCCCTCCGGTTTTTGTGAAGAACTGATGACGTTTTTAGTGATTTATTCGTTGACGATGTCTGTAGGTGCACCGGCTGTTAATTCGTCACATACGTGTAAGGGAGCCAGTTGTTTATTTACCACATCCGTGTGCGGGAAGCCTGCGTGACGGCATGGTTGTTCACAGTTATCGTCCTGTTCCGTGTAGTGTGATTGCTCTGACGCCTTCGGTCCGCTAACAGGCGTCGCACTCGATGAGGGAGGGGATTCGATTACGAATGGGGAAATTAAACGGCTTTCAATGTCTGGCCCCAGTGGAATGGCGCCATCGAAGTTCAAACTTACTGGAGTTGACGTGTCTAAGGGAAGGTGGTGGCTGTGGCTCTGTTTGAGGGGCGACATTTATTGGCAGTCTCTTCTCTGAGAAGGGCAGATGAAATCGAATTTCAGATGGACGCTTTTGAGACCCAACCCTGGACACCCAGCGCCGCGACCGCAGGATGTATGGAGAGAAGCGCAATTTTTATCAGGGCCGGTCCAGTTCCATTTTACCGCAAGACCGGGCTATGCCGAACGGATGGGAAAGAGAGAGAGAGAGAGAGAGAGAGAGAGAGAGAGAGAGGAGAGAGAGAGAGAGAGAGATAGAGAGAGAGAGAAAGAGAGAGAAAGAGAGAGAGAGAGAGGGGGAGAGAGGAGAGAGAGAGAGAAGAAGGAGAGAGAGGAGAGGGAGAGAGAAGAGAAAAAGAGAGGCAGAAAGAAACCACATTTGTATTGTGTTAGTTTTAATTTACACTGCTTTGTCACTTACGTGCGTATCATTTCATATCCTGAACATCAGTGGGAGCCTTTTACTTCATTTATATATTCAGCCTTGCGAGATCAAGGAAAAACTGGTCGTCATAAGCACATTCTCGTGAATTCTAGTAACAACTTGGCATGAAGCTATAAACCGAATTTCATAGAGCGATTAATCAAGCTCATATCCTTTAAAGCTATTATTTTACAAAATGGCCAACAAAAATGATATTCCCACGGGGTCATAAGCGCCAACGAGCGGTGTGATCAACACAGGGGAACGATGTTTTTCAGCAATCGCGCGTGGCAATGTGTCACACTTTACAAATACGTGTAATGCTGACTGAACTATGAATGCATCACACACAAATGGAGCGATTCATACACTAAGGTGCTATCAAAAGGACTGGGTCACTCGCATTGTCAGCCTCCCGCGTTCCAACTTCTGGTCATCAAGTTATAGCTCGGCCATTACAGCTTGCGGACGCCACTTTTGCGCGCGCCGCTTTATTTTTAACGACACGCTTTATTACGGCACGGTTCAGCGCCGTGTGCATTGTACGACATCAAACGCCGAGAAACGCCCGTTGAGGTCTGTAATTTGCCAGATTGCCGAGGGACCTCCTGCCTCGTCAGCCGCCCATTAGCGTTAATAATTCCGGGATGTCTGTGTGCTCCATTGATTGACAGATTAGCCGACATAGCAGAGGCCCAGTCAGGCGGCAGCTGACCCCCGGCTTCGACGCGTCGCTGCTCTAGCCTCCGGCAAGTGCGGTGGTGATGAGGATTAAATGGCGTGACCTTAGAGGACGGCTCAAGGTCTGAGCGTCTAAGCGCTTCATAAGTGTTTGCAGCGTGATGCATGCAGCGAGGTAGCTCACTTATGATAGATTGGTGGGTTGTTGTAGGTTGTGTCCACGAGGAATTTTCGAAGGGCATATGACATTGTCTGCCATTATGACCTGTCAGACAGCTGTAAAGTGCGGGTTTGTAATGCGTTGAGCCTTTCCGACTCCGAAAAACAGCCTTGCGGTTTCATGGATTTTCAGAATTCGAAATTTGCGCAATTTCGATTTTCCACCTTTTCCAAACATAAACCTTCTGATAACATCACAACATGCATTTAATTATCCAAGAAGCTTAGCAATTTTTACTTGGATTAGCATAAATATTTGACTTATTGGCTTGTTTAATACCTGTGCAAGGACTAACCTTCCAAGGGGTGAGTCGACGACGAGCAATAAGTATCACGCTAAACAAAGCAGGGACTGAGGTCGCGGCCAAAATGTGATTTGCCCATTTCAAATGAAATTCAATAAAGGTGGGTCGGAAAGCAATGTCATGCCTGATTTTCTAAGATCGTATATGCTGATAAGTGGGCCACGTTCGCCCCTTTTCAATTCAAATGAGAAAGCGATTGCATGTACCATGACTAATATGTTGATGACCGGGCTAATGCACGTTTAAATGTTTCCTTTTTGTTCGTTCTTCCCTTTTGATTATTGGCACGTAGCGAGAGCCTAGATGGGGCTGGGGGCGAAGTAAGTCGGCTTCCAACTTGTTTCTTTCCGTGAACTGTCATGAAGGTTAATGTTTATTTTTCCAAAAATTGGATGCCGGCTGACCATTTGCCATCCATTATCTTATCTGCTGTCCCTATCATGCGAGATGTATTACTGTATTGCGTGTGTGTGTTCAACTAAGAAAAACATATAGTTTGCAAACCTAAGTAAAGTTTTCCGAGGAAGAAACTCGCGGCGCGGAACAAAATTTTGAATCTGGGGAACAAAACCGTAAATGGGATATAAAAAGTAGCCTCTTTTGTTTAGATGAACCGCTCCAGCCAGCCTGAAAGTACGTGCTGGCTCATCTGAATGTTCGCAGTGACACAAAATTTTCAGTAACTATTCATCTATCAATTTGTGTCTTTTAGGGAAATGTCAAGGTTCAATCTACAAAGATCAGTAGCTTAGGTCAGGTTGAAAGGGTCAGACTCTAAAAACTTGGACAGCACATAACTTTTTTGGGGCCATTTGTCGTTGTCTTCTTGTTGCGCTAATAGAAGATGGTAGTACCTTCAGATTGCATATTTCAGATTTTCGGCAAATGCGAGGTCAGTGACCTGAAGTCAGAACAACTTTTGCTATTTTTGGTGAAAAATGCAAATCTGTACGTCCTTTGTGTAGTTTTGGTGTTTGCATATAAGGAAAAGAATGCTAGCTTACATGCACACTGTATAATCACCATACATAACTCAGAGCACATGACCTTGGCCCAGGCCATACCTATCTTTATGGATACCTTCCGCAAAACATGCTGAGCGCAAAATTGGTGGTTTTATTGGGTAATTTTGGAAACAGAATTCAAGCGCCACATTGAAAACCTAATGTGATATAATTGTAATGCAGAATGGGATCACGATAGGTCATGTAAAAACGTGCAATGTCACAGAGGTCATCCAAGGTCAATGGCCTATGTTGCCAGCCGTGGAGAAACTAGATGAATGATTGTGACGCGTGTAACCACCTCCTAGTCTTGTTTGTGAAGCTGTTGGCATCTAATTTCATCTACCAACGTACCTGATCTCAATTTTATCACCTGCATTGCTAAGCGTCGAAGGAACTATGTATGGTGAGCTATGTATATGAGCGGTATGTAACAGCTATGCCATCTTGAGTGCTTTTAGATGCATAATACACTATTGCTAGCCACAGAATAGCACTTTACTGGTAACATAGACCCTCTTAGCCTTTTATTTTTCTGTTTGGATGGTTTCTAGATTTGACTTAATTTGACTTCAGATGAATTTAGGTCACCCTAAAACGATAGTTTTATATCTAAAATATTTGCCCACAGCTGCATTTAATAAACTAAACTTGGTCAGAAGCACGTTGTGAAGAAGACTATCGGTTTTATAGGCCACTGGTAGAGCAATGTTAAAGGGTGACCTGATCTGACCTGACCCATGTGGGGGAATGTTAATGATCGGAATAGACTTCCATAGCATTAACGTTTATTTTCGCGCTCCCAATGTCCGCCTCGATTCGTATGCGTAGCTTATATGCATTTATCGGAACGACAGCTGCTTACCCTTCGTGACCTCTGGTGGCCTCACATTTGGACTAAGATCAAATATATCGTAACATTCTGCATGATTTGACCAGACCTCCAAAACAGTATCTTTGTTTGTATTCTCATACGTCGTCTGGAAGAAGAAGATCCTAGGAGGGAGGCCAACTTCCCTGCGGCAGGGCGCGGTTGTCTCGACCCCTGGCCGGGCGCGGGTTAACACGTGCCCGGGTGGCTGGTTGAACACCCTCCGCTCGGGTGAGGTTAGTCTGACCCACTTGATATTTAAACAACCTAAGAGAGCTAAAGACGCCACATTTACAGGATGGGTTGTCCCGCATGTGAACTCGTTTGTGCTAAAATTTTAGGCTCCTAGATTACGACTTTCGGGCAAAATAGCAAGGCCAAACTCCAGACTGACGTCTAAAGCGCCCCTCAAAATCAACTGTTGACCTGGGTCATTTTAGATCAATGACGTACCCTGGCCTTGAGGAAGATCACTGACGATGTCTCTTGTGGTCCCTGTTATCAATAAATTAGAAATGAGCACCAGAAAGTACCTTATGTGACAAAACCTTGACTAAAAAATTAGTTTGATTTTGACCTTGATCAGACCTTTATGCCTTATCCTAGGTCAAGAGCACTTGTAGTCCTAAATTAAATTGTTTTATTGTCTAAGATAGCATTTCAGAAATGTACTGCTTCGTCTAACACTCCGTTGTCACATCAGATTGAACCTTAGAAATCCTTAGAGATTGGATTGTCTTCCTTAGAAATTGTCTTCGTTAGATAGATTCTTAGATAGGACAGATCGGATAGATCCTTAGAAATTGTCTTCGTTGACATCCCCTGCCTGACTTTTACCTGCCATAGATCGTTTAGCTTTCAAGCTTCGTTTAATTTGCTTACTCCAGAGCATTCGCTATTATATAGCCTACATATATGCAAAGTTTGACATGGCTATGTCGCACCGTTCGGGATTATCGTATTTATACATTATTACGTATATATATATATACATATATATGTATATATATATATATATATATATATATTATTTATATAGGGAGCAAATGGACACCCGGGCGCGTGTAACCCTGCAAGGATTGGTTTATTTAGGTATCCTGAAGCTCCTGGGTGGGATATTGTATAATAAGTAATGTAATATATATCCATATGATAAGATGATGATGATGATTGGGGTTTTAGGGCGCATCGACTTCTAAGGTCACTTTGCGCCCACCTCCATATGATAAGAACTAATAAGCCAATTGCGTGAGCTGAAATCGATGACCTTTGATCTCTCGACATAGGACATTTTCTCTGTTGACAACAAAGCTTCTGATGACGTTGCAAAGCAGGTTTAAAAATTTCGACGCCTCTGTGAACTCTGCAATGCATGTGTACCTTGATAACCATTCCAATGCTTACAAATGCGCGGGTGCCTTTGCACATACACGATTGTCTTTCTGTACATCAAAACTGCGCAAAGAAAATTGTCACCATAATTCAAAACGCCGTCACTTTGGCGTCAAGCGTTATCTCATGACATCACACCACTAACATCACACCAGGTCCCATCCGATCGGCGTGCCAGATGTGACGCTATTCATTCATCTCATGACGCCACACTTCCTCGGTCTCATCCGATAGGCGTGCCAGGTGTGACGTCAGTCATTCATCCCACGTCACACCAGGTCCCTCCCGATCGATGTGTCAGGTGTGACATCATTCATTCATATCATGACGTCACACAAAGTCCCACCCGAGCAGCGTGCCAGGTGTGACGTCATTCACTCATCTCATGACATCACACCTCTTCGGTTCGATCCGATCGGCGTGACAGGTATCGCGTTATTCATTATTTCTGACCTCAGTAGACGCTTCCTCGAGCGTCTCCCAGCCGGGAGATTGCACCAGCTGGGAGGTGTCCGCCCCGGCGCGAGATTGACGCTATACCAGGAAGCGCCCGCAGCAGCAGGCTCCCGGCCATGGCAGCTATGCTGCAAATACACACTTCGTCCGTAAGGTGGCCAACTCCGAGAGCACGGCTGGCCTTAGGTCACCGGAGCGGAGCATTGATCGCCGGGCCAGGTCAATCGCGATAGGCCTGCTGTATGTGCCACCACGGCGGGCATCCTGGCAATGAGCGTGTGGTCAAGACTGTCCCGCGGAGGCGGCGC
>NW_023596297.1:340150-538271 GCF_011947565.3 Pollicipes pollicipes
TCTCTATCTCTCTCTCTCTCTCTCTCTCTCTCTCTCTCTCTCTCTCTCTCTCTCTCCTCTCTCTCTCTCTCTCTCTCTCTCTCTCTCTCTCTCTCTCTCTCTCTCTCTCTCTCTCTCTCTCTCTCTCTCTCTCTCTCTCTCTCTCTCCACATCTGTTGCTTTGGTGACGCTCCCACAGCCGAGCGAGTGAACGTCACCGCCGTGCCCCGTGGCCCGCCTCGCCGATGGCCGCCGTAAGGGAGAGCGATTCCGCCGGCTGCGACAAGTTTCGGTAATGACATCGGACCGTGCGACGCGAGCCGCGCATAATTACCTGCCACCGTGCCGTCGTCTCGTGGCCTAATCGGATATCATGCCGGTCAGAAAACGCGCCGGAGGCAATGACGCCCCTAAACTAATTTGCGAACACTGCGGCCGACTCCGAAGTCGGGCAGCAGTCCGCGCGGCTCGTTACCGCATTTGCCGAGCCACGCCAGAGGCAAATCACGGCCAAGTATGCCGCCGACCGCCGACGGCTGGCGGCGCCGCGGCGCGAGGCTGCAGACGGGGCGCTGCCCCCGGGCCGGTGGCTCAGGTGTGGGGCGGACGTCGGGACTCGCGGGAGGAGGCGGGACTCTGTGAGAGGCGGCGGGACTCGGGAGTCGGGGCGGCGACGGGAGTCGGAAGAGGAGGACGGACTCGGGGAAGGCGGTGAAACTCGGGCGGGGCGGCGGAACTGGCTGTTTTGACACGGAAATTCAGGGATCCCAGGTTGCGGAGATTTCGAGAGGACAGGGTGCTGCCATTTAGAGGCGGTCCGTACGCAGATGGTGCACTGACGGACAGGTAATTTAATTCTGAGGTGGGCTACATGGTTGCACACTGGCCACCAGCGAGCAGGCAGGCTCTGCGTGCTTTCCTTTCGTATTCGATTCCAGGTACCCACTGGATCGCTCAGGGTTCACACAATGTTGACTATCAATTAGATAAGCTGAAACAGCTAGCTTTTAAACACCTGGACGTAGTGTCGGATGTGAAACCTCGAGTCGAAACATCGAGTCTTTTTAACACCTCAACGCAATGTTGGGTAGGAGGACTCGAGCTGAAATACCGAGATTTAAAACCTCGCTGCGGAAATCAATATGACTGTGGTGCCCGCCACAAGGTGCTCTCTGAGGGGATAAGCGTAGTCGAAGCAAATGTCGCAGGCGCTGCGGGAATATGCACAGACACTTTTTGTGAGTACAGATCGAAGTCAAGGACCGATTAGCAGCCGCAGCTCTACGGTCGCTCACGCCGCTCGGCAAGACTGCTCGGTCGCCGGCGCGACCGGCGCAGTTGACCTTTGTGGGAGCGGTGGAGCGATCGGGCCGGCGGCGCCGCGACACGAGTGTTATTCTCGGCCGCTCATGTTATCATTGTCAATTAAAGCCACGGAAAAATACTGAACCGCGGCGCCGGCGGCCGCAGCCCGCGCCGCGTACCTGGCGATCTGGGAAGGCGGCGCGACGCGGGAGAGGAGGGGAGAGGCTGGAGCACGCTGAGCGCGGGGCTTGGCGCGAGTCATGTCGGAGTGTGCTGTGGGTGTTTAATTTTGTATTCGAGGGTAGGAGGAATCTGGCTTGGACTTGCTCAGAAACAAATTGGTTTTGTCTTGAAGCTTTTAAGAGGACATCACGTACAGCATTGGTTATATTGTTATAGGTTATCGAGAAACGAAGGAGAGCAAATGTTGCTGAATTGGCACGATGCTCAGGAGTCACTGAAAAAGCTCTCCTAAAATGGTTTAAAGATGAAAGACACTTGCCTCCTCCACAATGTGGTTAACATGTGCCGCATCAGCCTAGTATTCGCCAGGACAAAGGCATTGTCGCACATGGCATGCACCACGCCAACTGCAAGTGACGGTAAGTACAACGGCCGTTGCTGGAAGTTTAACCGCGCCTAAACCAGGAACCGTCCCGACCTCTCCGCCATGTAGACCAACCTGAGCAATGACCGGTGTCCGCCGCGTCCCAGCCACCCCCGGACCCCCGTCGAACCGGCCGCCCCGGCTACCGCTCGGCGTCAGCCCTCCGCTCTGTCTCGCCCCGGCCGCGCGTCGCTGCCGCCATATTGGCCGGCCGGCACCTTTGTGCGACGCGGCGGGTGGCGACTGGGGATCGGCGCCGCCGAAGCGGTCCTCAGGCGCGGCTAAGGCGATCGCCGGCGTTCTGACCACTCCACAGCCGCCTATCGCCGCCGGCAGGGGACGGTTCCGACTGAGCCGGACCGATTGGAAGAACGCTCTGCGGATAGAAGCTCGGGAATACGCCCTTGATGCTCGCGGGGTACACCGACTGGGATGAAGAAGCTCTGACGGCTCCCAGTGATGTTGCAAGCATGAACTGCATCCAAAATAGTTCAACAAGATGTCTGGTTTAAGCTTAAGCATCACGTTTGTGCGAGACATAGGGATGTTTGAGACATTTGTGTGGCACTATCCTTTTCGTTTCATTTTCACGTAATTAGAGCCCTATACCCAGGACGCGGTAACGTATAAGGCATCCTTGTGATCTTATCTGATCTGCTTCACCTGTTACCCAAAGAATACCCACGGGAAAAATTAAAGACCCATTTCTGAAATTGTCTTATAGTACCCATCCTAATCTATAGTGGCGTAGCTAACGGGAGGTTTTTGGGGTCATGACCTCCCCTTGCAGGTAGCGGAGCTCCCCACCATGCATCTGTAGGGCTTCTAAATCATACATACCGGGACCTATGAGGCACAACATATCATCCAGAGTCTAAAAATCTTGGCTCAACCGAGGGTCAAAACGGTCTTAAAAAGGTCCCCCGAATAAAAATAATGCCCCTGAGCAAAGGGGAGGGCCACTGGGCTGGAAA
The DNA here is from genome assembly GCF_011947565.3 of Pollicipes pollicipes. Taxonomy (NCBI): domain Eukaryota; kingdom Metazoa; phylum Arthropoda; class Thecostraca; order Pollicipedomorpha; family Pollicipedidae; genus Pollicipes; species Pollicipes pollicipes. The sequence goes on from NW_023596297.1 coordinate 343,016, forward strand.
GGTCGCTTGATTTGGCCCCCTCGTGGCCAAATTCCTGGCTACGTCACTGCTCACCCGAACACTTCGTTTTGCTAATGTTTTCAATTGAAACTAACACGAATACACATTCACATGATACCACACCTATTTTACATTACACTTGCAGTGGTGTTTTTTTTTCAGATCTCTTAATCAAGCTGCTACAACAAAGTACACATACGGCAGAAGCATGCATCGCTGTGGTAAAAGGTAGCGATAGCATGCGTACTGACTACCGCAGCCTTCCTCCGCCGTGTTTAACCACACCTGCGCGCGCATTGGCCTATCATCCGCAGTACTTTTTCACCATGTGCGCCGTTAACCTGTTAGCGTTGAAGCGACAGCCGCCCTTTCCAGCCTAGGGGCGCCCGACCGCTAGGTGCCCGGTAGCCTCTGCCGGCCCGGTAGCCTCTAGCCGGTAGCCCGTCACGAGCCCAATCAAGCCAGAGCGCCGTCGATGCGACGGCCGGCAGCTGCGTGGAACGGTCGCCCACTGGCGATTGAAGGGTAATGGCTCATGTCCGGTCACACGCCCCCCCCCCTCCCCTCCCCCCCCGCTCCGGGCGGAGAGGTGGATCGGCAGCCCAGAGGGCCGCGGCGGCGACAGGAGAGCGAGCTGCGCCGCGCAGACGCCGCAGAAGGACGTAGGCCACCGGAGCTCATCTGTCAACTGTTCCGTTGCGTCATTCAGGAACTAAACCGCTTTCGTCGCAGCTGCACGCGTGGCAAAATGAAAGCAGAGGGGTTACGTCGGAAGCGATTTGTTTGCACGGTGCGGTCGCTCCCTCACCAGCGCGAGCTCCCCGATTTTCCCCGCGGAGAGGCCGCCGTCTTCGGCTGCCGATGGCCTAATGCTTGTTCCGCTGTAGCGTAACGATGCCCCTTCCCTGCCGCCCGCCGGCGCGTGACGAGCACAGTGTCGGATGACGTAGCGGGGGCCGATGAAGGGCCGGCGGGCCGGCTGATCAGCGGCCGCCCGACATCCTCCATCTCGGAGGATGTGGCAGCCCATCACGGCCGTGAGGAGCCCTGGCCACACTTCAAGTTCCCTTATTTCCCGTTCATTAGGCAGGCAGGAGATGATGGCCGACTGATTTATTCCATGGATCATCGGATAAATTTGCGTTTCTGTCCTGCAGGCGGCAGAAGTAAGCTAAACAACTGAGACAGGTCGGGCTACGCGAAGTACTGCTTTGCGTTGTAACCGCGTCAGACATGCGCAGTTTTGAAGTGAACGCGGCGAGTGTGCTTATTGTAAGCAGTGAGCTACAGGCCCAACCAAGCTGAGCTGTTTGTTACCGCGCGGTCTAAATTTTCCAACATGATGCCACTAATAGTTTCCTTTAAACGTTCAGTCGGAAAAATCCGGGTGGCTCGTAGCGCCTCAGCGATTTCGGCCAGAGTCAGCCGCCCGGCAATACTGCAGCGCCGTCAAAACTGCCATCGCCCGGGCGGCACTTTCGGCCGCGCCACAAAGGGTGCGCTCTGATCCAGTTACGTGCGGCCGGGCCGGACAAGCCGAGAGAGACCGGCCTGCTGCCGTCGGGCGGCGTCAGCGTCGCGGCATCAGATGGAACACCGCGGGATCGGACGGAGCACCGCGGCATCGGGCGGAGAATCGCGGCATCAATCGGAACACCCCGGGATCGGACGGAACACCGCAGCATCGGGCGGAGCATCGCGGCATCAAACGGAACACCGCGGATCGGGTGGAGCACCACGGCATCGGGCGGAGCATCGCGGCATCAAACGGAACACCGCGGGATCGGATGGAGCATCGCGGCATCGGGCGGAGCATCGTGGCATCAAAGGGAACACCGCGGGATCGGGCGGAGCGCCGCGGCATTAGGTGGCGCACCGTGGGACCGGACGGAGTGCCACGATATCGGGAAGAGCACCGCGGCACCGGGTGGAGTACTACAGTATCGGGTGGAGCATCGTGGTTACGTATGAGCACCATGAAATCAGGTGGAGCACCGCGGCATCAAGAAGAGTATCGTGATATCGGAAAGAGCTACGCGGCATCGGTCGGGGCACCTCGGCATCGGGCGGAGCACCACGGCGTTGGGCGAAACACCGTGGTATCGTATGGAACACCTCATCGGGCGGGGCACCTCAGCATCGGGCGGAGCACCACGGCGTTGGGCGAAACACCGTGGCATCGTATGGAACACCTTGTCGGGTCGGGCGGGGCACCGGAATGTCGAGAAGAGCGACAGTCGACCAAAAGCCGCCGTTGTACGGATCTGCAAGCGACATGCAATGTTAAGGCTTTGCGGCTGTTGGGGTCGACAAAAAAGTGCACGTTATCGCTTTTGGCTTATGTGTGCCGTATGCTGTTGAGCAAAACCATCTTGCCACAGCGAAATGATAGACAGATATGCAAGTTGAGGATATTCGCAGGCTTGATGCAAGCCGAAATGAGGTTTTCCACGCCAGACAAATATGAAAAAATAATGTAAGCATAGTAAAAGCGCTAAACATTTTCTTTGTCATATTGGGTTTTGGTAGTCGTAACGCTTTCGGCATGGTATCGATTCCTGCCCCCACGCCCCCCCCCCCCCCTCCCGAACTCAACATTAGCTCCCCCGTCCCTAGCGTCCAGAATATGCGGGGCATCAGCCTTTTGAGCATGACTGGGCTGTAATGAAAGCACCAAAGTCACTTCGATGAGAAAGTTGAATAAATACAACCACCGTAGTTCGTGGTTCATTGGTTAACGCGCGGCCGGGTGGCCGGCCAGATACCCTTCGCTCACTTGGGGGGTCAATTTGATCCCCCCCCCCCCACTGAGATCTCGGGAACCAAGAAAGCTAGAGACACCAAATTTACACGGTGTGTTGGCTTGTACGTAAACTCACTTAGGTCAAAGTTTGAGGTTCCTAGGTCATGAACTCCGGGTCAAATAAGGTCAAATAAAGTTAAATTCCAGGTTGGTCTCTTATGAAGTCCATGCAAGATGTAAAATGCGGTCCCTGCTATCAATAGATTCCGAACGAGCACCAAAAACTGTCCCATACAGCAAGCCATAGAGTGATAAAACAGGTTGGTTTTGACCTTGGTCTGACCTTTATACCTGACCTTAGGCCACTTAATTTGCTCACGCAGTATTTGTGTTGCCTAAGAAAGCATCTCAGGATGTATGGCTTCGTCTAGCACTCCGTTGTCGCATCAAATTGAACGATTCCCTAGAAATTGATTTCGCTGAAACCATGGCCTGATTTTGACCTGCCATAGGTCAACGACCTTGCAAGGTAGATCTCAATTTTTTATTTCAAGCTGGCGGACCTAACTAATGTTCGAGGCTTTAAATATCAGCAACTGACATGTCCATTTCGAGACAGAATGTCTTTTTATATTAGATACCGTGGTGATTTGGTAGTGGCGAGACCAGGACTCAAACCCAGGACTGGAAAGTTCATAAACGAGCACTCACTACACCAACACTCTTCTGCGGGACATATCTTAAGGCTGTGAAGTGACCAGACACTGTCTAGTTAAAGTATTTTGAAAACAAGCATTATTGGTGTTATTATTGAGCAAAGTATATAGTAGTGATAAGTGTCATTGTAGTATTGTAATAATATACAAGTATTATTACTTCGAAGTATTCCATCACTGACGAACCACAGCACCAAGGGCGTGATCATTCAACAAATACCTCAGGGTCCAGTCTGTTTTAACGCTGTTTGCTAAGCAGGCGACACCTTTCATGGCTTAAAGCCTGTGCGTAACCACCACTGTGCATCGTGAGCCACTATGCATCGTGAGGGTCAGAACAGCCCAATCTTTATCAGCAGCTGCCGTGTCCCGAACCCCACGATGTGCAGCGGTGGTCAAGCACGGACGGCATTAGGCCAGGAGGCGGGAGTACGTCCCTCATGTCCTGACTTCCCTAGCAGTCTTGCGTCGGGATAAGGACATCTCCTGCTGTCCTTTGCGGGGAGGAAGGCTCGGCACGTCAGCACTGCCGGCCAGCGCGTGCTAAAGCAGGGACGAGAGGATCACTCCACCCATCTGCATAGCAGAGACGCCCACACGCTGGGGTATTGAGATCAGTGACAGCCTGCTTCGTTGAAACTAACACAATCGGTCGTCGCTGGGCTCGAATAATGCCGCAGCGATATCGAATTGAATGAGGTTCCGGCGGTGCATGCAGATGAGCCAACCGCGAGACATTTCGCGTAAATTGATCGGGAACGTATCAGTCGTAGCGCGATACGAAATAACCGCAGTCGTCGCCACGCAAGTGCCGACACGAACGTCTTCGCCATCGGTGTAAGTCTGGGGCGCGCAGATGCTGTGTGTTCAGGCTCTTTCGTCAGTTGCTGGCAGCTGCAACTACCGCTTTGGCACCTCACTTTCGAAGCCTTGGACCGCGGCGCCATCATCACTAAGTGCTGCTGTGCCGCAATGCTTCTGTGCTCAGCGGGCGGCGAGCCCACCGCAGGCGGCGCTGGCCCGCCACCTGTGTGTGATTTTGACGGCGGATATCACAGAGTGGAAGGCATTCGAAAGGGGCCGCGGTAGAATGCACAACATGTAAACCTAGCAACAGCAGATAGTTTCAACTTGGTACTGTGATCTGATCTGTGATCTGATGCAATCAATTTGGCTAATCTGGCTAAATCTGGCTACGGTAATTCTTGTACCTTCGGGGCATGATGTCTTCGGGGGCATCAGTTGACTCGTCGCGGACCACAAATTTTACAACGGCCAATGAGAGCGCGCCACGTCACGAGGGGCAGTCCTAAAACCACAGCCCACTACAAGAACTTTTCGGTATTTTAGTACCCGGGGGCGTAGTTTCACAAAATGAGTTAAGGGAGGGGGGGGGGGGGGCGATTGAACTGTGTAAGATAGCCCAAGCTACCCTCAAAATGTGTCAACAAACAGGCTTCTCCCCAGATTTGGCCAATTTTCTTCCCAAAGCCAGGAGGACTGGAGCCCAGGGTAAGGGGGCGGGGGGGGGGGCGGTTGACGCCCCCATTCCCCCCAAAGGAAAAGCAAATTCTACCCCTGTTGGTACCTATCGAGCAATGGCTACATCCGCTTTATTTTCGAACACAAAAAGGTATTACCTACATTATACGTACACCACACACAATGAAAGGAAGTCGTCTTTCCATTGCCGAAGAATTTACTGTACTGTCATTGTCAATTCTCGTGCGAAATCCTATATAGCCTGTGCGAGCCTGCAGGTTAGCACTGCATACACGAGTGAATGACCATCACACGTGATTTATTCACGTAACGGATAAAATATGTGGAACATGGATGAGAAGAACGCCTAGTCGAATTGTCGTCCGGTGCCGACCGGCGTGTCACGGTACATGGCAAGGAGCTCCTCCGCGGTTCGAGCTGGCCCGGAAGACTGCAGGCAGCACTATCCGGTGAAACAGAAGGACGGTACAACAAGGCTTATGGATTCAGAGTAGATGCGTCAAGTCCCGCTTAGTAGGTACTGTGGTATCAAAATCATTCTTGCGAAACATTCAGGATGTATTTGCTTTGTTTTGTTTAATCATAATCTCTACTGCCGGAGGGGACATGAACGTCTATCAGCTGGAGCCTCGGCTCAGAGTCAGGCCTGGTAACCACAGCCAGCATCACACGGCAAAGGCGATGAAGGCCGGGGCACAAACCATCAGCAAAAACAGAACCTCAGTTTGCAATAAAATGAACGATGTATGTACTAATCCTATTTTCGCTCCTGTTTTCCCGTCCCCTTCAGCCGTCACCAAGCCAACTGCCAGACTTTAGTCTACCTGTGACTGCAAATAGATGTTCATTTTCGTCTGTCAGCGACAACGACGACGGTTGTTCAAACAAAAACTGGATGGCTAAATACGAGTCTAACTAATGTCAGCTTTCGACTCGTCGGTTCACTTGACGACGACGCCTGGGTATGTACGCGGGCGTGTCTTCAGTTGCGGCTTAGGTGAAGTGGGCGCACGGCGAAGAGAGCATTCTGCTCCGGCGTACTGAGCCGCACACATATGCCCGTCTTCCTTTCCTACATCACCCGAGTAGATGCAAGCACTGCCATGCTCTACCCGGTACATGCTCCGCCCCGCACATACACATATACTAGTGAGTCTAAACACGCCTTTACCTTGCACATTCGCCACTGGAGCAATGAGCGTCGGAAGCGTACCCGATCGACACCGGCGCGACCACGTGTGATCCCTGGCACGCACAGAGGGGGGTCTCGGCCCGTCGCCCCACCTGGACTCTCACAGAACGGCGCGCGGTAGACGGGCGCACAAGACAGAGGGCGGTCGTTAGCGCTGCGAATGGGCGAGATCTGCGAACACGGCGATACCAAATGACCCTGGGAACAATGGTGCACCGCAGCGATGAAAGATGTGATGGCGTAGCCGGCTAGGTCCCTGTGAAATGATGATGTCGTGTGGGATGCGAACGGTGGCGTGTATCATACAGCCGCTGAATCACAACCATTTAAGTGTGAAACGGGCTTATGCTCCCGGCAAACATCCAACACTACAATAGATTGGATTTTCACAAACACCGGTCCAGCAAAAAGCAACCTTTTGTTCTTAAAAATTGAGTACTTGCGGAGTTCACCAGTTCCCGCAAATTACAAGCGAGGGATTTCCCGACGCACGGAAGGCAGACGACGTTTAATTTCGTCGAGGAGGGAAGCCAGCGCCCTCGCTCGCGACAGCCGTGCGATCTGATAGCGCCAGCGACGGCGGCCTGCCGCCAGCTTTGTCCGATCTTCCAACTGACGCCATCTGTCGGACAGTCGCGCCTGGCGCGAGGCCGCCGCCCGCGACGAGCGCCAGCCGCCGACTGCGCCCGCTTATCGAGATCGGCCGACGTGAAACAGGGCGCGACTCGGGCGGCGTGAAACAAGGCGAGACTCAGGAGACGTGAAACAAGGCGTAACTTGGGTGACGTAAAACAAGGAGTAACTCGGGAGACGAAAAACAAGGAGTAACTCTAGCGACGTGAAACAAGGCGCGACTCGGCCGACGCGAAACAAGGCGCGATTCGGACGACGTGAAACCAGGCACAACTCGGACGACGTGAAACAAGGCGCGACTCGAAAGACGTGAAACAAGGAACAAGGAGTAACTCGGGCGACGTGAAGCAAGGCACAGCTCGGGCGACGTGAAACAAGGCACAGCTCGGGCGACGTGAAACAAGGAACAACTCGGGCGACGTGAAACAAGGCACAGCTCGGGCGACGTGAAACAAGGCACAGCTCGGGCGACGTGAAACAAGGCACAGCTCGGGCGACGTGAAACAAGGCACAGCTCGGGCGACGTGAAACAAGGCACAGCTCGGGCGACGTGAAACAAGGCACAGCTCGGGCGACGTGAAACAAGGCACAGCTCGGGCGACGTGAAACAAGGCACAGCTCGGGCGACGTGAAACAAGGCACAGCTCGGGCGACGTGAAACAAGGCACAGCTCGGGCGACGTGAAACAAGGCACAGCTCGGGCGACGTGAAACAAGGCACAGCTCGGGCGACGTGAAACAGGGCACAGCTCGGGCGACGTGAAACAAGGCACAGCTCGGGCAACGTGAAACAAGACACAGCTCGGGCGACGTGAAACAAGGCACAGCTCGGGCGACGTGAAACAAGGCACAGCTCGGGCGACGTGAAACAAGGCACAGCTCGGGCGACGTGAAACAAGGCACAGCTCGGGCGACGTGAAACAAGGCACAGCTCGGGCGATGTGAAACATGGCGCGGCATCGCTGAGCCGTCAGTCCCGCGGCTTTCAGTCATTTGAACGGAACCCGAACTTCTCTGGAAGACATTAGTGTTTTATATGAAGCGGGAACAATGACCGGTATGGTTTTACTGCAGATATTGGTCATGTAATGTAAGTTAACGGCCTGGTTATATCTGTTTTCAAACGGATTCCAGTTATTTCAAATCGCCTTTAGCCTGGCCCCTCCTGCCACTTGTATGTCGGATACGACCGGGAGAAAAGCAGAGTAAAGGAACAAAGAATTAACCAAGCTGTCGGTCATGCTGTTGGCCACCGCCCCCCCCCCCCCGCCGTAACCAGAGAATTGTTAGCAATAACGTCAGGAACTACGCCATCCGCGATCTTCTCGCCCTCTTGTGTGTAAAATGGCGAACAAAAACGTGTTTATGACCAGAGCCCAGTGTGCCTGGTGACCTGCATGTCGAGAAACCGCGAGCAACAAGACATTTATTTTTCTTGCGTGAATGTCATCGAACGGCTGAAGACCGGCAGACGTGCCACCGCACGCACTGCATTCGCACTGTATGTCGAAGAACACGCGGTGAAAACGATGACGAAGTGGTGGCACTCCGACAAGGCTGCCAACGACTCCGATCCTGAGCTCCCACTCTTGCCGGGGTTCTCTGCACGGACCAAGCCTATGCGTATACATTACCAAAGTCCCATCCTGTATGAGACGTACAAACAATCTGCGGCAAGGGTGATCAGTCGGAACCGGTTTGTTCCGATCTGGTTCGGTCGGGTCGGGTCAGGTCAGGTCGAACAGAGTTTGGTCCAACGCAGTATGGTCTGGTCTGGTCTGGTCTGGTCTGGTCTGATCTAGTCTGGCCTGGTCGGGTTGGGACGGATCGTTTCTAGTCCAGTCCGCGCCGGTCCGACCGGGGGCCGTTTGGCATGTCCGAGACCTAATTGGGCTCTGGGAATAGCCCTGGCCCCGTCTCCGAGCTTTAGAGGCCATTACGGACTCTGTCCGCCTCTAGCTGTCGGCTAAATAGAAAATTAGCCGCCTGAATAGTGGGACCGGGCCCACAAAGTGAGCCGGAGTGACGAATAACGGGAAGCGGACCTGGGACGTCCGAAGAGCACGAGTGCCATCGAGACCCCCCCCCCCCCCCTCCCCCGGCTGCAGCTCGGTGAAGGGGAGGAGGCGGGCGGCTGACCGAGCCGACAAACTGCGGGCAGGTGGTGTCAGGCTGCGACAGAAGATCACGTTCTAGCACGGCGCCACTAAACTGGGACTTGTCAAACTGCCTCAGAGGTGGAGTCGTGGTGCTGCCGGCCAGGCACTGTCAAACTGCAACCAGCAGAAACGCTTTGAACTTTCCGACATGGCCTGAAGCGCCGGACCAAAATTTTAGGTCAGACTTCCGTTTGTCGGTATGACACCCATAACCCGTGTTAGTTAACCTCAGAAGGATGGAAAAGCCCGCCTGGCGCCCAGGGACCGCGGACCGCCCTGGCGTCCAAGGGCAACCAAAAGATGGCTGGGGGTCTCTAGAAAACAGCATCCATGTAACTGGCGCGTTCAATGGTAAGCATGCGGACATTCTTTCAAAAATGCAGTCCTACACAACACCGCACCGTCCTTGATTGTAGAAACACGCAAGAAACACGCTCTTTTCTCCTCCCCAAGTCGGATTCAGAAATAGCCGTTGCTTCTGCTCTCACTGTACGCATTTAAGTCAAAGTTGGCTATGAGTAGCAGCACAGAAGCATATACAGGGTTGCTGAGGGGTTAGAATCATTTTGATTCGTTACTTTTCATGCACTGTCAAATCGAGGCATTTTCAAGCTAGTGCCAAATTGTCCCAAACGCTGTTTAACAGAGTTGTATTGCTCTGGTTGGCTCCAGCTACCAACGCCGACTCTTTCTCCTCGAAGACGCGGCAATTCTCTCGCCTACGGTTATGAGGGTTACGTGCTTCGTCTCTCCCTCCGTTTCCATCCACATGCCGTTATGCGCTTGCACTCGTGTGCCTGCGCTGACGCATGCGCTCCTATTTCAATGTTTTTCTTTTTGTTTTCTTCGTTTCTCGACACTTCATCGCCATTCCTAGTGCTGCACATCCGCGTCTCACTTAAGCAGTCGTGAGAATACGCAGCTTTTTGGACGCGGTGACTAATGAACTTCGCATTTTCAGATCGCGCTCCCACCTCAGCCCGCTGGGGCCTCATTATCTCATCTGCGGTTCAGCCGGCTGGGCGCCCGGGTGGGTCTACCGGCCAGAGCCGGTCTTCTGCTGTCGGGGTCCTCTTCAGAGGGGCTCAGTCCTCTCGCTCTAGAACGGCTACGTACGGGACGACGGAGTGACGTCAGACAGCCGGGAGGGCATCCACAGGTTACGGAGGAAAATGGCCGCGCCCGCCGCGCGTGCGACGCACACATGACGCACATATTTATGTGTGTCCAGACATATGGAAATAAAGAGCTTCAGCTGGTAGGAGAAGCTGTAACATAAATGGTAAGCTCGGCGGCATCCATTTTGCGACGCTTCTTCACCGCCTGCCTCCTGCGACAGCCGGGCTGGTTCCTTTGATCCTGTGAAGCAAATTAGGACAGAACAAAAGCAGCTGAGGAGCGACAAAATAACCATTGTCAGCAGCCCGGACTAAAATGGGCACGAGAAATGAGATCTAGACGGGATCAATGTGAAATTGTTAGACAAAGATATGCAGGCACAATGCGGACAAAGACACGATTTATAAAGTTGTAAAGACAAAGACACACATACGCCTCTGAGAACGATAAACTAACGACAAACTGAAACAGCGCAGATAGTTTTGTCCAGCACTAATTCATTGCTATGCCTGCGCTTGGTCTTCGTTGGGACTACCGTTCGTCTCCCGTGTTGCGCGTACGACATCGGACTTAATGATACGTGGCTCTCGTTTTAACAAGCACATCCTGTTCAAATATCAGGCCTCTGTGGGTGCGGTGTTATCCGGTGCAGAGGACGCATCCCCCATAATCTAATCAAATGTTGCTGTTCTTAGATATTCATCGGTGTCAAGTTCATGTCTTCATGTTCAACAATGCCAACGGGCGAGTGACGGAGGGCATAACTGACGAGGTATGGGTAGCGGATGGGTATGGATAAAGCGTCGTGGGTAGCGAGTGAATCGGGTGAGGGAGAGTCTAACCGTGAATGGTTCAACGCACCAGTTTTGTGAAGCAGTAGGGGCTTAGGTGCACCTCCCTCTTGCCGATTGAGATATGTTTTGCACAATGTACCATCATGTCCTCAGGTAACTACTAATATTTTGTAAAGCATTCACAAGAACAAGTTTTTCCAAATTTATGTGAATTTTACCGACCCATTCACACGCACATTCTCAGCAGTACAAAATGTCATCAAGAAGGCATCTGCGTTATAGTTGAGGTACAACCTAACATAAAACATTCTTCCGTCCATCATTTAAGGCAATTGTCCACAACCTCTCTCCTGGCATCTGCGGTCAGGCAGTTGCCCCCCAGTTGCTTTTGGCTTTGATGCTTGAAAATGCTTTTTTCGTCGCCCGTTTCAACAAACATGCACTACAAACCTGCTGTAATTTCAGGGACACTGTTTCAAACTGTTGTGCCTCTAGGCGAAAAGCAGCTCCGAAAAGCTAAAAGCAAATGATAATGGTTTTGAAGGTCCACTGCAAGCGGTCGAAAAGCAGCAGTACATATGCAGCCCCAGCTGCACCTGCAACAGTGGTGCAGTAGAATACATTCGGCAGAAGAAGCGACAGCAATGTTTGATGCATAATGCTCTTTGGCATCAGATGACGATAATATAATAGCGCAACTAGAATACCTGTGCATTTCAGTCAAATCATATGGTGGCGTGATGTCTATAACAAGGTTTCATGAAAAATACACCCGGCTTGCTGCATATCTCTGTCTGTGGTGATAAGTCAGTCAAAGTAGGGCCGCCCGAGGGAAAGGCTTCTAATACACGGACAGGTTCCAAACAACTAGTTGCAATGCGGGTCTTTGATAGGTTCCCGTTAATCCCGTTGTATGCGAGCCAGTTGTGCAGCAATGCAGGGGATTCCTCCATGACTTCTACAAGTTCGTTCAGATTCCGAGGGCCTCCTGTGTCAAGTGCTTGGCAGTCAACCGTGTAACGCTTGAGCTGCGCGGCACCTACATGACGATCACTCTCGTTCTTGAATATACTGAGAGTGGGATCCGTGGACGAAAACCGGTATACACTGCGGGTATTAGGGCGAGTATTGCTGCCCGAGATCTAACATCCAACTGGCTGTGAATGGCGCGAGAGGTAATCGGTGTGTTACGGGTTTCACGCGCCGTTGAGTCATAATTCTGCTGTCAGATAGTGATAGGCACAGTCAAATGCCTTTTATAGCTGAAATAGTCCCATCAGCGCTACCTGGCCGAAATCCTTGGCTTGAAAACGCTATCTGGAATGCTCAGACTTGCCGTCTTCAGCCAATGACTGATGCGGCGCCCGGCGCGTCTCGAGACATCGGGGCACGCGATGTAGAATGCGTTAAAAGCTGATGACGCACCAGTTTCTCTTCCAGCTTAGGCCCTACGGGAATGACCGAGATCGGTTTGAAGTTAGCCCTAATAAGGCCAGGCTTAAAGATCCGCCCCACAAGTGATGCCTGCCACTTCCATGGCGGCATCACAAAGGCAAACCTGCTGTTGGTAATGTGCAGTTCCACTGGTATTAGAAGTGGTAGGCAGACCCTGGCAATAAGAAGCGTTATCCCATTGCTACCACAAACGCCGCTGGTGTTCATCGGCACCTTGGTGGACTTAAGTTCGGATTCTGCGACAGGTCGTAGGTAAGGCAGCTCACAAACACTCAACAAACAAAACAACAAACTCAACAGTCTCGTACACCCAACGGAGTCGCTGCCAATACATTGTCAGAGGTCTCCTACTCGATGTCAGCGAAATCTTCGCTGACCTAGCCTGACAGCTCATCTGGCAGCTTTGTTGGTGATGGTTCCTTACCACTGCCGATATTACGGATAACGCAGAGTGGGCTTCCCAGCCTCGTCGTCCCGATGTGCCACGGAATGTCTCGGCGTCGGTCGCACCGGCTGGCTGTGCGCTTCTGACGATTCAGTTACGTGTGCATTGCGTTGGTGGGGCAAATAATACGTGAATAGGAAGCAACTGAAACTGAAACAACTGAATAGGAAACAGCTGAATGGGAGACCACATCCCTGCTCCACCACGTTTTCTCGCTCTGCCTCGACCTCGACTTCACACCGCCCACGAACATCATGATTTTGTTCGGCGTTGACGGTCACAGCTAGGTTTTGGTCATCGACATGAGGCCAATGTAGCAGATAGAACCGATGTCATGCGGTTTTAAATGTTATTCCACGTAGACAGCTTTGATAGTACAGAGTGTTAGCTGATGTGGGCTACTGTTACTACAGGATGTCCGGCACGGCTTGCGTTGTTTTGGTCGTCGCCGCTGTTGCACGATTACCGGTATCGGTGTTGTTACGTAGTATCAGTCGTCAGGTTTTTGCAACTGTTTCATTGAAAATGCTCGTTGAAATGGAAGTAGGTACATCTGAAGAATTTTTAAATTGACGGTTAGCAAATTTGTCACGTTTTGGTGCGCTAATATGCGATCACTTTGCTTGCATTCGCTGATGATTCACCGACAAGATTTCGAGGCAGAATAATGGAACCTATTGCGGGCTGTAGAAGCTAAAACATCGCTGAATGATATTCCACAACAAAACTAGACCAGGACATGAATCTTGTAATAAAAACCACGCAGCATACAGCAAAAAAAGACAATATTCAAGAAAATATGGCATCAGCGCGAGAAAAAATATGGCACAAAACTGGGGCTAGCTCAGTCAGCTGTATTTAACTGGACAGGACATAGCAGTGTTCATTTCCCGCATTCCTTTAACCTGCGAAAATCTTTAAGAAGCTCTCTTAAATCTAAGTATAATTTTCAGTTCGCATTTTAAATGTTTTGCTGTACTAAATCTCCAAAAGGTTGGGGGGGTAAACCCACCGTGAGGGGGGGGGGGGGAGTTTGGCCCTCATGGGTAGGGGGAAGCAGAGGCCCGACCAGAAGGAAACAAATTGACAGTAGTGCATAAGGTGATAGCATCTTACATTCGACACAGGTTTCAGCAAATGTGCCACTGGCAGCTTCGCGGCGAAGCATAGTGTCGCAGAGAGATCTGTTGCACTGCCATTTGTAAACGATGCATTTATCTAAATAATGCAGTTGGCTTGATGTCATCCGCTCCGACTGCCGAAATGCGACACAAATTCTTAACAACGCTTCTCAAAGCGGGAAAATTTTGAGTTAGCTGTTGGGTGTGTGGATCGCTGTACCCATCGATGCGTTCCGCTGGTCACGACTACCCATTCTCTCGACTGCCAAACTGTGTTTGTCCCACATCGCTACGACACCAGGTCAAAATCCTGTCCCTGTTGCGAGTGGTAATGTCGAGCCTTTTGGCTAGAAACAAATTCCACGTTTCTTCGGTTAGTTGAATGTAGAATGCTTTTCTTTGCTCGAACTGCTAAATCGCAGGAAGGCCACTCCCAATTAAACAGCCACCGAGCAAAGGCCTAAAAATTACGCCACGTAGCTTTTAAAAGTTAAGCGTGCGACATCTGACTTCAACATAAGTTGCCTTACCTGGTGGAAATATTCATCAGGCTGCAACTGCGGCTACAAAGACATCACATTATAGCCAGCGTGAAGGCCTAACTGGGCTGATCCGGGCCGCGCCCGACCATTTCAGTCGAAGACGGCATTTCTGATACAGTAGACTTGCTCGGCCTTCGGTCTCATTTGAAATGTGGTGTCGACATTGGCATGCGTCACAGCGAGACGTTACGCTTAGTTGTGTCCATCCTATCAGTGCATCATTAGTGCTTTACGAGGCTCCCGCTACTGAGGATGTAAGGTGTTGACTGCCTCTCACCTCAGCAGGAAGGGTGGGCACCGCGGGGAATCGGACCAGTATCTTTGGTTTGCCAGGCGGGCAACTTCCCACAGCGCCAAAGGCACCCCACACGTATGTGGGTGAAGCTAAGTGAAACGAACGAGGGCAAGGAGAGGAGACGAGGGTAGCATTGGCCCCCAAATATGGGTGGTTACGTTCACTTGTTTTGTCTTTTTAGCCATTTTGGTAAAATGTTAGGGGAGAGGAGGCGATATACACACCGGAAACTTCGGAAAACGAGGCCCTGTGAAAGGGATACAAAGCGTTGTCCATGTGCGCACAGTTGCGTCACAAGTTGAAAGTTTGCCCGTTCAACCCGTTGCACTTCATTTGGACTGTGTAGTTCTCTATTCCAGCCAAATCTTATTTTGTATTTTGAGAGGGCTTCAAGTCAGTCCCATCCATGAACGGGAAGAGTTCTGTTAAGTGCCCGTGCCACCTTTACGCCGTGCGACCTCCGGCATTCCACTCATCAAATATGGTGTTGATCCACGATGCCCTTATCTCCGACCCACCATCCATGGTCGCGGGACATCCAGCCCTGTTTCAGAGTGGTACAGAGGTCACACGAGTCAGGGCTGGAGGCGCGAGCCTGCACGCCTAAAGAGACTGCTGATATCTGCGGGACCACGCTGAAGCTCCTGCGGCCTACAACAGGGAAAATATCCGGGAACGTACCCTTTCAGTTCCACTGTATTGAAAAATATACACACTTCACAGCATATGTGAATGTCAGCAACACGCGGTTTCAACCAAAGCCAATGGTCAAACGTGGCAAAACACCACCTGCATTGAATACCCGGTTAACAGTTGTACAAGTTACACAGTGCAGCCAGCAGAGCACACTGTGGTAACATACCTCGGCCCAGCGGAGTACTGTCAAGACTCCGCAATCTACGACCTCCGCTGACAAGCACAGCCTGAAAGGCACTACTTACAACCCGCACAGATGTGTCTGCACATGCATGAATCGAACGTGAACTACAATAGACACTTCCGCGTGTCATAAAATGTAGCTGCTCGGATCCAAGCGCTTTGGTAACGTCATAAAGCTACTTTTCATAAACATGGCGCGACAGCTTTTGCGCACCTCACAATAGCACGCGGAGAGTGGGACGGACATCCTGGAGGACGAAAGACCTGGACAGATGAGCTTTCCGTAGTAGATTCGCAAGGGAGCAAAATGCTGTTCCCTGCCTACGTCTCGCCTCTAGATGAGATCTCTGCCGACAACGTAACACCCGCTCCTTCTCCACCAGACAGCATGTCACAGCGACACACAAGCTCCTGAGATGCAATACATGAAACACACGTGGCGCCCTGATGAAAGATCCTTTACACACGGACACGGGTAAATCGGTGTCGCCCAAATATACATGCAGGTTCCCATCTACGTTAGACAAACATTGTACAACTTCCCTGGCGGGATAGTGTTTGGCATGATTATTATAACTGCAGTCAGGTGCTGAAGGCATCGCCCAACATGAGGTAACTTCGATGAAATGACTGCTCGTCAGCGAGACGCCGCCACTTACAGGGAAGGCCAACCGCCACAGAAGTTCGCTGCGTCACTGCGGGAAGTCCAGCTTTCCCTGGCGCTGCCTGGAGCCCCCTGGCGCCGTCCAAACGGTGACGCTACCGGGCTGGGTCGGCTGATGAGTGCGCCGCGCGGAGCGAGCGTTCCGTCCTCGAGCTCACAGCAGCAGCCTCTCGCGTGAGTCAAACTCGCCCGGCACCGACTCGGTCAGGTAGAGGCACACATCGCTGAGCGCCGGCGCCCCGAGCAGCACGCGTAGCTGGTCGACCAGCTTCCGCAAGTCGCGGCCGGGCGGATCGTCCGGCCCGACCACCTCCAGTGGCAGCAGCTCCACGTGCAGCGCCACCAGCTCCGGCAGCCGCTGTGCGGCGGTACACAGCTTCACCAGCGCCGGCAATGGCTCCGGCAGGTCGGCCGGCAGCCGCGCGAACTGCAGCGCCGTCAGCCGCGGCAGTGCGCCAGCCAGCAGCGCCACGTGCTCCTCGTCGAGCGGTTCGTCGACCATCAGCAGCTCCAGGTCGCTGTACGTGCCAAGCGCTGCGCAGCAGACGCTCCACGTCGCCGGCACGCTCGGCGACAGCGCCGTGACCGAGGCCGAGCGTAAGCCGGCGCAGGCCGACCAGCTTGGCCGGCCCCAGCACGCACAGCAGGTTGGACGAGACGGAGAGGGAGCGCAGCCGCGCCGGCGGTCGGAACGCGGTCATCAGGCGGCTCGCCACGGCCGGCGCGCAGCCCATCAGTGACAGGCCGCGGGCCAGCCGCTGCTTGGGCACCTCGGCCGGCGTGCTGGGCGGCGGGCGGCTGCGCGTCCAGCTGCACGCGCCGGCGCCGAGCAGCCGCAGCCGCGGGAAGCTGCTGAGCGTCTCCATGTGGCTGCTGCGCCACCACTCGCCCGGCCCGTGCGCCAGCAGCAGGTGCAGCGGGCAGCGATGGCGCGCGAGAAGCTTCAGCAGGCGGCGCGGCGTCTTGTCGCCGTCGACCGTCTCCGAGTGGAGACCGGCCACGCGCAGCTGGCAGCGCGTGGTGCGCAGCGCCTGCAGCTGCAGCAGGCGCGCCAGTCGTTTGGCGGACGCCTCCAGCGGCTCGCGCGACGAGCACGCCGACGAGAACGCCACGCTCACCGACATGACGCACGGCTCGGTGAACGCGAGGCCGGCGCGCATGTCGCGCTGGTACAGCGCCTCCAGCGCATCCATCACGGGCACCATGTCCGGCAGGCTAACCAAGCCATAGAAAGTGAGGTCGAGGTGGCGCAGCCGTGCGTGCCGGTTGTTCACGACCACCTCCAGGTAGCGGGCACACAAGAAAGGCACGGGCAGCGAGCGCTGCTCTTCGCCGCACAGGCTGGACAGGCCAGACCGTACGCCATCCAGGCTGTGCTCCAGTAGCTGCGGCACCATCTGGCGCGTCTCCAGGCTGGGGTTGTGGCCGAAGAGGATCGGGTCGCGGCAGCACAGGTCGCCCACGGTCAGCGTGTGCTCCGGCCACGTGGAGAGCGCCGCCACCAGGGAGGTGACACGCCCCTCCAGGATGATGCGGCGCACCAGGCAGGTGCGTATGCGTCCCGGCAGCGGATCCTGCAGCACCCCCTTGGTGGTGGATGAGAATTGCAGCAGCGAGTGGCAGCAGACGTCCTCCAGCGACGGCACCCCATGCTGCATGGCTGTTGAGGCAGTGGAGATATGCTGCCCCCAGCAGGCAAAAGTGGCCTGTGGCAGAAAGTGTCTGTCTGTTAGCTTTGTGGTGTTAGTGGGGCAATGACATTTATCAACAATTGATTTCCGAGATAAAAATAATAAGATAGCAACTGAAAACAGTATGCTCCCTTGCATTTAATGACTTCGCTCTGGCACAACTTTTTGCTTTCCTTGATAAAACGCTTTACTACACTTTGTATCCACTGAAAGGCAAGCAGACCTCTTTGCCATATACCATATCTCATCATAACCCAACCACCAGACTGCAAAAAAATGCATGTTACTCTTAACCTAACAGGGGAACCAATGGCATCCTGAAACAATTTCAGTGTCAGAGTTCAGCATATGGCGCATAGAAAGCTGGCAGCTCCAGTGTGTAGAGAGTTGATAACATAAGGACTCAGGGCATTACAAAGGTAATTTCATGAAAAATTCCCTCAAATTTTTGCAGTGCAATTATTTGGAAATTTCACCCAGTTTGGCCTGGCCTGGGTTTAGCACATACCAGCTACAGTCACAGTGCATCAATGTCACAAAAGCATTCCAACCTGATGAAGGATTATTTGAAAACTGACCCACACATGGATCCTCACATTGCAGATCATTTAAGACAGAGAAGTGCTTCTATGAAAAACATGAGCATGAAAACTTTCAATGTTGCAGGGGCTGGTCTTCAAACCCTGGTCAGTGTATCAATATATTTGGGAGACAGTATCCTGCCCCAAATGAAACAAGATGATAATTGGCCCAGTTAAGACAGTTAGTAAGACAGATAATTGGCCCAGTTAAGATTGGTCCAGCTAGAATTATTTCTGCCTGCTTCCCAAAATTGGTTACCAGAATATTTTGAACATTTTCTACAATGTCACTAGTTTTGTATATTGCAGCCCACCTTACGGCACCCTCAATAATCCAACCAAATCAATTCTGACAAGCTGCTAAATTTGGAAGCAGTACACACTTATACCCTGATAAAATCTCAACCTTCATACCAGTAATGGCAGCAAAGCAACTTGATTTGAGTTATCACATATTAACATAAGCCTATTCGGTCAGGGTGTACTTTCCTACCTAACGTGAGAAAAAATCATTGTACACCATTTGTCGTGTTTAAGGCAGGACATATCGTAAATAATCTCAAAACAGGTAGAATCATGCTCCTACCTTCGAATTTCAATAACTTCGATGGCGGGCTCCCGAGCGCCGCGCGCACCGCACCGCCTGGACTCCCCAGCGCCGTTTCTGCGTTGCCGTTGCGTAAACACAATATTTCTGCTTACCAAGAACTCTACAAAATGTACGGGACCAAGGTAAACCATTCGTCGTGTTTAAGGCAGGACATATCATATATAATCACAAAACAGGTAGATTCATCATCTCACCTTCAATTTTTTTTATAATTACGATGGCGAGCTCCCGAGCGCCGCACGCACACAGCACCCGCGACGCCGGCGCCATTACTGCGCGGGTCACAACATTACTGCGCATCAAGCAGCATCAAGAACCATACAAATGTGCCGGGCCAAGGTGACAAGAATCCATGAAATTTGATCCTCGACGCCAACGGCACCATGGGTTGCAGGGGGATTGGGTGGGGAATGTAAAGCAAAATGAGAACATGGCAGCTAATTAAAGCTCACTATATGGCACCTATATATGGCATGGAACATGGATGCCAATGGCATGCTGGGTTGAAGGGGATATAGGGTGGTGAGGTTAGGTTAGGTTAGGTTAGGTTAGTTAGGTTAGGTTTGGTTAGGTTAGGTTAGCTTAGCATAGCTTAGCTCAGCTTAGGTTCTGGTCTGTTCTCAGGTTAGGTTAGGTTAGGTTACATTAGGTTAGGTTAGGTTAGGTTAGGTTAGGTTAGGTTAGGTTAGGTTAGGCTAGGTTAGGTTAGGTTAGGTTAGGTTAGGTTAGGTTAGGTTAGGTTAGGTTAGGATATGTTCTGGACTATTCTGGCCTGTGTGTTTCATAAATGTACCTAAACTCGATAAGAAACGATTTTGGTTGCTTTATTATTGCTACCTTGGTCCCATACATGTTTTATGGTTCTTGATAAGCAGAAATATTGTGCTTTTGCAACAACGCAGAAACGGCGCTTGGGAGTCGAGGCGGTGCGGTGCGGTGCGTGCGGCGCTCGGGAGCTAGCTATCGTATTTATTAAAATTTGAGGGTAGAAGCATGATTCTATCTGTTTTGAAATTATTTACGATGTGTTCCGCCTTAAACACGACGAATGGTTTACCTTGGTCCCATACATTTTGTACAGTTCTTGGTAAGCAGAAATATTGTATTTACGCAACGGCAACACAGAAACGGCGCGACTGCTCGGGAGCCTGAGCCTGCCATCGAGGTTGTTGAAATTTGAAGGTAGGAGCATGATTCTACCTGTTTTGAGATTATTTACGATATGTGCCGCCTTAAACACGACGAATGGTGTGCAATGATTTTTTCTAACGTTAGGTAGGAAAGTACACCTACACCGCCTATTCCTGAGGTATTATCAAAACACAAACTGACTAACACCATTACTGAAAAATAAAGGTTAGGTCAAACATTACCAGCACAGCACCAAGATTCTGGTCATCAGTTCAGCACATGCACACCCTAAATTTGATGACCTGGAATTTGATGCACAGGCAACACTAATTTGAGTGCTTAGGCCCAATGTTTCACAGAATTATGATCTTGGCAAGGAAACTTCTGGTAAAGACATGTTTAAAACATGTTTTGAAAGAAAATCAGTTTGCAAGACTAGCAAATTTTTGTGATGAGTCGAGCCTGAGATCGATGCACGCGTGCCCCAGGCATCCAGCGCGCCGACGCCACACAAACGTTCTGCGCAGTGGATAGTTTCTTGCTGACTGGCATTCACCAACGACAGCCCCCAGTATTTTGATAGCATCCGCATGTCACTTGCTATTTACCGTTACAAAATGTATGCGCTGGCGTCTTTGACTTTACAATTGCATCAAAGATTGGTTAATGCAAATGAAGAGGAAGTTAAGCTTGACAAATGAAGTTTAAATTGCCGGGATCCTGCGCCTCCATAGCAAAAAAGAATAACACAATGGTCTCACCTAGCCCATGTAAGATGTTTTCAGGCAATCAGGTACCCACTCAATGGTTAAATTTTGACATTTGTTTGAAAGTGCAGCCACATCACACAAAAATACGCAGCGCCCCGGTACTTCCCCGCCACGCACGGCGGGCGCGCGATCACTACCGTTAAGTGGCGCGGATTTCGTCTTCGTTTAAAGATGCTTTGTTCATTATGTCAAGGCCGTAGCAGGTCGTATATTCGCCTTGCTTTGTACTGCAGAGCTAATTGTCAATTTCATTTTTTATTTCTGTCTGTTTCTGATGGCCGTAAACCTGATTAATTTAAGCGAAGTCAAATCATAAGCATCAGCCACCTAATATAGCCGTGCACAGCACAATGAGTAATTTAACATGCAAGGACGTGTAAGAGATAATATTCAAATACATGAGGCTACAGTGACGTCGTTGTTGTGGATGCTGTTTCTTACCTGGAATAACTGCGGTTGCTGCCCTGTGTGGTTGCGTCCTCTCCTACACCACCGGAGCAGCCAACCTCACTGTCAGTATCGTCCGCTCAGGTCCTGGTCGTCGGTTTCAAGAGGGTGGTTGGAGGTGGTAATCTGTGAAATGTGCGGTTGAAAAGTATTGGTCACCTTTATAGTCGGATTTCATTCATTCACAGCAATGATATTGATGGCGGCGTTGTTTTTATTGGAAGCAATGACGTCATCATTAGCTGCATGTTTGTGCACCCCCACACCTGGATAAGTTGCGCAACATTCAATGACCGTGTTTATTTACAGCAGGATGTATGGCAGGGGTGTTGCGGGTGGGCGTGAAGGTCACTAATTTGCCCGGGAATATGTAAAAAACAGAGTGTAATTGGCCTGGTTTTTTGAAAATAAGATCCTTAAATTGTGAGTTGATTCTGTCTTGTTTTCAAGGAAATATTAGTGCTGCAGCAGTACTGCAGTCCTTAAAAGCAAGCGGCGTCTTGGAGAACACCGGGCAAACAGTCTGTAGCAACCTAGCGCAGTCTGTATGGGGTAGTAAACCAGTCGACATGTTTGGAGCAGGCCTTATATCTAATTTACAGCGTCCGAAAAATGTGCTCTCTGCTATCCATAGGAACTTTGCTATCCACTGCTTTGCAGAAATAAGTGTATTGTGTGACCTGGCACATGGTGCCAATTCAGATCTTCAAAATTGTAGAGACATCAAAGGTGGACTGTGTTTACTGCCCCTTTTGTAAAAGTGCTGTAGCATGGCTATGATATGACCTTTTTGGGTTAATGGAGTTGGCATGAGCACATGAATCAGATCAGGGGAGCACCCTTGCTCTCCCCAGGATATCAAAACTAGACAACACGTCATGTGCTGAAAACTTCCGAAGTCTCTGTGTGCTCAAGTGCATAAGAAAGTATGTTGGTGTAAATGTTAACTTGCTATGATTGTGATCAACTGCTAAGCTATTATGGGCTGGAACTGGTCTGCCTTTTTGTCTATTTTCTGTCATAGTATTTGTATGTGGTATAGTCAGCTCATCTGAATGTGGTCACAAAAAAGACTAAAAAACCTCCAGGTTCCTGGAAGGCCAAAATATTAGCACATCTTATGTTTGTCATGGGACAGCAATCATAGGTGGCATGAGTTTACAACCATTTGTTGTTCACTGATATGCACTTGGGCCTTGAGACTCAAGTGCAGAAGGCTTTTGATTCACATTTGATTGCAAAACTATGTGCCAAGCCTCTGTTTAACAGCCAGCATAAGTATCCTCATGTCCAAGGCAAGATACTTGTTTGAATAAATCCCTCTTGGATGGTTGTCTCACACTCAGAGTGGGGCAGCTTGGTTAAATGACACTCTGTTATGCAGCATGCCCAGTATCAAGATGAGTTTAACCTCAGGTTTGTAACAGGGACTGTTGAATTAGGATGTCCTTAAAATTTGGTTATCAAAAATGGATGGTGTTAGCAATGCAAGGTATAACATCACTTATCATTAAACCTTGCTTTTTCAGATGTGAAAGACCTGCTTATTCCAGCCAAGCACTCAGAATAACTTGATGACAACTTCTTGTCATCTGCCTCTCTTTTTCTCTGTGAGAAGGCTGCTGCCCATCCTCTCTTGGTAACAACTAACAGGTACTATGCACTGAAGGTCTGCTTGCTGAAGTATGACTAACAGTCACAATACTAATGTGGCTGGGAAATGCTCACAATGGCCCCAGCCTGCTGCCAGCTAACTTCAGCCCTGGCGTGGGTCTGCCAGGCGGCTGCATAGGTCCACTGCAGGGTCCACCGGCCAGGGCCAACTGCTACCATCCTGTGGGAATGCTGGCCCCCAGCTGGAGTATAACCAGATGGGTCTATCAGTGGTGCGCATGGGGCGGGCTGGCAGCAGCTGCTCACAGCCGCATTGATGGGGCTCTGTCACTGGGGCAGCATCAGCCCCATCCTCGATCACACTTGATGGGGTCCTGGCACTGGTGCAGCATCCGCCCCACCCTCCATCACACCTGGTGGGGTCATGTCGCTGGTGCAGCATCCACCCCACCCTCCATTGCACCTGATGGGGTCCTGTCACTGGGGCAGCAGCTGCCCCATTGTCCATCGCACCTGATGGGGTCCTGTCACTGGTGCAGCAGCCACCCCATCCTCCATCGTGCTGGATAGGGCCCTGTCACTGGTGCAGCAGCCACCCCATCCTCCATCGTGCTGGATGGGGCCCTGTCACTGGTGCAGCAGCCACCCCATCCTCCATCGTGCTGGATGGGGCCCTGTCACTAGGGCACGTTCTGACTGTGCTGACTGCATACTGGCTATCCTAGAGAGCTGTCTGGGAAGGGGGATCTAGACTGGGACATCTCACACATTATCCAGATTAACTACCCCAGTAGTTGCATGCATGCTGCAGTTTGGCAAGTTTGGGATGTATGACATGAGGATTCACAGATGATGCACACTTAAAACACAATGATAACCCCAGAGTGTGGAGGTGAGTCACCAGGTACTGTGCTGTATTGCCTTGTCAGAGGAGTCAACAGCAGGCAAGGGTGGCTGGGGATGCACAATTACAAAGGCAGGGAAGGAGGGGAGGGATGGCAGCAGCCACTTGTCTTAAAACTTAGCATTGACCTTAAAGGGATGACAAGCCTCGCACAACATTGATTGAGACCCAATTGACAACTGTTATATCTGTATATTGTGCCCCTGGATGCCAAATATGAACGACTCGACCATTTTGCTCTTGGTGGTGATCGCCGCACGGCCTGTGAATAGGCCGGATTCGTTACAAGGACATCATGAATGCTAAGGTGAACTTGAAAAACACTTCCCAAAATGATCTCCCTATATTTCCTGGTGTGTAGGCTAGAAAGTAGGAGGCTAGGTCTTAAGAAGGGTGGTGCTGTGAACTGCACCAAAAGGTGTTTAAGATGGCTATTTTAACTCGAGACGCCACAGAAATGTGGAACGCTCCTTTTAAAGCATTACATGAAAAGAAATACTAAAAAAAGACTGCTGCAGAGGTACCACCACTCAGGATTATTACACCATTGATTGCTTGACTCACTAATAAATTAGGCACCCAGTATGGTTTGGGGCATGCAGTACCTGGCAGGACTCAAATAGATGTAGAGGTGTAGGTGTAGACCCCAGTCTGCCATCCAAAGGCAAAAAGCTGAAGAGCCATTAGGTAGATTGTCCAGGACAGTTTGCTTTATTATACCATTATGATATAATTGTCCATCCATCTAGGTGTTTTGTAGATTTTGGCAGATTTAACATGCTTATGTGCCTAGAAAATGAAATTTGGAGACTATCAAACACAGTTTTTTGGTGTTTCTTTCATAACATTGCAATGTGCAGTTCTCTGAGTTGCATCAAATTATTTGAATAACTTCATTTTCAGAAACTCAGGAATTTATGCCTTTAGATGACAGCAATGTCTTCCTACCTGTTTCACAACCTGTCTCACATGTGGTTTGTGAGAAATGTCCAAAATTGGTTTGCAAGTTCCTATGGGTACCATGCCAAAATGTTTCACTTGGTTCACAGAGAATGCATTTGTGTCTGTTGCTTGGATTGAAAATGTGTAAGCCCATGATCCATTGCCATGTTGTTATCAATCACCTGTCATAGGCTGCAGCCAGCCACATGATCTTGTGTTATGGAGGGACAAAGGACGTTTTTGTGTCCCTTGAGAAATGGTACTCTCTTTAGAGGGTTTGACTGGCTATGAATGAGTGACAAAATGTCTTGTGTATGTGTCCTTGCTGGAGAATTGACTGTGTCTGGCTTCAGTGTTGGCTCATGTAGCAACTTGCCTCATCACCCTGCTCCATGGTGCAGGTGGTCGGATGCCAAAGGAGCAGTCCATCATGACGAGCATGACACGGTCAAGTCTGGATTCCCTGGACTACTGCGCTGTTACCCTGGATGAAATAGCTCTAGAAGGCCTAGATGGGATCACTCTTCCAAGTAAGTTATGCATATTAGCTATGCAGGAACTTTTGTGGTTCCCAGTCTGCATTGTGTTTTTGTATTGGTCCGCCGTCATGTTGCGTATACAACAGAGACATGTTTCGTTTTACTTAGAATGTGCGCAGCAGTTCAATTAGTATAATTATTGTTATTACAATTTTGGTTATTCAAACATAATAGATGTCTTATTTTCTGAAGGCCATGCTCATTGCATACTTCACTAATGCTGTGGTATAGCTATAGTCGTCCTGCAACATCTTGTGTAACACCCTGTGTGTAACACAAGTTTTTGTCCACAGCATTGTGGATTCGGCTTTCCAATCAGCCAAACTTCTTGCTAAAAATTGATGATGCAAGCAAAAGATTTATCTGGAAAGTGATCAAGTGCTGTTCAGACATTGATTTCTATCAGCTGCCAAAGGACAGACCCGACTATGTTCCCTTCAACCGATTCGAACATCTTGATCAAGACTACGGTATTGTCGTGGAACCGGTAAGTTCAGTGGCATTTTTATGATCTGTGAAGTCAACTGTCTGCGTATTGCACAGAGCACATTTCGCTGCTAAGTAATATATCTACAAGTAATCACACCCTCATAGAAACACTTTGGCTGCCCAGAGTACATGTTCAAAGCAAGGCGAGCATAACGGCAGAACACCACACTGCGGGTTGCTCCTGCCTGGCGCCGGAACACCCGTTCAGTGCCTCGCCCGAGCCTGACCGTGGAGCACCGCCGGCAGAGCACCATGCCGCCCGCTGCGCACCCGTTTAGCGCCTCGCCCGAGCCTGACCGTGTAACACCGCCGGCAGAGCACCGTGCCGCCCGCTGCGCACCCGTTTAGCGCCTCGCCCGAGCCTGACCGTGTAACACCGCCGGCAGAGCACCATGCCGCCCGCTGCGCACCCGTTTAGCGCCTCGCCCGAGCCTGACCGTGTAACACCGCCGGCAGAGCACCATGCCGTCCGCTCCGCACCCGTTTGGCGCCTCGCCCGAGCCTGACCGTGTAACACCGCCGGCAGAGCACCATGCCGTCCGCTCCGCACCCGTTTGGCGCCTCGCCCGAGCCTGACCGTGTAACACCGCCGGCAGAGCACCGTGCCGCCCGACCCGTACCCGTTCGAGGCCGTGGACGACACGGAAAACGGGGTGCGCGGCTCGTGCGCCACGTACCGGGAGCGGTTACTGGTTACGGAGGAGGTGGCCGCGCTCACGCTGGACCAGGCCGAGCAGAGGTGCGTCTGATGTCTGTCGAGAGGTGACCAGGTCAACGGCGGGGGGGGGGGGTCAGGGATACACCTTCTGTGGTGGCGCCGATGTGGTGCGAGCTGGAGAACATTCAGATATCAGGGGAGGTATATTTGGTCCCCCCCCCCCTTAGGTTGACTCAGGCCCTCTGCATTTGCTGATGATGTTGTATAGAGTTGACTGTTTCCAATCAGTCTGCTGGCGAGTGGTCACTTTCGGTGTGTTCTTGGCTATTGCGCCTGTACACTAGGCTATCTGACCTGCACCACCATCGTCCGCTGCGTTCTGGCACCACCCAGACCCTCCCTCACCAGTCGGCACGACACGGGAGCACCCGCTAGCTCGCACCCGCTAGTTCGCACCCGCACCCGCATCCGCTAACCCTCTCTCATTCCTGTCGCGACGTGGCGGTGTGTCGCCAGCTGATGTATCCGCGCCCCGACCCTCGCTCACGGCTGGCGCATGGCGCCGCGGCGTGCCTCCAGGTTCGGGCCGCGCCGCTTGGTGGCCGTGGCCTCGCAGCGACGCAGGAACGCCGCCCTCGTGCCCATCCACTCGATGGACGTGGAGACGGAGCTCAACCTCAGCCAGTTCGTGCTGATCGAGCGCATCGGTGGGTGGCCGGCCGCCGCCGTCCGTTCTCGCGCGACGCACGGATCCTGTGCCCTGCGCTGGCGTGCTGCCGTTGTTTGTCCCCCTGCTGTCGACTGGTTGGTGTGTCGAGCCGCGTCACGGCTTGACCCAGAGACTCGCACCCCAACTGAGCGACTGGTGGATCCCGCTGGAATGGCAGCTCCCATCGGCATTGCGGCCGCTCGTGCGCGGTTGTGTGACGTCACTGCGGTCCGACACCCGCGCTGGTGCCGCCTGCGTGTCGTGTTACACCAGCGCAGTGAGCCCGCGCCCAGCGGTGACGCGGCGTGTTCCGGTGCTGCGCCGCGGCAGGCGCGGGCTCGCTACACCCCGCCCTGGTGCCGCCTGCGTGCCGTGTTACACCAGCGCAGTGAGCCCGCGCCCGGCGGTGACGCGGCGTGTTCCGGTGCTGCGCCGCGGCAGACGCGGGTTCGCGACACCCCGCCCTGGTGCCGCCTGTGTGCCGCATTACACCAGCGCAGTGAGCCCACGCCCGGCGGTGACGCGGCGTGTTTTGGTGCTGCGCCGCGGCAGGCGCGGGCTCGCGACACTTTGCGTCGTGCGCTGTGACGTCACCGTGCCGGGACCTGCGGCCGTGGCCGGTGTCTGCTGCGCTGACCCCGGGTCGTGCTCGCAGGCCGGTCCCGCTTCCACGGCGAGGTCACGGTCGGCACGCTCGGTCTGGGCGTACTCAAGGAGCCGCCCAAAAACCTCTACTACCTGCGCAAGAAGCTGCTCGAGTACCGGCTCATCACCAAACAGGTGGGTGGGAGATGGGCTAGGTGGGGTGCGCTGCGCGACGGGGGTGGTGTTTATGTTATGATGTGATATACACGGAAATTAAGTCTGACCCATTGGTATTGAGTATGGACCTCCAATCGTAACAGTTCGATGCTGAAATGCAATTTCACATACTCAGTGCCAAACTCTATATAAAATTGCGCTAATTTCCATGTAAATCTGCGCAAATTCTGATGTCAACTTGCGTTTACCACAAGGAAAACGGCAGAGCATCACATTCGTGCAGCTATGGCAAACATTTTCGCCAAACAGGAAAAGTGTACCCATTGAGCATTTAAGCCCACTTCAAGTCGCAGGTAGAACAGTCGTCTTACCCAGGCCTTGAAGAGCCAGTCCGTTTACCACGTATTTGAACCCTAGTCACAGCGACCGCACGCCACCGTTACACGCGTCGCCGTTTATCGCTGTCGTCGGTGACGTAACGCGCCGTTTGTCGCTGCCGTCGGTGACGTGACGCGCCGTTTGTCGTTGCCGTCGGTGACGTAACGTGCCGTTTGCCGCTGCCCCCGGTGACGCGACGCGCCGTTTGCCGCCACCGTCGGTGACGTGACGTGCCGTTCGCCGCGCTCGGCAGGGGTTCTGTATGCGCGGCTCGAACGGGAAAAACTGCCAGGGCCGGCTGTACCACATGCCGCGCTTCTTCCGCGAGTTCCGGCCGAAGTACCAGGTCATGATCGAGCACGCGGCCGACGTCCTGCGCCAGCAGCCCAGCTACACGTGCGTCGGCGGGGAGAGTCGCCTGGTGTGGTGGGGCGCCGGCCGGGCGCTCTCTGGGAGACACGCCCTAGTGGCCGACGAGTGGTGCAGTACTGCCTGGCCGGGGTGTGTGATGCGTGATCAGAGTTGGGAGGCGGACGTCCGGCTCGCGATCGGTGTGGATGCAGATCGGTGTTGATGTCAGTCAGCGTTCAGACTCAGTGCAGCTTAAGCAAGCTGCTCGATTTTTAAGGAAAAGCTGATCTGACCCGAACTTTGATAACCTGACCGACCCTTGATAACCTGGCCCATCTTGTGTGACCTGACCCGGCCTTTGGTGACCTGACCCAATCTTGTATGACCTGACCCGGCCCTTGGTGACCTGACCCAATCTTTGATGATCTGACCCGACCGTTTGTTCGGGTGACCTGACCAAGCGGCCGTCTTTGGGGGCACCACCGTGGGTAAACTCTGTTGGGGAACAGGACGCAACGCTTGATTTGCCTTTCAGGCGGAATCAGCGATGTTTGTGAGCCCATAGATATCATGCTGAGTGTTCCTATATGGTGTACACTGATCTTACTGTGTTCCTGTTCTCTGCCGCCGGTAAGGTTTTGAAGCCCAAGTATAACTTTCGTTAGCCTTTTCTCGTGGTTTCATTTTAATGATGTTCTTCCAGCATGCTGATCTCCGAGTTCAACAAACAGTTCGACTCGGTAACGGCTCTCAAGAAGGTGGCCAAGATGTCAGAGTTTCAGAGGTTCATCAAATGGGAGATGGTGAGATTTATCGCATAATCTGTGTATATGTATGCGCATTGTTCAGTCAGCGATCTGGCTCATCGCTATGACGTCGGCGCAAAGAAGCACACATTACGCATCCCTGATGCCAGAACTGCTTTCTGTGTTTTGGTAGTGGGAGTTTTCATTTCAGCAACAGTCGACCAACAACATGCCAGGAAGCACCGGTTAAACGGGATTGTGAAACGAGCATTGTCTATGTTGACAACGCTCGAAGTTTTAGGCTGTGCTCATTTCAACATCGAGTTTCGTCCATATAGGCAATGCTTGCTTGATAATTCGTTCAACAAGTGAAATCGTTCAATCAGTGCCTCCTTGCATATTGAGGGTCGGTTATATCCAGAATAACAACTCCCAACTAAAATGCCGAAAAAAGGGAACCCAGGACCTTTCGCGCTTGTAAAAATAATTCACTATTTTGTTGTTCTCTCATGCATTCGTCGCCTCAGACAAGCACACCGGCTGACGTACGGTGGCCGGCCAAGCCAAGCCAAGCAGAGCTGGGCGGCCGGTGACGCGGGTCTGGCGCTGCTGCCAGGTGCCGCATCGCGCCATGTTCCCGGATGCGACGCGCGCCCAGTGGGTGGTCAAGAACACAGGCCAGGAGCGCATGTGCCGCGTGTACCGGCTGCTCGATCCGGCCGTCTGCATCCGACAGGCGCTCGACGAGGTGGACGAGGAAGCTGACCCGGACGGTGACGGTACGCTCCCGCTGGTGGGGCGGTGCACGCTTCTGCAGCACCCTCTCACCCCCCCCCCCCCCCCCCCCCCGTCCTCCCTCCTCCCCTCCCTCGCCGACCTGGACGGCGACGGTATGCTCCCGCCGGTGGGGTGGTGCACGCTCCTGCAGCACCCTCCCCCTCTCCCCCCCCCCATCTCTCCCCTCTCTGGCTGACTGGGAGAATGATGGTGCGCCGCGCACCCACGGACTGTGAGCCAACACTGAACAGGCTGATGTGGTGTTCGACGCCAACGCGCTGACAGAGCCGCAGGGATAGCCTGGCGTCCGCGCGTCGTTTTGTGTTGAACCCACTACTGCAGCGGGGTGTCTCGGGCAGGTCTGACTTTGTTTTGAAGGAAGTAGCAAAAGCTTTCGATTATGACGCGAGGGAAACACAACCTTAAGATCCACCTCTTGTTTTGTTTTCTCCAATCGTGTCGTCTGCCGCTTGTGATTTTGGGGTTGTCGCTGTCGGATCATTTTAAGCTCACTAGATATTCTTTGTCGCTAGTTTATTTGAAAGCTAGATATTGGACACCTCGAATGCAAAGCGGTGTCACGGCCTTTGGCTGTACCAGTTCGAAACTAGAGCGAGACCAAAAAGACTACATGCGCCTTACCCTGCCTTTCAGCTCATTATATCGCATTGAATTACACGATTCCCTCGCAAACGTCTGCCCTCACCCCTTTGAACCTGCCTCCCAGTTGGCCGCTTATTCTGGCACCCTGGCCCACCGTGCCCCGCGCGCAGAAGCACCTTTCCGACCTGTGGGCTTTTGGGCACACTATGATCCTACAGTATGCGTCGTGGGCGGGCCACATTCCGCAGAATATTGTCGCCAGGGCGCTATTGACTGGCTGCCATCCAATATGCGCCACCGTTATTACCTCAGCGGCTGCCAGTCCCACTGCGTGTCCCCGACGTGCGATGTACGCCGTGCGCCGCCGCTCGCCATCCTCTGGTTCAATGTGCGCCGCCGTCTCGTCTTGCCCAGGCGCCGTAGCCGCTTGCCCGCTGTGCGTCACCGGTCGCTCGGCTCAGGGGCGCCACCGGCCGGCTCGCACGGGTACAGGTCGAGCTGCAGCAGGCTGCTGATGTGCGCGAACTCGTCCGTCTGCGTCTGCACCGAGGTCGGCTGCAGGCGGCGCACCACCGCCCGGCCGCCGTCGAAGCCGCCGTCGCCGTCCGGCGCCAGCCGCAGCGGTCGCCCGTCGCTCAGCCGCCGCCGCACCAGCCGCGCCTGCAGCAGCTCCACCTCGCTGTAGCCGAGCGTGCAGACAGTGCCGGCGGTGGCGACGGCGGCGCCGCTGCTGGACGAGCTACGCTCGGAGCGCGGCGTGTCGACGGCCCGCCGGCCAGGCGAGGGCCGCGCTGGCGGCCGGCGGCCGGCCGTCCTGCCGGCGCGCGGCGAGATTGGAGCGCTGACCGGCCGCCGCGCCGCCACCGCCGCCCGCCTCCGCGCCTCCGCGATGTCCGGCACGGGCTCGCCTTGCGGCGGTGGCCAGGGATGCGGCCGCCCAGGCGGTTGCCTCCCGCCGCCTGGCCGCGCCTGCCGCGCCGGCCGGCTGGTCCGCTGCTGGTCGACGCGGCCGGACCGCGGCGGCGGCGGCGGCGTCGCCCGCCGGCCGGCCCTCGCCCGTTGCTCCTCCAGCTCCAGCTCGTAAGCGGCATAGCTGGGGGACCGCGGCGAGCGAGGCGTGCCCTGCGAGCACGGCGACGCCTGACGCACCGGGATGCGCGAGCGAGGCGTGCCCTGCGACTGCGACGCTTCCAGCTCGTAGGCGGCATGACTGACGGACCGCTGCGAGCGAGGCGTCTCCAGCGACGCCTGACGCACCGGGATGCGGGAGCGGGGCGGCGCTCGGCGCGACGCCGGCTCCTCAAACTCGCGCCACTGGCCCGGCCGGTACTCGACGGAGTCGGACTGCGTGACGGCGCTGGGGTGCCGGAAGCTGCCGCGGCGCCCGCCGGTAACCGGCTCCGGCTCGCTGTCGACCGTCGTCAGGACGTCCAGCGGCGGCACGAGCTCTCCGCACTCCTGCTCCTCGTCGTAGCCCTCGGCGGAGCGCGGACTGTCCGTCGGCTCCTGTTCCGGCTCCGGCTCCGGCTCCGGCTCCGGCCCCCGCTCCGGCTCCGGCAGCAGCGACGGCGACCGCTCCCGGGAGGCGGAGCGGGAGCGCACCTCGTAGTCGCGGATGGTGTCCCTCACCGGCGGCAGCTGCGCGTCGTCCACGCTGCGACTGCGCGTATCGGTGCGGCGAGCCTCCCGCGGAGCGTAGTCGTCCTGGTCCTCATCGTCCTCCTTGTAGTCCTCACTCCCGTCGTCCTCCTTGTAGTCCTCGCCCTCATCGTCCTCGCCCGGCACGGGGTACGACGCCTCATCTCCGCGCTCGTCGTAGCCGTCGTCGCTGTCTGTGCTGTCGTCGCTGCTGGACGACGAGCACCGCCTCGCGCCCTCGACCGGTGAGGGGACGTGGCGCAGCGGCCGGCCGCCCAACTCGATCTCCAGGTTGAGCTCGCTGCGGTGGGGGCGTTGCTCGACGGGCGGCGCACCGACGCGGCCGGTTCCGTGCAGTGCGGCCGCCGACACGCCGCCAGATCCGCGCGGCACGGCCGCCGACGCGATGACGGCTCCGTGTGGGACGGCCGCCGACACGCCGCCGGCCCCGCGCGACACGACCGCTGACGCGCTACCGGCTCCGCGCGGTACGGCCAGCGACGCGCTGCCGGCTCCGCGCGGCACGGCCAACGGCGCGCTGCCGGCTCCGCGCGGTACGACCGCTGACGCGCTGCCGGCTCCGCGCGGCACGGCCGCCGTTGGTCTGCCGGCGCGACTGGAGCCCGGCCGCCGCCCGTCGGTCGCCGGCGGAGGTCTGCCGCGGGAGGGCGACTCGGGCGGCCGGCCGCTCAGTGCCGACGTGGACACCCGCGGTGCGCCGGTGCCGCTTACCTCGGTTGCGCGCGGCCGCCGGGCGCCGGGCGCCGTCTCGCGACGCGCGTACCCGTCGGGCCTCGGCACTCTGGGGGTGACGCTGGGGCGCGCTGGGCGGGTCTGCGCCGCCTCGTCCACCGTCGCGGCTGGCCGGCCGTGCTGTGCCACCAGGCGACGCTCCTCCTCCTCGTCGTCCGTCTGTATGACGACGTCGATGGTGGTGGCCGCGTGCCGGCCGGGGCGCGGCGTGAAGCGGTAGCCGCGTGGCGGCGGCTGGTTGCGACGCATGTTGGGCTCGCGCTCAGCGCTGAGCGGCCGCGGCGGTTGCGGCACGCTGCTGGCCGACCGCTGAGCGGGCCGCAAGCCGCGGCCGCCCGACCAGCTGGCTGCCGACGCCGGCCTGGCGGCCGCCGGCGCCGCCGCTGCCCGGTCGCGTCCGACCCCCACCGGGCCGCTGGTGGAGCGCGCAGCGCCGCGGCCAATGCCGCCCCGCTGTGTCTTGCTGCTCTGCGATTTGACGGCGGGTACGGTGCCCCGAGCTGTCCCGCTCGCACGCCACGCTGACCGGCCGGCCGGGCCCCTGACGGCGGTGCCACTGCCGGGATCGCCGGAGGGCCGCACCGCCGTTCCGCGGCCGCGGTAGCGCGGACGGCCGCACGGTGAGGGAGGCAGCGGGCCCAGCTGGCCTCGGGCTGGGCCCGCTGGCCGAGGACGCGAGCGTGCTGCTGCTGCTCGGCTGCGAGGGTGACGTGGAGCCGGGTGAGGCCGAGCGAGGACTGACGGCCGCGCCGCCACCACCGCCGCCGCCGCCGCCGCCGCCGCTGTTGCGGCGTGTGCCAACGGCGCCGGTGCCGTCGTCTGGCAGTGTGAAGGTGGAGCTTCTGGTGCGGCCAAGAGGCGTGGGCGGCGCCGGCGGCCGCGGCGTCGATGGCGCCGCGCTGCTGGCCGCCGCCGCCGCCGCCGCCGCGCCCGTCGATTGCGTGCTCGGGCTGAAGTGGACGGCTGAGCGGGCGAGCGGCGACGGCCGCGACTCGGGGTCGGTCGGCCGGCTCGGCCGCCGGGCGGGCAGGCTGGCTGCGCTGGCAGGCGGTGGCCGGCCGTCGGTCCGGGGCCAGTCACCGGCTGACCTCCGTTCAGTGGGCGCCGGCGGCGGCGGCAGCGACGGTGGCGCCCCGTCCGTGGCGTCGGCCGACCCGTCTCCGGGCGGAGCCTCCGAGTGGCTGGCGTCGCCGGTCACCACCGCCTGAAACGCCGCCGGAGTCGCGCTCGCTGAGGCTCTGGCGCGTGCCGGCGCGTCTTCACCCGGCGGCGCCAGCAGGACGGTCATGTGTGTCGAGCTGGCGCGGCGGGCGGCGGCCGCGGCAGGCTCGGCTGACCGCTGCGGCCCCGCCTTGGACGCTGCACCGTCGACGGCCGGCCCCGCCGCCGAGTGCACGCTGGCCGTGTACACTTGCGGCTGCTCGGCCACCGCCAGCTGCGTCAGCACGCTGGACGAGAAGCCCGAGTCGTCGGCTGGCGAGTGGCCCTCGCCGTCGCAGCGCAGGTACGCCAGCTGGTAGAAGTCCTTGCGGTCCTGGCGCCAGCGGCGGATCAGCTCGTCGCTCTCGGCCGAGTCGAGGTAGTGCAGCGACGGCACGCACGGCGCCGACGAGGCCGACTCGGACGAGACGCTGACCCGCGCCGGCCGGCCGCGGGCCAGCGTCTCGGCGTGCCGTTGTCGGCTGAGTGCGGCCGCGGTGCCTGCGTGCGCCGACCGCGACTGGCTGAGCTGCCCGCGCCGGACGGGGGCGGCCGCGGCGCCGGCCGCCGGTGCCGACGCAGATTTCCGCGCCGGCGTCGGCTCGCTAGGCACGCTCCTTGTGAAGCCGGTCTCGGCTGCGTGCCGCTCCTGCCGGCTGCCGCGGGTCGACTGCGGCTGGTGGTGCTCCCTGCGTGCGCTGGACGAGCCGGGGCGCTCTGACCACGCGCTGCTAGGATGTGACAGCGCAGGCCGACTCCTGCTGTCGGTCGGCTGCGTGGTCCAACCGCCCTTCGGCTCGGGCGCGGCCCCGGCCCGCCTGCCGCCCTGCCGGAGGCGGTGGTTCTCCGCTGACTCGGCCTCGGCCACGCCGTCGCCACGTCCGATGTCGGCCGTGGCTGGCCCCACCTGCAGCTCGTTACGGGCCAGCCAGCGGGCGCACTTCTCAATGCTGGGTGGCGGCCGGCCGGCGAGCGGCAGCGGCGGAGGCGCCGGCCGCGGCGCGCGCGGCATGGCCGGCGGTGGCGACGGCGGCTGTGAGACGGCGCTGGCGCTCGAGAGCCGCTCGGACAGGCTGGCGTACTCGGTCTGCTGCGAGAGCCGGCTTGGCCGCCGCCCGACGCCCGGCCGCTGCGGCTCGGTCGGCGCCAGGCTGCAGAAGCTGTCGCTGCGGCTGTCGGCGCCCGGCTCCGGGCCGCCCTGGAACAGGATGGTGAGGCCGCGCAGGCCGTCGAGCGCGCCAGGCGCCCGCTTCAGGCTGATGGTGGGGAAGCTGACCTGGCGCCGGAGCGTGATGACGGTGCTGCCGGTGTGCTCGCTGCGGGACGAGTCCCCGGACGTCACCACAAGATTGACGTCGGTCCCGGCGGCGGCGGCGGCGGCGGTGATGGCCGGCTCGGCGGCGTCGGGCCGCGCCGCCTGCTGCACGTAGTCGAAGCTCGAGTCCCACTCGAGCTGGCGCTGCTCGACGCCGCTCGTCGCTGACAGGGAGGTGGACGTGGAGACCGGCTCGGGCGCGGAGGTCGAGACTGGTAGCGGCGGGACTTGGCCACCCGGGCCGGTTAGGGCGCCCTCATCTGCTGGCGTACGCCACGAACCCGTATTGTTAGTCTAGTGCTGAAATCAATGGCGTTGTTCTGTGATGGAGCCCACGGTCTGCTGATCGGTGCGCTTTCGGTTATTTGATGTCGATGATTTTAGGGTGTTGTTTCTGTGACAGCATCAGTAAAAGGGCGTACTTCCACAGTATTTTTTTTAGTTGTAAATAAGTTAGTGTTCCACTCATTGAAAGAACATGTTTATGATAATGTGCGGGCTGTATGTTGATATGATACGTGAACAGACCTTGGTTGTTAGAGTATTAGCATACGTCACAAGTAATTTATTGAGAAACAAGTGAGCAAACACTTAAAAATGTTCGTTAGCTAGTAAGTAACCGATTTTATTGGTTTACGCTGATTGCCTGCGTTCTTTTGCCATCTTCAACGTGCTAACTTTAACTTATTCAAGACGTGCTATTGTCCACAGCATCATGGGATCGTACGCGAGACAATATTACTCACCGTAATGCAGCATGGCTCACTGGAACACACCCCGTCCCCCTGCACTGTAGAACCCATAACAACCAATGGATTATTGCTTGTATGTCAGTACCTGTGCGTAGCTTGCTGCGAAACAAGACATCCCATCGGCTAACCTCACTGTCTTGACTGGTAAACTTGATAACTTTGCATTTACCTTCGTGCCTAATTTATGCGAGCGTGACAACCTAATTTAAATTAACATTGCTACGATTTGTGCTAATGTTGGGACTAGTTCCCTGTCGCAGTGCGCGTAATGTAGCTGCATCAGCGCGAACTCCGTCAGTTTCTGACTGGCGGCGCGCGTGCCCAGTCGGCGACGACACCGCCGCGGCGCGGACGTGCCTGCCAGTGTTTGTGTTTCAGCGCTGCTCAAATTCCCCGACCAGTCGACCATCTCGCTGCAGCACTCGCTGGAGAGGCAGGCGTTCACTCTGCTGCACAAGCACGGCGCGCGCGGCCTGGACAGTAACAACCTGCGCAAGGAGGTGATGTCGCCGACAGTGGCCGACTGCCGGCTTACCAGTGCCCGTGGCTGGCAGGAGCGGGGATCGAGCTGCACACAAATATGCCTCTCCGGCACGCTAGGACGGTTGAGAAGCGATGCTTATTTTCCAAATTGTGTGGTGTAACTTCAAAAAGTCCTCAACGTATTGCTTTAAACCCAGCTATATAACGCGGAGTGTGTGGGCACCTAAACCTTAACTTTACACTCTTCTGCATTCGCAAATGGAGTGCAGAAGAAGCCTTTAGTTCAAATGCAGTGACCGTATCGGCACCTGTAAGGAAGTGAGGTATCGCACGTGCAGTGTTGGTTCAATCTGTCTGTGGTGCCACTTTAGGTGGTAAGAATGCAGCCCAGTAGTGGTTACGTCCATATGAAACAGCAGTCGCCAAGTGCTAGTAAAACAGCATATGTACATGCTGATATTGGTTTAAGGAGACCTTTGCTACGTCTTCTAAACCAGTGCTCTTTTAGCTCCACATCCCCTGCATCCATAATAATTAGGCAGCCACCATCAATAGCACGTGACGTTTTACGTGCATTGCGGCCGGGTCAGCATCACAACACGTGACCAGACCTGTTGCGTTTTCAGCTGGGCCAGACTCCGTTGGACGCCAGAGCACTGCTCAAGTCCCTGGCTAACGTCCCTCAGGTGGAGACGTTCCGAGAAGACGTGGGCAGGACGAGAATCACCAAGTGAGTTATCTAGCAACTAGAACGCAGCAGCCGCTGCGATTGGGTGCGTGGATCGTGGCACTTGCCGAAGGGAGCTGGGGTATACATCTCTGCTTAATTAATTTACCGCCAAAAAATAATAATACCGTGCCACACCCTCCAGTGTTCATTTATATTTATTCCTAGTTTTTCAACAATGCTCAGAGCATTCATCTTCTATGCACATCTCCCTTTCTTAACAATCGTCCAGCGCCTGAACGACAACATCGTCTCTGGCGTCATGCATTATCTTGCGCACTGTCTCGCCACTTGTTCATTTCAGCGTGTCCGTGCTCTCAGGGATATTTACATAGAGAAATCTGGCTATGGAAGGACACAATTTTTTTTTTTTGCTTAAGCAGGTCGGTGACCCAGACCCAAACCGCGACACCCATGTCCGTGGTCCCCCCCCCCCCCCGTGGCCCACTCAGCCTGCCCCCGACCCCGTTCCGCCGCCGCTGACCTGCTAACGCCGCGTGACACGTCGCCAGGTACGTGGCCTCGCGCTACGTGCACATGAGCGAGAACAAGCGGGAGTTCTCGCAGGAGGAGAAGCGGCTCAAGAGCCTGGCCGTGAAGCCGGACCCGGCCGCCGATCAGGAGCAGCAGGTGCGGTCCGTCGGCGGCGGTGCGCGGCCGGCTGGGCTGGGCTGGTCCGCGCCGTCCGTTGTAGCTGGCGCCGGGAGGCCGGCCGCCGCCCGAGAGACTTGCCACAGCGTCTCTGTCCACTGCGTCTTTGCTTGATGACTATGTACTAGTATGGACGTCTGGCTGCTTACCCATTCCCTGTGGTCGTCCGCCGTCCCCACTCGCTCATTCTGTGTCACTCTCAGTCCGCTTCATCGCTCCGCCGCCCCGCCACCGGTTTCCACCGGCTCTCAGCACGGCGCTGAACCTGCACTCTTTGTGCAGCTCTTCACTAGACCTCCTGAGCCCGCCTCTAGACTGCCTTTGTGTGTTGCATCTGATCGTATCATTCTGCCTGTAGCTGTTTGGCCAGCCCACCCCCGGGCCCGCCGCTGACCCGGCCGCCGTGTGTTCGTCAGCTGCCGTCACTGGTGCCGCCTGAGCCGGTGTTCGTCATGCCGTGTGCGCCGGAGGACAGCGGCGAGCCGCCTCTGCTGACGCCCGCTGAGCCGGCGTCAGCGCCGCCGCCGCCGCCCGCGCCGCCGCCGGACGCCGCCGCCAACCTCCAGCCCAAGGTGCGACGGCGCCGGCCGGCCGCGGCGCCGCGCTGCGCCACCGCGCGGCAACTCTCCCCCCGCCGATATGACTTGGTGCTGGTGCTGGTGCCGGTGCTGGTGCTGGGAGGATAGGCGAGGCAGACTGCTAAATGTGCGTGACGGTGGCAGTAGGAACAGCGTATGAGTTGGGATTCGACTCGGTTCTGTAAAACTACGATGCATTACGTTCGTTTTAGTGATCACTTCCAGTGAGCCTTGAAAAGTGGGTTTTGCACCATGTCGAAAAGGAACTGCCCAATGCTGGCATTTGTTATGTGTGGGCTGGGAATCTCCGACTACAGAACTGTCCCTGCAGGGGCTGACGTAACTTGCCAGGGAAACCACCCACACAGACGCCTATCCTATCACATTTGTTTCCTCTCGTAGTGGTCTTTATGTTCTGAACAGCTTTAAGCCGTTTCTGGCTTAGAAGAGCAGATCGTATGTGTTCGATGCGCCGCTCATGTTTCGAGCGTCGTTGCGGCGTCGCCTGGCTCGGCTGTGTCAGTTATGCGTGGCCGGGCTCTGCTGACCGGTCGGCCGGTGACTCGGCCGCTGCTGCACACGCCCGCCCCGTTCCAGCTGGAGGAGCCGGAGCAGGCCGACTCGGGCAACCTGACCGACATGGAGCACTGCCAGCTGGAGCTGATCGACCCTGTGCGGCTAGAGCCCATCAGGTGGGGCGCCACGCGACGCGTGCCGTCCGACGCGGTCTCGACAGGGCGGGCCCCAGAGTGCGCGCGCTCCAGGCCACGCGCTCCAGGCCACGCGCTCCAGGCCACGCGCTCCAGGCCACGCGCTCCAGGCCACGCGCTCCAGGCCAGGCCAGGCTCCAGGCCACGCGCGCCGACTATGGACTGGAACCCAGGCGAAACGCCCGTCCAGGGCGCAGTGTGCGGGAGCGGCGATGAGCGCTGTGTTTGGTTGCAGCGACGTTCGCGTTGGTGGTGTGGTGTTCTGTGCGGTTGTCGCTTTGAGCGCTATGCAAGTTGTGAAGAGGACAGGAGGGTTGAACCGTTGCGAAAAATGGAGGAGGCGAAGATGTGTGGTTGGTTCCGAAGCGATGAATGAACACACCTTCGGTACTACGAATCATCGTGGGTTTTATGTCATTGTAGGTCTGAGGGTATATATTCCCTGTGGTCTGGAATAATCTAGCTTCGAAAAGATTATGTTGTTCTCACGCCAACGCCGCAGTCGGAGTAATAATTTCTGTGTACCTCGTGTGTTGCAGTCCGCGCAAAAAGGTGATACCTCTGGAGCAAACGCAGCTATTCACCAAGGCGTCATCAAGCCGTCTGGTCAAGAGGACCAGGATCATTCTGGAGATCGTCCAGAAGCTGAAGATTATCGACAATGCGTTCCAGCTTAGGCGGGTGAGGATTTCAGGCTGCTAAACGATGTTGCTGTGAAAAGCAAAGCGCACAGGTGGGAAAGATGTCAAGTCTTTGGATAATTTCTTGGCGTTGGGAAACTACTTTGGGCATCAAAGTTATCAGCTCGTTGGAAAAAGTTAAAGGACTTCCATGGCAGGCTGCACGACTTCTAGTTTATTCTCCATGCTGTGATAAGCATCACAATGTTTCTTCTCACATGGCCCGGTCACAGCATTTGTTTGCAGGGGACTTAAACAGCAGAAGGGACATTGCTTCTGTCAGCTCGGTTGATGGCAAATATGACTTTGATAAGCTTGGAAGCATAACTTAGATGATATGGCATCGGTCAGGGATGGCTGCTCGGTTCGATTTTTGTAACCTGCATACAATGCACACGTGTAGAAAAGCACACGATTTTTAAGAGCACCGGTTTGTGAGCTTTGGTCGTCCCTATTCCTGTACGCACGGTCTTCGTGCGTGTCTTTTCTACGTACTCAAAATACGTCGCCTTCTGTTGCCACCAGATGGTGCAAAACAGTGAAGACGACCAGGGCATCCTGACGAAGATGGACCGGAAGAGCTTCAACCGGATCCTGAAGCGTCTGTCGGACGCGGGCCTGATCAAGAACTATCGGCTGACACTGAGCCGCGACGGACAGAGCCGGCAGCGGCACCTCATCACCGACGAGTCGGTGACGCCAGGTTAGGGGTACACCAGCTCGGGGACACTGGAGGGGTGAGGACAGCCGGCAGCGGCACCTCATCACCGACGAGTCGGTGACGCCAGGTTAGGGGTGCACCAGCTCGGGGACACTGGAGGGGTGAGGACAGCCGGCAGCGGCACCTCATCACCGACGAGTCGGTGACGCCAGGTTAGGGGTGCACCAGCTCGGGGACACTGGAGGGGTGAGGACAGCCGGCAGCGGCACCTCATCACCGACGAGTCGTTGACGCCAGGTTAGGGGTGCACCAGCTCGGGGACACTGGAGGGGTGAGGACAGCCGGCAGCGGCACCTCATCACCGACGAGTCGGTGACGCCAGGTTAGGGGTGCACCAGCTCGGGGACACTGGAGGGGTGAGGACAGCCGGCAGCGACACCTCATCACCGACGAGTCGGTGACGCCAGGTTAGGGGTGCACCAGCTCGGGGACACTGGAGGGGTGAGGACAGCCGGCAGCGGCACCTCATCACCGACGAGTCGGTGACGCCAGGTTAGGGGTGCACCAGCTCGGGGACACTGGAGGGGTGAGGACAGCCGGCAGCGGCACCTCATCACCGACGAGTCGGTGACGCCAGGTTAGGGGTGCACCAGCTCGGGGACACTGGAGGGGTGAGGACAGCCGGCAGCGACACCTCATCACCGACGAGTCGGTGACGCCAGGTTAAGGGTGCACCAGCTCGGGGACACTGGAGGGGTGAGGACAGCCGGCAGCGGCACCTCATCACTGACGAGTTGGTCACGCCAGGTCAGGGGTACACCAGCTCGGGGACACTGGAAGGGTGAGGACAGAGCCGACAACGACACCTCATCGCTGACGAGTCGGTCACGCCAGGTCGGGGTACACTGACGCGAGGATATTGGGGGATGAGAATGGAGCCGGCAGCGGCACCTCATCACCGACAAGTCGGCCACGCCAGGCCAGGGGTACACCAGCTCGGGGACACTGGAAGGGTGAGGACAGAGCCGGCAGCGGCACCTCATCACTGATGAGTTGGTCACGCCAAACGAGGGCCCAGAGACGGCAGAAGAATCCTGGGTATTAAAATATCGGTCGCAATTCGGGATGAATATAACATGACCTTGTCAAGGTACGCAATGTTTGCCGCAGGCGAGAGTATGCTCAACGTAATTATTCCTGTATAATAAATATGAGCACGCGCCACGTCTTAGTTGGCATGTCTTTACCACTGGCCAAGGGATAAAGACATGGCAACTGGGAGCGTTGAGTTCTTTCCCACTCTGCCCGTCGCCGCGGCCCCGCCTCCGTTGAGCCCCTCCCGACTCCCTGCAGATAACACGCTGCTGAAGTCGGCCATCGAGCAGGCCAAGGCGGCGTTCCTGGTGCAGCTGGGCGTCAACAGCGCGCTGCAGACGGAGCTGGCCGCCGAGCCGGCCGACCCGCTGGCGCCGGCCGACGCCGAGCGGCTGGCGCCCGACGTGGCCAGCAGCGTGCGCGAGTACCACCGGCGCTTCCACACGGCCATGCGCTGCGACGCCGTCGAGAAGCCGCACGTGCTGGCCACGGTCAGTGACGGGCGCAGCGGAGCGCGCCGCGTGGGCAGCCGATGGGCCGGCGTCTGCTGTGGTTATCAGTCCGAACAGTGTAATGGTGTGAACGTGGCTAGGGCATGTGTGCGTTCTTTGCTTACCATTAGTCATGACTTCGTGTTGAGCTTGTTCGTTGGCGCCCAGACATACGATGACGCACATTAAACGGACTACGTGAGTTAGTAACGCCTAGTGGAAAGATGTTGCTTCTCCCCTTGCTACTCGGCGTTCATCGTTCTGCTCCTTCCCGCAGCGGCGCAACGTGAACGAGACGTACTTCGTGCCGAAGTTCCGGCGGCTGCAGCTGCTGCAGGAGCTGCTGTTCTACATCAGCCGCGAGTACGCCGGTGACCCGCGGCTGGACCAGACCGAGCCGCGCCGCCTGATCGCCGAGCACGACCCCGACCTGGACCTGAGCCAGCTGCCGCACGTGTACACGGCCGCCGCCGAGCTCGGCTGGCAGATGTTCATCAGCCCGCTGCCGTCGCACGCCAGTGAGTGGCCGGCCGTCCAGAGGCCGGCCGCCGCGCGCTGGCGTCGGCGGTGTCGGGTCCGTCCTGGGGTGCCGAGTGGGGGTTTGTGTACTCCCTCCTTGTCTGTAGTGCGTCAGATCAGAGAGTGCGCTCCGTCCTTCGTTCTCACCTGCGTCCTCCCTGTCTGCTCCACTCTCGTGTGCGTCCTCTGTGGCGCTCCGTTTTCGTGTGCGTCTTCCGTATCCGCCCCGTTCTCGTGTGTGTCTTCCGTGCGCGCTCCGTCCTCTGACGACGCAGTCAGTGAATGTTCCGTCTGTGCTCCAGCTTGAGTCCGTTGTGGGTGGCGTTATTGCCCCGTGACGTGCCGTTGCTGATGACGCTGATGACGCTGATGACACTGATGACGCTGACGACGTTGATGGCCGTGTGGTCAGGCTGGGGCCACGGCTGGAGCCTGCTCTGTGACGTGCTGATCCGGATGCCGCTTTGCATCTTCCTGCGCCTGGTCAACATTCCCTACTACACGCCGACGGTGCACCGCTACATGAGGCACCGCGTGCTGCGTAACCTGCCGCCCACCCACCTGCCCGAGGACGTGGTCAGCTGCCTCTTCTGGAAGTGAGTCAGCGCCCAGAGGGCAGAGAAGCGCCCGGAGGGCACTCACAGGCAGAGCAGCAGAGCCCCGCTGGGAACGAAAATTAAATTGTACAAACAATTTTGGAAGTTTTTTCGGAAAGGCGTGGAATGGTGTTCACTCCCGGGTATGGTACGTTCTGCGCCTGCCCACGGCAGAGTGGCAGGGGCCACTCTGGTCGTGTTCTGGAGCTGACTGGGTTGCAGTGCGCCTTCCGTGTAAGGCGGTCTCCGGGACATTTTGTAAGCGGCACGTGTCGGAGGTCTCACGTGATGACTTCTGTTGACCGCGCTAACCAGCGTCGGAGGCGCAGGGCGAGGAATGAACTCGCGAGGCGCACCGGTGATCGGACTCATCGGATTCACGTCACCACATTGGTCTCAGATGCGGCCGGCGGCTGCTGAGCGAGCCGTGTGGCCGTCCAGCCCCTCCTCCTCTCCGACCCTGACTGGCGCGTACCCCACAGGCGCAAGTACATGTTCGCCATCCACGACGACATCACGCGGCTGGTGTTCATGGGGCTGGCGCAGCTTGGCCAGCAGATGCTCGCCAAGGACCAGGTGAGAGCTGCCGCCTGCTGCGAGCGGCGCCGGCGGCCGGGCCGCGGTCCGGCGACGTGCTGCCCGTCCCAGTCGGAACTCGGGAGATGATTGGACGTTGCCTGTGGAGGTCGCTGGAAGTGGATGGCGGCAGTGATGTTGGGAGAAGTTGGGGGCGACCCTGAGTCGGAATATTGTTTTTCATCGGTGCTCGTCTCAGGGTGACGATGACGTTCTGCCGGAACGCGTTTTCTTTGTCAAGAAACGCTTTCATATTTCAAGCTATTCAACTTTTGATGTTTATTGACTCGATGTCAACAGAACTTAAACTTGAGAGGCAATGTAGAAAGGGGCTCGATGACAAGGCCAGCGAGTGATTACCTGGAGTACCTCCAAGTATGATACCGATGTACCGAGAACTGTAACAACGTCGCCGATT
Source organism: Pollicipes pollicipes (assembly GCF_011947565.3). NCBI lineage: Eukaryota > Metazoa > Arthropoda > Thecostraca > Pollicipedomorpha > Pollicipedidae > Pollicipes > Pollicipes pollicipes. The sequence goes on from NW_023596297.1 coordinate 387,820, forward strand.
ACGCACGCCCAGTGCTGTCTGACGCCGCCCGTCCGCTCGTCAGGTGTTCGTCTTCTGCAACCGGAACGCGTCGCTGCTCGACACGAGCATCTCACGCGAGGGCTACCACCGCGTCGACCCGGACATCCAGTACCCGGTCAAGATGTACCACTTCGACACGCTGCCCTCGCTCAGGGACTACTGGTTCGACCTGAAGACCATCTCGCTCAGCACGGCGCTCGGTGAGCTGGCGCCGCCGGCCGGCGCCGGGCCGCTTGGGGGTGGTTTCGGGCATGGCGACCGTCGCAGTGCGTCTACGGTCGGCTTCGGGTAGCCCAGCCGTCGCGGCATCGCTCTGCTTGTCCGTGCGTGGACGACAGTCCCCCGGGTCCGCTGTCGGTCGTGGGTGGCGTCCCTGAGGCGGCCCGGTGACTGCTTGGCACAGTCGGCGGCGGGAGTGATGCGCTTAGCTACGGAATTTGGCCGGTCTAGACGGCGTCGGTTCTGAACGCGTGCTTGGCTCGCGGCTTTTACTACTGGTGGAGCCGTCATACTCCCTGTCAGTGCTCCTCCTGTTATCTCTGGTTTGTTTTTGGTCCGTGAGTACTCCGTCGTGAGCGGGCACCCAGCGCCGCCCCCAGCGCCGCTCCCAGCGCCGCTCCCAGCGTCGCTCCCAGCGCCGCACCCAGCGTCGCTCCCAGCGCCGCACCCAGCGTCGCTCCCAGCGCCGCACCCAGCGTCGCTCCCAGCGCCGCTCCCAGCACCGCACCCAGCGTCGCTCTGAGCGCCGCTCCCAGCACCGCTCCCAGCGCCGCTCCCAGCACCCGGTGTGCAGCTCCACGCCGAGTGTCAGTCGTCTAACGCCCCGCCGCCGCCGCCGCCACCGCCGCAGGCTCGCGCAACCTGGTGGCTGGCCAGAAGGTGACGATCGAGATCCCGTTCTACAAAGCGGCGCTGGTGTCGTGGGCGCAGCCACGCACGCCCGAGGAGGCGGCGGCGCGCGACCAGGGGCAGATCCCCGGTGACCAGCTGGGCGCCGGCGGCATCGACACCAGCATGTTCGCGTGAGTCGGCCGGTCGGCGCAGCGCCCGTGCGGGAGGTTTGTGAGGATGTTTGCCTGGAGTGCCGGCAGCTCTTTGTCTCTTCCGGTACACGAGTCGGTCCCGTGGACGTCCGACATGTGTTAGCGGTTTCTCAGTCCGTCGGATAACGTTTTGGCAGACGCGTGTTGATGTTCATAGGCACCCATGCGTCGATGGCGTTTGACTTGTGTCGTGGCAAATCTAAGCGGCGTCATGACCGGCCGCGGTGGCCGGATGCGACGCGGTCGCTGTTCTGCGCTGCGTGGGACTGACGTGACGGTGTAGCTGCTTTTCAGCCACGTGCTGAGAAACTGGAAGTGGAAGCGGGCCAACCAGGCGGCATGCAGACCCCTAGATGGAACTGAGGTGCGTCGGATCTCGTCTAATGTGCGCAGACGCGTTTGCCGCGGTATAGACGACGGGTTGATGGGCGTCAGGTTGGGCCTGCAGAGTCAGCAAACACTTCATCACTCCGAAGCGAGCTTTCAGTCACGTATGGCCCAAACATGAGTAACGCTGCTGTGCTGACGGTGCGGGTTTATGCGTTGAGCTCACACTTGCGTGCTGTATGGTCAAGCTTGAGTGGATCGTTCGACGTCGCGATGATACAGGCAGGTCCTCCTGTGCGCAACAGCCGCGTACGGTGTGTTGTTGCTCAACACACCGCCGCCTTAAAATGGTCTGAAGTCAAAGCATGGGCTGTCGGTCTGACAGTCCGTCTGCTCCCCACCGCCGAGATCTGGTGCTGGTGATGTTTCGTGCTTTCTGGCAACTAGCTTACGAAACCGCAATACTGACAGCCGCAGCAGCCAAACACTCGCACCATCTACACCGGTCACGACCGTGCAGCGGCTGACCCGCGCACCTTCCCAGGAGTCGGAGGGGCCGCGGCCCAAGCGGCGGCGCACCACCTCGACCCGCCGCAAGTCGCCGGTCGCCGCTCCGGACCCCTCGGCTGCCCAGCGCATCGGGCCCATCGTCGACGTGCAGATTCACAAGGTGGGGCCGGCTGCCGGCGCCCCCGCCTGTGGAGCGCCGCGCCCGGACCGTCGGGGCCCGTCCGCGCCCGGGCCGGCGGCCCTGCCTCGCGCCCGCCTGGCTCCGTGTCATGCGATTGGATCTGGTCTGCGGGCGGCGGCGGCGGCCGTGTCGTGGCGCTGAATGTTGTTCCGTGACGTTGGCTGCTGTGCTGTGATGTTGACCGTCGTGCCGTGATGTTGACCGTCGTACCGTGATGTTGACTGCTGTTCCGTGACGTTGACTGCTCTGTCGGGACGTTGACTGCTTTGTCGGGACGTTGACCGTCATTCCATGACGTTGACTGCTTTGTCGAGACGTCGACTGCTGTGGCATGACGGTGACTGCTCTGTCGGGACGTTGACTGCCGTGTCATGACGTTGACCGTCATGTCGTGACGTTGACTGCTGTGCCGATCACGTGACGACACGTTCTTCGTGTTGCGTTTGCTGTCTCTTAGTCAGGCTGCACCGTGTTGTCGGGCTCCGTGCCACTCCCCGGTCGCTTCTCCGTCTCTGAGATGTGGTGTGGGCCCTGACGCGGTCCCCTATCCCGCACGTCCCGTCCTGTCTCGGCCTCCAAGTCGCAGTATCCGCACGCTGACGTCGCCCGCCGTCCTGCACCGCCGGCTCTGTCTCAGTCCCTGTCTCCATGTGCTGTTCTGTGTCGCGCCGCGTCCCGTCCGTCGCCCTCCCCCTGTCCCGGTCTGCCGCGTCGCTGACGGTGACCGGCCGCCCTCCGCGCCGGCAGCCGTCTGACGGCGACGAGGAGCGGCCGATCCTGGTGACGCGCGGCAGGAACATACGCCGCACCACGGCCGGGCAGAAGCGCGCCGCGCCGGCCGACTCCGACCAGCCCGGCCCCAGCCACAAGCGCCCGGCCACGGCCCGTGAGTGGGGGCGGCGGCCGGCCGGCGTGGCGGACCCCGGGGCGAGCGGGGATCCGACGGAGGGGTGGTCCGCTGCGGATGGTTGTGTGGGTGTAATGGTGAACTCTGGGTGCTATGACGCCGGTGCGGCCTCAAACGTCTCACATTTCCGAGTTATGATCTCATCTGTTCACCACGTAACGAGGCCAAGCCCCTTTGAATGGAGTGGGTAGTCTGAACGAGGGATTAGCCCAGCTGAAAATGCAATTGCCTGCCTTTGTATTGGCAAGTGGGTGGAATATGACTCGCCTCGCTCCCGGTGCCGCTGTGCGCGTGACTCTCGGTGTTTGACCGGCAGCTGAGGGCGGCGGCGCGAGCACGGCCGGCACGGAGCGGCGGCTGCGCGCCCGCGTGCCGCGCAACCGACGCACCAAGTACGAGCGCGTGGTGCGCACCAAGAAGAAGCGCGGGCCCAAGCCGCCCCGCGACGAGACGGACAAGCGTGCGCTGGCACTGCTCAAGAAACAGTACGGACGCCGGGTCCGCCGGAGGTGGCCCCCGGCCGGGAGGGGTGTCGAGTTGGGATGCGAGTTTTCTGGGCTTGGTGCCGGCACTGTGCCTGCAGTGATTGGTTGGGCTGTGTTGTGAACACCTCTCTGGGTTGGCATAGCTTTGCTCGGGCTGGCGCCGAGATAAGCCTTGATTGCAGTCGACACGGACACTATTCCTGATGCCGGTAAAGGCAGGTGGGACCGGTCCGGGTGCCGCTCCTGTGCTGCTGGTTCTGATCTAGTGCCAGCTGCCGCACCATGTTCCTGAAATCTCGCATCTCTAGTGCCCAAACTGTGTCTGGTGTTCGTTACGTTTGCAGCGGTGGTAAGGCAGGTGGACACGCTTCTCTAATAGAAGTGTGCCGGTCTCGCTTGTGCGTGCGGCGGCTTATGTGTGCGATGTGTGCGTGGGTCCTTCATTACCGTGTTGCGACCCCGTGCATGGCGCCTGTTTATTCTAAACAGCTGGCATGGCGACCAAGGTGCTCACCCAAAAATTGCTGCCGCGCCATAGTCGGTGTTATGCCCGCCTTCTCAGTATAGCTCCTAACCATCACCATTTGATGCGTGCCTCTATCCACCTGCGCTCTGAACACCTCCCTCACACACCAGGACGTAAACACCTCGGCACGCACTGCGCATCCCACGTCATGCGGTCTCTCTGACAGACCGGTGCTGCCGTCGTCGGTCGGCCCGCGGGCGCCGCCGATCGGCCCGCAGCCGCCACTGACCGGCCCGCCTCCCCGCTGACAGACGGTGTGACTGGTCGGAGCGGGAGAACACTTACCTGCTGCTGTCGCGCGTGGCGCTCGGCCTGCTGGCCGACACGTACAAGGTGCCCAGCCGCCAGTACCTGACCGTGCGCGACGCCCTCCACGAGACGATCGAGGTTGGTGGCTGGTGCGGTGTGCGCACGCGCGCCCAAACGCATCCGATCATTGTTCGCAAGTAGTGACTGACTGGTGGCGTTGTCACTACACCGATTGACGTACGCGCTGAATGCGGGGCTCACGCGGTTCGGCGGTCATAAGCCGAGTGGCGTATTATTGAAGGCCGGATTTCATCAAAAGAGGAACATGCTTTTTTGACGAATAGTAAGTAGCTCAACATATTGAGGTGGCGGAAGCAGTCATCCGGGCAGATCCTCCAGAAAGATCAAAGTTCCGCCCACGGGCGTGACTGTAGGTGTCTGTTGGCCGATGCTGCCGGGTCTTCTTCGGAATACCCGAAGACAGATAGAGGCGCGTCGCCGACGACAGAACCGTGTGGGCCACGTGCCGCCCGCGAACCGGTATGGACGCCTGACCGTGTGTGAACGCTTGACCGTGTGTGTACGCTTGACCGCGTGTGTACGCCCGACCGTGTGTGGACGCCTGACCGTGTATGGATGCCTGTCTGTGTGTGGACGCCTGACTGTGTGTGTGGACGCCTGACCGTGTGTGGACGTCTGACTGTATGTGGACGCCTGACCGTGTGTGTGGACGCCTGACCGTGTGTAGACGCCTGACCGTGTGTGGACGCCTGACCGTGTGTAGATGCCTGTTCGTGTGTAGACGCCTGACAGTGTGTAGACGCCTGACCGTGTGTAGATGCCTGTCCGTGTGTGGACGCCTGACCGTGCATGGACGCCTGACCGTGTGTAGACGCCTGACCGTGTGTGGACGCCTGACCGTGTGTAGACGCCTGACCGTGTGTGGACGCCTGACCGTGCATGGACGCCTGACCGTGTGTGGACGCCTGACCGTGTGTAGACGCCTGACCGTGTGTGGACGCCTGACCGTGTGTAGACGCGCCTGACCGTGTGTAGACGCCTGACCGTGTGTGGACGCCTGACCGTGTGTGGACGTCTGACCGTGCGTCGCCGCCCCGCACCGGTAGGAGTCGCGTAACAAGACGGCGCACGCGGTGCACCGGCGGATCGCGTTCATGCTGCGCCGCCGCGAGACGGCCGCCAATGTCAGCCTCACCATTCAGGAGCACGCAGCCGACCCGGACATCCGCCGCATCACCGGCACGCCCGTACGTACTGGCCGCGAGTGACGGGAGCCCGGGGGGCAGGGTGGAACAGAGGTGCAGGTGGGGGGAGGGGAGCTAGCGGAGGAGGGAGGCGTCCGTTTGAGGCGGCACAGTGCTGGTGACAAACGCAGCATTCAAAACGGGTTCTCGATGAATATGAGAACTATGAATATAAGCGGTGATTCGAATAAAATATTTGCGTGAGCACTGCGGTGTTTCGTCGGACAGAACATGTAAGTCTGGCGATGCAGCAGCTCTTGGATAGCATGCCATCTGGCTCCGGGGGAAAGCTGTATTTGGTAGCGTCAGTGCTCTCCCACCAGCAAGCTGACGCGATATGAACATTGCGGCCGCCGCGGCCTCTGACGCCTTGTCAACAGCGGCTGACGCGGTGATGCCGCCGTGTCGCGAGCCGCCGACCTGGCGTGGACGCTCTGTCCCTGTGGACCTATTGGGCGTGTGCTGGCGCAGCCGTCGCTGCCGGCGCCGCGTCCGCGTCGGTTGACGTCGCCTGTGCTCGCCAGTCGCAGAGGCTGACGCAGAACACGCACAACACCGAGGTGGTGTTCCCGAAGCGGTTCCGCGAGGTGATGGCGGTGCTGTTGGCCAAGTGGGACGCGTCCTCCACTAAGGGGAGCCTGCTGCCGGAGGACTACGCGAAGCTCAGGTGGGACCGGCGGCCACCACTCGCCGTGGGAGTGACCGGCAGGGTGGGCGTGTGTCTGGATCAGGAGACGTGGGCTCGATTCCCGCCTCGGGATGTTTTAAAGTGCCCACTTCCTCCGGCATTTGGCAGCGCCGGCGATCGTGGCAGTCACGCGCGTCGGTTCAGATATCCACCGAGCAGACAGCGGCTGCAGTTAGCGCCTGTCCTCGCTCGGCCGGCACCGCCGGTGACCCCGCCGGTGACCTCGGGGCGCCGTCTGACCCGCCTCGTGTCGCCGCCAGCCAGCAGTTCGACATCGTGCTGGGCGACAACGTGCGGCTGGGCCTGCAGGCGCCGCTGCCCGAGCTGCGCGAGCCGGCTGACGTCGACCTGCACACGGCCGCCGGGTTGGTGGTGGTGAGTACCCGCGGACGATGTCCCCGCCGCTGCCCGAGCTACGGGAGCCGGCCGATGTCGACCTGCACACGGCCGCCGGGTTGGTGGTGGTGAGTACCCGCGGACGATGTCCCCGCCGCTGCCCGAGCTACGGGAGCCGGCCGATGTCGACCTGCACACGGCCGCCGGGTTGGTGGTGGTGAGCGCCCGCGGGCGATGTCACCGCCGCCGCCCGGCGCGGGCTGGCGGCGGCGGGACTCAGTCACTCCGCGATCAGTCCCTGGGAATCGGGAGGTGATGGGAAGTGAAGTCGTGGTTAGTGCGTTGCCAGTCAGAGGTGCAGGGTATGGATAGCTGCTGTCACCGGTCACTGGTGGGATTGCAGGCCGGTCTACTCAACCCTTGCAGTGCCGCCGGAGTCGTGCTACTTTGGAACGTGGCTATGGAACTATGTGGCTTTCCTGCGTATCTTTTATGCACGGGGGAACCAAAGATAGCATCTGTCAGCACCCATGAGCCACGATCCGTCTTTATTACGTCTATGTGCACATCATGCGACGTCCGTGCGCGCTCCTGTGCCTCCCCCCCCCCCCCCGCCCCCCTCCGGCGCAGGATCATCGACTCCCACGCTCCCTGACCCTCCGCGGTCGACAGTCGTTCCTGGCGTCGCGCGAGGACAAGACGGCGCCGTCGCTGCAGCTGTACCACGCCAGCCAGCGTTACCCGGAGGACCTGATGTTCGCGGCGCTGACGCACGTGCGCACCATGGGCGTGGCCTCGCAGCGGCGCCGCACCATCGGCGGCCGGCTGATGCGCGACGACAAGGGCCTGCTGCACTCCACCAGCCGGCCGTACATCCTGTCCACCAAGTGAGCGGGGCGGCGGGCCCGCGCGGCGCCTGCGGCAAGCCGCCTGTCGTGGTGCCTCCTCACAGGGATTGCAGGATTCGGTGCGACACGGAAACGCCGGGCGGCTATGTCCTGTCCATGCAGTGAACTAGTGGTATGATCCCGCACTGACACCTGCCCGGCACCCATCCGGCCCGCCCTGCCTCCCCCGAACGGAGCTGGAGCCTCGTCGAGTCCGTATCCACGTCCGCCGTGACCCGGGATGAGTGGCTAGCCGGAGGGAAGGTTCCTGCACGCGGCGAGTCGTGCGCTGGAGGCCGCGCTGGACTGAGCTGTCTGCAGGGGCTGCGCGGATGCTGACCTGGCGCGGCAGCAGCTGTTACCGCGGCGTCTCACTCTCAGCGGCTGGAGTCTATCGCGCGATACGACTCGGCCCTTTGCTCGGTGGTCCGCTCCTCTCAGAGGCCGCACCAGCCAGATCGCATCGCTGAAAAGGGCGAACAGCGCTGCTGAAACAGGCGACCGCAACAGGACGAGTGGGGTGGCGTGTTTGGCGCGCGGCTGGCGGCGGAGTGTGCGCGGATGAGGTGGCGCGGCGCCGCGCTGACGGCCGTCCGCCCGCCGCCGGGGTGTGCGCGGGTGAGGTGGCGTGGCGCCGCGCTGACGGCCGTCCGCCCGCCGCCGGGGTGTGCGCGGGTGAGATGGCGCGGCGCCGCGCTGACGGCCGTCCGCCCGCCGCCGGGGTGTGCGCGGCTGAGGTGGCGCGGCGCCGCGCTGACGGCCGTCCGCCCGCCGTCGGGGTGTGCGCGGCTGAGGTGGCGCGGCGCCGCGCTGACGGTCGTCCGCCTGCCGCCGGGGTGTGCGCGGCTGAGGTGGCGCGGCGCCGCGCTGACGGCCGTCCGCCCGCCGTCGGGGTGTGCGCGGCTGAGGTGGCGCGGCGCCGCGCTGACGGTCGTCCGCCTGCCGCCGGGGTGTGCGCGGCTGAGGCGGCGCGGCGCCGCGCTGACGGCCGTCCGCCCGCCGCCGTCAGGTTCCGGCACCGCTTCATCCAGCGCTACCAGTACGGCCTGTACGCCGACTGCTACAACTTCTTCAAGACGCTGCTGTGGAACTCGCTGAAGGAGCGCGCCGTGACGGCCATCGGAGGCGTGCAGCGCGGCGGCCAGGCGGCCATGATCTTCGGCCTCATGGCCACCAACAAGGTGGGACGGCACGCGCCGGAGCATGCGCGGAAACCGAAGAGAAGGGGGGGGGGACACGGTGACGCATGAGTTTGACTGTGACTGCCTGTCAGATGTTCAGGTGCCACGCTGTAACTATCGGTTCCGTCGTGTTTTGTGAGGTTTTATAAGGATTATGTTTTACGTTGACCGCGTTGTTACCGTGCAGACCTGTCTGGGTTTATTAATGTGTCGGGTTCCTATGTGATAACCACACTATTGTGTGCAGTGTGTGTGTCGTTCTGACGACGCCTGTCACTGCTTCATTATTATACGTTGCAATCCGTCTCACCGGTCCTGGGCAGTGAGACCGCTGCGCAGCAATACGCTGTCGTGCAAGTCCGTCCGATGATCCACTCCGGCTTGTGACGGCCGGGGGGTGCGCGCGTGCGTCGGACCGGTGCCCGTCTGACGGTCGCTCCCGCCTGCAGCTGCTGTACGACGTGGCCGTGCCGGACAACCTGATCCGACTGAGCACCAAAGAGAAGGAGCAGGGCACAGCGCTCATGCAGGTACGGCGGCCGGGCATGGCGCCCGAACTGCGGCGGCCAGCGTCTAGTCCTGCCGTCTGCGCCCTCTGTGTGATGACCACCGTGTGATGTGACGGAGCGGTGTGAGCGCCGTCTGTGGCGCGCGGGCGACCGGCGCCGACCAGCCTGACGGCGTCGGTGTCCCCCCGGCAGGGTATGATGGAGTACCGGAGCGACGCGGCGGCTGCGGACCGGGGCGGTATGGCGCTGGGCCGCTCGTCGGGCGGCACGCGCCGCGTCGGCCAGCGCTCCATGTCCAGGCTGGTGCTGCTGGCCACGCGCGAGAGCCAGGACACCGAGCTGCTCATGGCCGGCGGCAACCGGCCCGGCAGGTGAGCGGGGCACGGGCAGACCTCACGCACGGGTCAGGTCAGCGGGGCAGGGGTGGGCGGAGGTCAGGTCAGCGGGGCGCCGGCAGGGCTTACGCACGGGTCAGGTCAGCGGGACGCGGGCAGACCTCACGCACGGGTCAGGTCAGCGGGGCACGGGCAGACCTCACGCACGGGTCAGGTCAGCGGGGCAGGGGTGGGCGGAGGTCAGGTCAGCGGGGCGCCGACAGGGCTTACGCACGGGTCAGGTCAGCGGGACGCGGGCAGACCTCACGCACGGGTCAGGTCAGCGGGGCACGGGCAGACCTCACGCACGGGTCAGGTCAGCGGGGCAGGGGTGGGCGGAGGTCAGGTCAGCGGGGCGCCGACAGGGCTTACGCACGGGTCAGGTCAGCGGGACGCGGGCAGACCTCACGCACGGGTCAGGTCAGCGAGGCAGGGGTGGGCGGAGGTCAGGTCAGCGGGGCGCCGGCAGGGCTTACGCACGGGTCAGGTCAGCGAGGCAGGGGTGGGCGGAGGTCAGGTCAGCGGGGCGCCGGCAGGGCTTACGCACGGGTCAGGTCAGCGAGGCAGGGGTGGGCGGAGGTCAGGTCAGCGGGGCGCCGGCAGGGCTTACGCACGGGTCAGGTCAGGGGGGTGCGGGCAAGGATCACGCACGGGTCAGGTCAGCGGGACGCGGGCAAGGATCACGCACGGGTCAGGTCAGCGGGGCGCCGGCAGGGCTCACGCACGGGTCAGGTCAGCGGGGAGGGACAGGGGCAGCGGCGGGCGGAGGTCAAGTCGGAGCAGAAGTCACGTCGCGTGGTTGCAGGTGGCGAGGGTGTCTCGTCGCCGGACGCCATCCGCTCCGACGGTGGCGGCGGTGCGTCAGCGGCCGCCGCGTTCTGGTCTTAAAGCTTCCGTGTCGAGAGGGCTCGGACGATTACACGCTGCTGTCGCCGATGGCAGGACGCTGCCGGTGTGGCCACTTCCCAACCGGCGACGCTCGGCCCGATATGTTGGCGTCGGTACCCGGCCGACGCCGTGCTTACCCGCACCCCCTGCCCCCGCTGCCGACGCCAGGAAGGACACGCACAACTACCACGAGCAGCTGCACATCGTGCCGTTCACGGTGCTGGCGCGCCTGGTGACCCCGGAGGAGAGCGCCGCCGGCGGCTCGGCCGACGGCGAGGGCCCCATGGAGGTGGACGAGCAGTACATGCCGGTCAGCCCGCGGCTGGCGCAGACGGCGCGGGACAAGCTCGCCAGGTGAGGCTGCCGCTCGGACGCCCGAGCTCTGGCGGAGTACTGCGGGCCGGGACTGTGCGCTGTGGCTGGTGTTGTCAGCTGTCCAGGGCTGCGGAGGGGACGTGTCTAGGTCGGCTGGCGGAGGCTGGCCGTCCCTGCTGCGCTCACTGAGAGCCGAGGACGAGCGGCGTCACTCGTGTCGCGTCTTGCGCAGACTGCACGCTCATTTATTCGGGGGTGGGTTGTGCCGAGCTGCGGGGCTCCTTTGACTGTTACGCGGTAGGAACGAACAGCGGCGTAGCTTCGTAAAATGGATTGGGGGCTGGTCAGTGGAAAATGATGCATCCTTCTATAATCTGTCAGCGAGAAAGTTTCTCCTTGGATTTTGTCCACCCTCTTCTCAAAGGTGGTGTGGGTGGTGGCTGGAGCCTAAGCTGGGTTCTGAACCCCCCCCCCCTTTCTTAACTAAATAGGGAATGCACCCCTCGCTTCGAAGGTCTTATTGAAGTTTTTAACGACTATCGAGTGTAAAACGGAGGATTACGCATGCACGCTTTTCACGATGGAAATCTGTGTGCGGACTGCCACCATTATAACGTCCCAAGGCCGGCCGCGCGGGCCCAGTGAGTGTCTGTCGGTACCACACCCCTCGTCGCCTGTGCCCTGCGCCCCTCACGCCGCCGCCGACTGTGCCGCGTCGACGGCCGCAGAATGCTGTCGGAGGAGGCGCCGGGTGCGGCGGCCGTGCTGGAGCGGCTGCGGGCCGAGGACGCCATCACTGACCGGGACGCCTCGCACATCAAGCAGCTGCTTTCGATACTGGAGGACGCCGGCGAGCTGGGCATGGAGCCGGCGCAGCTGCTGGTGAGGGCCGCGCTGGGCCGCTCTGGTGCCCGGCTGCGGCTGCCGGTGCGTGGCTGAGGTCTTCACCCGGGCGTTGTGGGCCAGGGTCGCTTAGGCTTTCTGCTGCGGCCGGGTGGCGTGAAAGTCTGGCGTGTTTCGCGGGAGGCGGTCGGTTCGACTGGAGCGCCTCGGCCGGACCGGTGCAGAGCCGGGCCCGAGTCCGAGGTGTACCAGACCACTCTGACGCCCGTTCCGTCTCGCGTGACGGTGTGAGTTCCGTGACTGTAGTGCTCGCGCGCGCGCCGGGCCCTCTGACGCACCGCTGCGCCGGCCGGGCAGGAGGAGAGCGGCCTGGCACGGCCCGAGCTGCGGCGTCTGGTGGCGCTGATGGTGCAGCACGAGCTGCTGCTGCGCGGCGGCGTCACGCGCCTGCTGTACGTGGCGCGCTCGCTCGGCCAGCGCTGGGTGCTGCACTCGTACCACCTGACGCGCCTGCAGCAGGAGTCGGCCGCCAGCGGCCTGGCCGCCGTCGGCGGCGACCTAGCCTCCTCCAGCCGCAAGTAGGTGGCGGCTCGTGCTGCGGTGGTGGCTGCTCTTCGTGCGGGACACGGTGGGAAGGGTGTGGTTGTCGCGTGGGCTGTCAGGTGCCATGAATACGTGCCATATGTTGCCCGTTCTGGCGTTTACACATTCTGAGGCAGCTCCGGCATGTCTGTGCCAAAGAGGTAGTGGTGATGAGCAGAGCTTGCTGGTGGCAGGCTGATAGCGCTTGAAAATTAGATGTTTGGCACATCCGTGCGAGATTTGTTCAAAGTTTGTTTTTTAACTCAACTTCGTTGGGATTTACGGTGTCATGTACGGCGTTGGAAAGGTGATGGGACTTGATGGAGTGAAGTGCTAAAGCATGGTCTAATTATCCAATCTTGCATCCACATTCGTCAAAAATGGTTTAGAACCTTCGTTTTTGCAATCCCAGCAGTGGGATGAACACGATCGGCGGCGAACAGCGGGGCTCTCCCGTCTGTGTCCGTTCCCGCTCACGAGGAGCTATGCAGGATTGCTTTTTGGTGGTGGGTGTTGCTGTAGAACGCGCCGCACACGTTGTTGGGGAGTGCAGAAGCTGTCAAGGCCAACATTGTGAAACGTGATATTTGAACGCAGTTGTCAGTGTTAGCACCGAGCCCATTTCCGCTTCGCTACGTATCCAACGTTAGCGAGCGCTTACGAGTGTTTCAGCGCAACATGGCCGCCCTCTGACGCCGCCCCGTCTGGGCCGGCAGGGACATGCAGCCGGTGTTCTTCCAGACGGCGCCGTGGCGGCGCGTCGGCGGCTCCGTGAACCGGCGCGTGCTGGACCGGCTCTCCGGCGCCGTGCTCAGCCACTGCATGACGTGGCCGGCCTGCCCGCTCGCCGCCGTCCAGAGCCACTTCCATCCCATGCTGACGGCAGTGCAGACGCGCCAACTGCTAGAGGTTCGTGCGGCCTTGCTGTCGTTTAACGTGTTATCTGCCCCCACCCCGACCCCCGGCTCTCAGCAGCCTGCGCAGCCTAGGCGCGGCCGGTCTTCCGTCGCTGGAGGCGCGGTCGCGCAGTGTGCTACGTGTCAAGGGTGCAGCTCACGCGATAGGTGGGAAAGGCTGCCGTCTGAGCGATGTCTGTCCCCCATCCGGCGGCGCTGGGGCGCGGCCATCCGTCTCGGAGCAACCAGGCTTTCTGGCTCATGCCTACCGTGTGTTCGTCGCCCCCGACCAGGCCGTCGAGTTTATCGCCTCCCGATCTACCCGTCTTGCCACCGTCGTTGCGGCACCGGCGCGCCCAGCTGCCTCGCGCACGACCGTGCCGCGCCCTTAACCCCCTCCCCCCCCCCGCTCCAGACCCTGGAAGAGGTGGGGTGCGTCACCCTGACCGAGAACAGACAGGTGTCCCGCACCACGCTCTTCTCCAAGCGCTCCGATCTCGCCTGGTTCGAAGGTGAGACCCGCGCACCGCCACGCCTCGCCTTGCGGCGGATGGAATACAGTACTCCTGGGTCCGTCGGATCTTGCTGTAGAACTTGGATGTGGCCAGCTGGGCTGGACTGTGCTGGAGGACCTTAAATAAGCCACCCGTGTTTCTGAACGCTGCCGCCTGCGTAAATGGACGCAGCTGAGGCATCGGCGTCATGTCTGGCTTCTCTGCCGTCGTCATTGGAGCTTAACGACGCACTCAACGACGCACTCTGCTGCTGAGGCCATATGAGGTCGCTTGCCTCTCACCCTGGCACGAAGGCACCCATTTTCGCCCCCGTCCCCCCCCCCCCCCCCCCATCTCTGCACTGCACCGCGGCTAGTTTGGCTTTCGATTCCCAATTGCAGCGAGGCGAACTCCGTCCACATCCAGCCCCCCCCCCCCCCCGCAACACGTGCCCGCGGCGCTTACGGCCGGCCCGTCGGCAGGACCCGCGGACGACTGCAGCCCGCCCGACAGCGTGCTGGTGATGCCGGCTGCGGATGCCGTGCTCAAGTTCGCCTGCTTCGTCGGCGACAAGCCCTACAGCCAGGAGTTCCTCGACACCGTCGGGCTGTAGTGAGCCGGGTCCGCAGCCGCGGTGTGCTCCCGCGTCCGCGCCAGTACCGGCGCGCAGTACGTCCGCGTGAAGTGTCGTTGGCCGAGTCAGCGTGATGGTGACGATGGACAGCAGTCTTCGCGCTTTACGTGTCAATGTTTCTGTCCCAGGCCTCGGAGACTCGAGAGACGGACCAATAAAAAAAACGTATTTATTCGACTCCGCGAGTTCAATAAACTAGAATAACTGAACGCGTGCTATGCACGCGGCTCCGGATTGCGTGGTCCGAGTCGGCTCCCGGCAGACACGTGCCGGTTGCCCCCAGACGCCACGGCGCGCCCCGAGCGGCGCCTGCCGCCCTGAGACGCGGGGCCGGGCGCGACCCCCTTCTCTCTCTCTCGCGCGCGCGACCAGGCGGCTTTCACAGCCAATGTCGGCCGGCCCGGCCCCCGCCCGCTCTGCCACAGAATACGGGCACAAAGCCAAGCTCCCCATGGAATGCCGCCGGTCACGAAATGCGATGTGCCGTCTTCGTGCTGCCGGTGCGCAGCGCCGCCATCCCGGTGCTCCCACCAGGCGCGGGCGACGGTCGCCGGCGCGGGGTCCGGCCGCTGCCAGCCCGCTAAGAAACAAGCCGCCGGCCAGGCGCCCACTCCCGCCTGGCTAACACAACGGAAACGCTATCTACAGCCACCACGACACGGCACGGCACGGCACGCGGCACGGTGGGGCGGCGCCGAGTCCGGCCGGCCCGGGCGCTAGTCCCATCCCTCCTCCGCCTCCATGGTGGCCGGCTGCTGGTTGTAGCCGGCCGCCGCGCCGCCCATGCTGCCGCCGCCGCCGCCGAACTGCGGGCACACGAGCCAACAGTCAGTCAGGTGCCGGGCGTCACCGACCGGACGCGCCCTGGCCCGAGCCGATCACACCACTGCACCAGACTGGCGAGCGCACATAATTCAACACGGGACAACGCGGCTAGAGAACACCGGCGAAATCCAGGCATGAACGCTGGCGTGCCCCAAACTGACAGTCAGAGCTTCCTCATCAGAACGATACTGCAACGTAGTTTCTGTTGCAGTGTCGGAAATGTGCGTTACCTTATCGTCAACATTGCCAATTCTGGGGCATCAAATGATTTCATGGGAGTAGAATTGAAATTGGGTAGAACTTGGCTTCCGCACACGAGTCGTTTCTCTCGTCTGATCATCTGGTGACCGCCGTTTCACTTAAGAATTACCCTGGGTGAGGAGTAACTGACAAGCAGAGATAGTGCACAATGTCGCAATGTTGCTCGCCACGAGTACCATGAATGCACCCTGTCGGCGCGTCCCTTCCGCCACCCCGCGCCAGTCGCGTCCCCGCCGCACCGGCCAGACTCACCCCGCGCCGGATGTCGCGTGACGCGTACGAGCCGCCGGCAGCGCCGCCGAAGTCGGCGTTGCCGGCGTCGCGCTGCAGGAAGTCGGGCACCTCCTGCTCGGCGCCGGCCAGAATCTTCACCAGGTCGGCGGCCAGCGCGCTGTCGCGCTCACTGTCGTAGAAGCTGATGGCGCTGCCGGTGTTGCCCACGCGGCCCGTGCGGCCGATCCGGTGCACGTAGTCGTCGATGGCCTTCGGCAGGTCGTAGTTGATCACGCTGGCCACGCCTTTGATGTCTGGGGGAGGGGCGTCGGTTAGCCAGGGCTGCGCCGCGTCACGCGGCTGCAGTGGAAACAGTATCAGGCATGTCGCAACAGTCTACTTAACGTAACCAACAAAATAGCAAACTACTACCAACGAATTAAACCCTGGTAAGTGTTGCGCTAATGTAAACTGGATCAGGTTCACTCTTGGATCGGGGACTTTGCTTACCCCTGCTTACTTTCGTTCCATTCTTTTCTGACATTAACTCCACACGCAGGCACAAAAATTGCTTAGGGGATGGCACAACAACTCGACTCCTGTTTTATGAAAATCTCGACGACGCCCGATCATGACGCGTCACACAACACGCCTGGCCTCCAAACACGCAGCGTTCGCTCTCGGCCACGAGCTCACAAGCCCCGCCGACACGGACGGCCCCAGGGCGGCGGCCACACTCACCGAGGCCGCGCGAGGCCACCGACGTGGCGATCAGCGTCGGTGTCTTGCCGTACTTGAAGTCGGCCAGCGCCTCCTCGCGCTCGCGCTGCAGCCGGTCGCCGTGGATGCTGGTGGTCGGGAAGCCGGCCTGACACAGGTGCGACGCGATGAAGTCGGCCACCCGCTTCGCCTCCACGAACACCTGGCGGGGAGAGGCAGGCGAGGTCAGACGGCGGCACGGTCACGCGGCGGCCGCGGCCTCACGGTGAGGGTCGCGCATGGACCCAGTCCAGGTCGCGCCCGGTGCAGCGGACGGACGGGGTCTGTTGCGTGCTTCGGCGCGCCGTGCAGCACCAGTGGGGCTACGGCCAGAAGACAAGTCGAGGCTTTTCCCACAGACCAGGCGACAGTTGTAGCGGTCGTGGCCTTAGTGACGAGCCGACCATCTAGCACACCAGGGCCGCGATCTGTGAACACTTCCGAATGTTTCCAACGCGTAACAAGCACGCCATTCAGTACGCAACTCCCTGCGGCCGGATATGCTCGTCATTTCCAACCAGTGGTTGCCTGGTGACGGAACGAGCGCGCACCGCCGACTCGCTGCCACAGACCCGAGGTACCCTTCCCTCACGCACTCCACGACACAGCGTTCCGGCGAAGCCAGACTCCTCACAGATCAGCCGGGGCCACAGCGCCGCGCCGCCGGCCAGACACCCCCGTCCCGGCGCCGCGTGCCGGCGCGTCTCTCACCAGCGTCTTGGCCGGGGCCACAGCGCCGCGTCGCCCGGCCAGACACCCCCGTCCCAGCACTGCGCACCTCTCACCAGTGTCTTGGCCGGAGCCACAGCGCCGCGCCGCCCGGCCAGACACCTCCGTCCCAGCACCGCGCACCTCTCACCAGCGCTTGGCCGGAGCCACAGCGTCGCGCCGCCCGGCCAGACACCTCCGTCCCACCACCGCGCGCCTCTCACCAGCGTCTTGGCCGGAACCACAGCGCCGCGCCGCCCGGCCAGACACCTCCGTCCCAGCACCGCGCACCTCTCACCAGCGCTTGGCCGGAGCCACAGCGCCGCGCCGCCCGGCCAGACACCTCCGTCCCAGCACCGCGCACCTCTCACCAGCGCTTGGCCGGAGCCACAGCGCCGCGCCGTCCGGCCAGACACCGCCGTCCCACCACCGCGCGCCGGCGCGCCTCTCACCAGCGTCTTGGCCGGGGCCACAGCGCCGCGCCGTCCGGCCAGACGCCCCCGTCCCGGCACCGCGCACCGGCGCGCCTCTCACCAGCGTCTTGGCCGGGGCCACAGCGCCGCGCCGTCCGGCCAGACACCGCCGTCCCGGCACCGCGCGCCGGCGCGCCTCTCACCAGCGTCTTGGCCGGGGCCACAGCGCCGCGCCGTCCGGCCAGACACCCCCGTCCCGGCACCGCGCGCCGGCGCGCCTCTCACCAGCGTCTTGGCCGGGGCCACAGCGCCGCGCCGTCCGGCCAGACACCCCCGTCCCGGCACCGCGCGCCGGCGAGCCTCTCACCAGCGTCTTGGCCGGGGCCACAGCGCCGCGCCGCCCGGCCAGACACCCCCGTCCCGGCACCGGCGCACCTCTCACCAGCGTCTTGGCCGGGGCCACAGCGCCGCGCTGCCCGGCCAGACACCCCCGTCCCGGCACCGCGCGCCGGCGCGTCTCTCACCAGCGTCTTCGCCGGGGCCACAGCGCCGCGCCGCCCGGCCAGACACCCCCGTCCCGGCACCGCGCGCCTCTCACCAGCGCTTGGCCGGAGCCACAGCGCCGCGCCGCCGGCCAGACACCCCCGTCCCAGCACCGGCACCGCGCGCCTCTCACCAGCGTCTTGGCGTTGCCGATGTCCCGCAGAATGCTCTCCAGCTTGTCGCGCTTCTCGCGGTGCGACACCTCGAGGAAGGTCTGCGTCACGTCCGTGGACGCGGCGCCCACCACGCCCACCATCAGGAACAGGTAGTCGTTCAGGTAGTTGGCCGCCAGCCGCTGGATGGCGTCCGGGAAGGTGGCCGAGAACATGAGCGTGTGCCGCGCCCCCTTGGCCGGCATCGTCGGGTGGTTGATCATACGATCGATGTCGCCCTGGCGGTGGGGGGGGGGGGGGGGGTTAGTGGCCGGGGCGGAGCCGGAGAGGCACCGTCACACTGTGACCAGCCCTTCTGAACACGAGTCGTCCGATGGCTGACGTCAATGATAACGATCATTGATAAGATTTGTAGCCGGTGGAAAACGAGTTGCGCCAGAAGGGGTGCGATTACCCCAGCCGGTGTGGTTCACGTGCTTACATTACGTGTGGCACGTGAACTTCAATGAAAGGTTTTGAAACCGTATGACCATATTTCAGAGTTAATTCAGAACCCAGAGCAATTGGATAAGTATTTTGCTCCCACCACAGTGGAGGTCGGATGGCATTGTCGTCCCTACCCCAACCTTCACCAGCAAGTGCGAGCACTATCACGCAAACACCTTGCACAACAGACAGCCTCACCATTGCTCGTGGCCACCTCATCAAGAGCTGGAGTTCTCTCAACGTTGCCGGGAGCAGCAGCAGCACTCCGCACAGCGGGGTGGAAGCCGACGCCGGCCTGCGTGGCTGTGACCGACGGAGCGCAGCTCCACCGGGCCCGGGCCGCCGCTCACCTGGAAGCCCATGTCCAGCATCCTGTCGGCCTCGTCCAGGACGAAGAACTTGCACTGTGTGAACGCCACCTTGCCCTTCTCCACGAAGTCGAGCAGCCGGCCGGGCGTCGCCACCAGGATGTGGCAGCCTTTCTGCGGACGCACACCACGCGCGGGTCAGCATCAGCGCTCGGCATCGGCAGCACGGACTCACCGCGTTGCTGTTATACGCAGTTACTTGAACAGCTGCTCCCAGTCACAAGCATTCCATTGGATGATTGGTACACTGTAGCTCTGCAATGCATTTGTTGTTAATTGACATCTTAGGGTGCGCCCACCACAATGGCCATCTTGCGACCAGCTCTACAATGCATTTACCAGGCGATTACCCCGTGCACGTGGGCGCCCCAAACCAGCGACCTGCCGAGACACCTTTGCCCGCACATCCCACGGCGACCTTGACAGCGACCCTGACGGCGACCCGACGGCGAGTGGTGCCGGACCTGCAGCATGTTGGACTGGTGCTGGACCGACGTGCCACCGTACGCCACCACGGCCCTGATGACGGACGTGTTGGAGAACTTGCGCGCCTCGTTGTAGATCTGCATTGCCAGCTCGCGCGTGGGCGACACCACCACACAGGAGGGCTCCTGGCACGGCGAGT
The DNA here is from genome assembly GCF_011947565.3 of Pollicipes pollicipes. NCBI lineage: Eukaryota > Metazoa > Arthropoda > Thecostraca > Pollicipedomorpha > Pollicipedidae > Pollicipes > Pollicipes pollicipes. The sequence continues at coordinate 407,275 of NW_023596297.1, forward strand.
ACGAGGCGGCCGGCACGTTCTGCTCCAGCAGCGTGTGGATGACGGGCAGCAGGAACGCCGCCTGTCGGTCAGCCGCGGGAGCGCGGCTCAGTCGGGCGGCCCCGGGGCCGAGACCAGCCGAGCCGCCCAGGCCGGCGACGCCACCCCACACCACACACCGCCGGGGAGGGGGAGGGGGGGGGGAGGGGCGGACCGCGCCCGGGCGAGCCCACACGCCGCGCACAGCCTGCTCTGGACAATGCTTATGCCAGCAAACCTGCAGCGGAGTTTTAGCGACTAGTCAGGTCCCAGCCATCTCCAGAAAGACGCGTCTGACCCGCGCAGCGCGGCCGGACACCCCGCGTGAAACAGCCCGCATCCAGGCGCCGCCGCACTCGCGCGGCCCGCCGCCACCGCCCACACCCGGCGCGGCCCCCGACCCGGCCCGGCCGCGGGCGTACCGTCTTGCCGGAGCCGGTCTGGGCGCACGCCATCAGGTCCCGGCTGCGCATCACGATCGGGATGGCGTAGCGCTGGACGGGCGTGGGCGTGGCGTATCCCGAGCGGCGCACGTTGTCCAGCAGGATCGGCCGCAGTCCCGACTCCTCGAACGACGAGATCGGCTCGCAGATGTCGTTGCCGGTGACGCGGCACGGAATGTGCTGGTATTTGGAGAAGTTGATGCCGGACGAGATGCCGCCCGAGTAGAGGGAGTCCTCGCCCGACTCGGTCGGCACGTAAATCTCGCGCGGCTTACCATCCTCGCCGGTGGTTGTCCGGGTTTTGGCCGGCTGCGGGGCGGGGGAGGGCAGAAGGGGGTCAGGTGGGGATCACGCGATAACATGACAAGCGACGGAGCGATACGGGTCGAGCCAGGATTAACAGAGACTGAGGGAACAAACGACTGTATGACTGTGATTCATAACCCCTCATCACACGAAATGCGATCCGTGAAATCCTGAATCATCAAAATTCGAAACTTACGTGCAACTCACGCGAAATTAACTCCGCATTATTCGAAACAAACACAATTTGAGAGTCACACAGTCACGCAAGGCCTCAATATGGCAAGCCTCGCCAGTACTCACGTTTGGACACTCCCGGGACTGGTGGCCCTCCTGGCCACAGTTGAAGCAGGCGCGGCTCCCACCGCCGCCGCCGCCCTCACCACCTCCGCTGGGGCACTCCCGGGACATGTGTCCCTCTTCACCGCACTTGTAACACGCCCGGCTGCCACCGCCGCCGCCTCCGAAGCCGCCTCCGCCACCTCCACTGGGACATTCCCGGGACAAATGTCCCTCTTCGCCGCACTTGTAACACGTCCGGCCGCCGCCGCCGAATCCGCCGCCGCCGCCACTGGGACATTCCCGGGACATGTGTCCCTCTTCACCACACTTATAACAAGCCCGGCTGCCGCCGCCACCGCCGAAGCCGCCGCCGCCGCCGCCACTGGGACATTCCCGGGACATGTGTCCCTCTTCACCACACTTGTAACAAGCCCGGCCGCGGCCGCCGCCGCCGCCGCCACCACCTCCGCTAGGGCACTCACGGGACATATGCCCCTCTTCACCGCACTGAAAAATGCATGGATACATTCAAAAGAACAGTCGACACCATCAGCGCAGGCGCACATCATGCGTCGCGCGCTGACACGTCACAAAGATGTTGCATACTGAGCGCTCCAGGGCATCCCAGCAACTGTCAGCGAAGCGTCCGCAACAGCGCGTCGAGTTCTGGGATTCCACCGGGCCACGTCTTAAACACCTCAGTTCGGCAATGAGGTCACAGAGTAGGTCACGTACACATACCTTTGCGACTCGAGGCTAACTGTATAAACACGAGTTTGGCAACCAACAGGTTATCCGTTCACTGGTAGGATATCTGGGGCAATTGGAAAGGTTGTCCAAATCAGACCCATCTCTTCTATTTCAGCCCATGCTCCTACGGCAGAAGAAACATAGTAGAACACTGTGGTTTCGTCGTAACTATTATTGTGGTCACGCACCAGCACCTATTTATGGGCAAATTTGGGCCTTCTAAAATACTTCAAATGCATAGCAAACTTTGTGAGCATGAGGCGCCGCCGCCGCAGCGGCCCGTCTCACCTTAAAGCAGCCCCTGCCGGCGCCGGCGCCCCCACCACGACCGCGGCCGCCTCGGAAGCCGCCGCCGCGCGGGGCCTGCCCTCCGAACGCGGAGCCTGCGGGAGGCGCGGCCCGGTCAGCGGCACCACACGCCGCTGTCCACAGCAAGCGGCACGAGTGGCGGCTGCCGCAGGGGCCGCCCGGCGCCGCGCACTTGGAGAACGCAGGTAGTTGTGCCACCGACAGCCGACGGCGAAACAGAGTACGAACAATCGCGGTTGTTGTACCCAAGGACTGGGGCAAAACAGAATACGAACAATCGCGGTTGTTATACCCAAGTGCTGGAGCTAATGAACTGGATACAGGGATGGGAGACGCTAACATCAACTTTTTACAGGCGTACGAATCTTCAGCAGCTTCAAATATCTGCCAGACAGATCAGGTCATTCAGATCAGCCAGATGACGGATTCGCACAGGCATATCATACACTTTTTATGTAGTCTTTTTCAACAAAGCGTGCCATTACCGGCAGTAACAAAAATAAGGCCACCGAACACGCCCGATACTGGCCTGCGGATGAGGAGCGCGGCAGGGTGAAATCACAGTCCCAAAGCACGCCGGTAGTGAACATGATTCGCAAATATGTTTTTTTAATGATGACAATGGGATGATGACAGTCTTTTCGAATTGCTGACACACCCAGCACGTGCTTACGGAAACGAATGGTGGGGAAAATCCCCAGCATACCATGCCCATGCCTACCATACCATGCCCCAAAGAATGTTAGGAAAATGCCCAAAGCCTTATTTCAAATTTACATCGCATTTCCTCAGCATAGAATAAACGCCGGATTCCGAGCGGAAAAAGGGGATCATTCGCGATTCGGCAAAAAGCCCACCTATCACACAGTCAATTAAATTATAATTATGGCACTACAGCCAAGACCGCATGTTACAATGATTTCAATGCCGTACGATACTAAACAAGCATGATTACTTCACAACCATGGACACCAACATATTGATTCACACACTATGACCGTGTTTTGATCAACAACCTTCCTACTCTAACATGATAATTGGTTAATATTTTATTAGTTGGTTAGCAAAAAATAGTACCTATTATGGCCCATTTCACTAAGGCCGTGGTTATACTACATACTCTTCTCAACATCCCAGCACGGCTTTCTGTGGAAGTGGATTTGTAACATTAGAAAGCTGTTCTGACAGCTCATGGACATCTGGAATGGCAAATTCGACGTGACGGCCTGAGCGGACTGTACAACAAAAAACTGCCTGCAACGTCGGATTCCATGTGCAGGGTTTTCTTCAGCTTAAAAATGACTCGCCCAATCCCAAAATCAAAATGGGGAACGTCCCCCAGTTATGAGAATGCGTGTGGGCTAGACGGCATGCAAAGAAAGGCGATTCCAAACGTAACCATTCCAGTCCACTCGTTCTCCGCAGCAAGGTCCTCGTGAACGACACCACCTTTCAGTAACCCGATATGGTGTCAGGTTTGAATATTCCAAACGTCCGGAAGCTCCACGCTACGGAACACACTTCAGTTGTCACGAAGGGTTCGTACAGCCCTCAAAAAGACCACCCACACCACGGCGTCAACCACACCCACCTCGCAATGACGAATACCAGACCATGCCCGCCGCGCGCGCGTCCCCACAAAGACCGACGTTCAGTCAGCCCTTAGATCACCCGAAACTCATTCCACCCGATCCCATATCAGTGACCGCGATAGGGAGCAGAGGACCGGCTCCTCACATCCGATTGGTCTCCACGGACTCCCGATAGGGGCTGATCAACAGGTGGCTGGTGGTGTCAGCCGATGAGCTGGGTTTTGGCCCCAGTGCAATCCATTTTGCTGTACTCTTGACCTCATCCAATGGACATCGCCTTACTTTTTCGTTTATTTCTGACTGCTGTGAAGCCTAATCGGGCTTTGGATCACCGCCATCACATCAGTTGACCTGGCACCGATCGCTGCCGTAGAGGCAAGGCGGGAGCTTCGCGTTTGTTCTTCCGTTGCGGAGTTTTGTTCTTGAATTTCGAAAACATTCTAGACAGTGCAGCCAACCAATGTGCGGAACCAATGAATACGACAACCTTTGTGGAGGTGAGTGTCCAAAACTGGGGTGTTTCTTGGTGTTTTTAGCCCCAAGACATTTTTTCTCCATAAAGATACACTGGAAAGAATGTAAAAAATTGTTCTCTGTGAGCCACGTAAGATGGAGGCAAGCTGTCCCCGCAACTTCGACAGCATCGCGCGCCACACTCACGACTGAACGAGTGATGCTGCTTGCGGGTTGCACCCGAATCTCTACCATATCACACACAATCTTTCCTTGCAATGCATTCAGTGCCCATGTCTGTTGCTGCTGCTCACCAGCACGTGTTTAACTCAACTACCCTCCAACAGCGACACCGACGCGCTCATACACTGGGCCCGAGCCCGCACTCAAAGCAGCAACTGTGTCTCTCGACGGGCCAGGGAGAAGAGCAGAAAACATCTCGTACACGGCACAATTCAACGTTTCTGGATTGTACGTATAAATAACTGTAACACAACAAAAATGTATACGGAAGTATATGATGTCGCACTTGCATGTACCTCTAAATGTAGTGAATCAATTATCCATTGATGAAAAAAATTATTTTAAATCTTTTTGAATAGAAGTTCTATTACAGTTGCATTTGAAACTGTCAAAAATGGATATTGTACAGAACGTATAATGGTGACGTCGAACACCATCCCAAACACTCGCTTGGGCACGCGGAAAGCCACGGCTCCGTGAGTCTCCGGCTCTTGGGGAGGATTTAGCTTTGGAGAAGACATATTCTCCATTACGAAATCCGAGTTGAAGACATACTGAAAATGCATAAAAGGGTCATTAAACAAAAGCATGGATTTTTTCCTATCGATCTACAGAGCGTCGCCACAGAATCCTGACCTGAGTATAAGGCTAAAGCAGGGTTTCTTGTTCTCCGTTGAGCATAACCTTTACTGGTGTAGTTATATTATTATTTACGTTTTTTAGATCTACCTTTTATTTTAGCCGGGTTTTGCCAACGCACATTTTTCTCGAAATCAATAAGGTCCTAAAAGCAAAATCAAAACCGATAAATAACTTGCAGCGGTTCTGTCGTTGAAGACTGCTTTTGCGTGCCCGCCATTTATGTAGCCTACCGACCTTGTTTTGGAGGACCCGCGCGCGGAGCGGTCATAGCGTGACTGGTTGGTAGTGTAGATAAAGGCAATATATAAATTTAGCTCAGTGTCATGCACTAAGAAAAGTATTGTATCAGACTCAACACCGGTGAGCAGATGTAGTGATGCTAACCTTGTGCGGCTGGACTGGGCTGTGAGGAGGAGATGATTCCTCCGCCCCTGCTGTGTTGGCCTCCGAGCCCCAATCACGCAGCAGCCTGACGTCTCAGGTGGTGTAGGTTTGTGCCTAACTTTGTGGATCGGGTGAACAGAGAAATATTTTATCCCAAACAAATGGTGCAAACTATGTTCTCCCTTATTTGGACCAAGTTTCTCTCTCAAAGTTGGGGAGAGGCTAGCATTCTATCCAACTAAATACGGAACTACACACTTGTTCCCAAATTAAGTACATCTAGGTCAGTACAAGTCAAGGGGGTACCACAGTGTCCCAGAATTTTTTCTCCAGGTAAGGGAGATTATACCTTGGCTAGAATGTAGCTGCAATAACTACCATGCCCCAGATGCTCCTATTTATAATGTGGCTTGCATGACACTCCTATCATAAACTTGACAGTATGTGCTCCGGGGAACGGTGTATCAGGTGCACAACATTTCAAGCATCTGCTTCTGCAGCCTTTATTGGGATTGACACCTTTACAATAAAATCATCAACAACTTTCTATCAGCTCCATAGCTTTAAAAAATACAGCAGGTGTGAGCATAGACTTAGGAAAAAAGCACTTACTTAGGAAGCTAGAAAAGTTGAGAATTGCAAGCAGCCAATCTTTAATGGTCTTTGGCAATCACTAAGACCAGCTAGAGCATGGTGCTTATTAGCATCTGCTGCCAAAGAATGTCCTTTAGTGCCGGCTGTGAATGCAGTGCAAATTCACTTGCGTACTTTTGTTCTCACTACAAGACATGATTTCAATATACTGTTCTCTCCCCCAAGAGCCAAAACCAAATTTCAGATAATGGTGGAGGTACCGACATATCACGCAGTACCGACATATCACAAGCCACCATTGAACGCGACATCAGTAAGCCAAACAACAGCAATCATCCGAGAGCGGTGTCTTGGCACCCGCACCCGACACCTCACCGTACCGTGACGCGTCCACATGCACAAGGCCTCGGCACTGGCAGCCCTGGTGGCGGGACTATCCTGCGCTTCCCCGCCCGGTACCAAGGCTGGCGGGGTCTCTGTGGCGTGACGCCAGCTGGGCACGTGGAAAGGGCGACCTTCGGCCAATCGGGCCGGCACAGACAACGGCGGCGGCAAGGCGCTGACGCAACGCGAGCTGGCCGCCCGGCGTCACTTTGGTCACATGCTCTCGTTTATGTTGCGCCGGGCAGGCGCCTTCAAAGTGCGACTGCCTCGGGTGGTACAAGCACCGGGTGATTGGTCGAGTCCGCCTGGACGATCATAGGTATTAATGTAAATGCACTTTTTCTTTCGTCGCAGCTGGGAATCGGTCACGAGTTATACCGAAAAAGATTTAGTTGTAGCCTGATTTAACGATTGCCGATAACTTTTCCTGAAGAAATAATGAAAAGACTGTTGCTGAATTGCTGCGCCATGAAGTTATGGCGGTACATAAACATGCATATCATTTATGGAGCCATTAGCAATGAATGATTCTGTGCCGTTTCAAGTTATGACGTCTTTTCCTCACATTCCATCCAGTTCATGAAACGGTTAAAACAAATTTGTTTCGTTGAAGTAAAATGAGACCAGTCATCACATTATAGGCAAGCCAACAAGCGCAATGCGCATTTTAACGTTCTCTCGTAAAACCTGCTCCAGTGGCGCATAATTGTAGCGGTAACTATGTATCCAGACTTTTGACAGACTAAACAACAATTTATTGCTGCTATTCATTTCATCAATCTGGCAACCACCCTCCTTTTCTAGCATTTCCGCCTGTCCCTTTGTTAGACCACGAACCCTCTTTTGGAGGTCTCAAACTTCGCCCCAGTGGTCCGCGTGTCAATGCCGTTCGGTCCCTCGGTTGGTCCGTGGCCGCCTCTTTTGGCCCCGGGGGTTACGTTTAGTACGTTCGGCGCTTCGTGCGCGACAAGAAGTCTATTTCAGGGCGGCCTGGCGATACCGGCACGTGGTGAACTGATTGCACTTCCCGTGGTGGGTGGTGACTCACGGGCTTCAATTGTAGGTCCGTGGGTCAATAAAGCCCCGTTTGGGAAGGCTGATGCTAAAAAACATGGGGTGAGGGGGTGTGGATACTTCAGGTTACATTTATAGCATTACGCAACTTATGAGAATTATTACGCAACTGTTATGTTAAATGTTACACCATAAATGTTACGCTATGCATTATCGATTATCGAGTGGGCGACTATTGATATCGACAAAGAAATAAGTAAACGCAAATCAAACCACACACCCATACTATTGATAACATTTGTCGATATTCCAACTATAGTTTGAGCGCTCAAAGTATTCGATTTGCCACAAACGCACGCAGGGCTGTTTAAGACATGATACGTGATAACACTATCTCGCTCCGTGTTACCTCTCTCCCTGACATGACAGGGATGAAAAGAAGTTAAAAAACGAAAGAAACCCGGGCATGAGCTTTTTTCAGCAGCGTTGCGCGAAAGAATGACACACTCCTGAACTTGGAAGGGAATTATGGAACTTCCACTGAGGAGAAACTGACCTTGAAAGCTAGTAAACAAAAAAGAAGCCAAGTTAGCTGAGGCTTTGGAAATCAGGACGCGTTTTGTAATTTGGCTCGCTGAGCCTCCCCCTCCTGCCTACCCCAATCACCGCACCAAGGCGACGTTCCGTGTGTGCTCCCGCATACCAGCGACGAGCTCACACATGAAAGAAGATTGGATGCTAGAAGGACATGTTAAAACATGTCAAAAAGAAGCCAAAATAATCCATCGCTAAGCTCCAACAAAGTAACAACCGACACACTGATGGAGTAATCGTTCTATCGTCCTTGCCTGATGTGCTAGAACATATATTGGCTTGTTCGCATGTGTACAATGTGTAGACTAGCACTCCAGCCGAGGTGGTCCGTCCAAAAAATTACTCGATTCACGATACCAATGCTTCGTGTGAATCCTTCCCTAAATGTACCCGATACAAGGCTATATGCTCAGAGCTGCACGAAACGAAGGCGGCTATGCTGACAGGTTATAATGACACATACAGCGGAGCACATCAGAAGTGAAGACCCGGCTCACTTACCATTCGATGAGCCCCAGCCATCGTCGGCTTTCGGAGCCTCCCAGCCGTTGTCAGCCTTGCTGGGCGCGCCCCAGCCGTTGCCGGCCTTGCTGGGCGCGTCCCAGCCGTCGCCGCCGCCACCACCCACGCTGAGGGAGGCCATGCCGCCGCTCAGGTCGGACGCGCCGCCGAAGCCGCGCCCGCGGCCGAAGGTGGTGCCGCCGCCGCCGCCGAACCCGCCGCCGCCCGAGTGCAGCGGCTGCCGGCGCAGCACAGGTCAGCGGAGCGTGGAGCGTGGGGTGGGGGCCGGGTCGGCCCGTACGGACGAGGCGGCGACACGGCGAAACAATGTGGATACGACACGGGGAAAAGGCCAAGTTCTGGCCGCAGAGCCGAATCTCAAGTCACAACAATGGCATGAAGCGAAAGTCCATGTCCAAACAGGTGGCTTCAGACCATGGGAACTGCAAGCTAGCCAGTGGTTTTGTATTTTCAACACGCGCGGCCGAACCCGAAACCAGGAGCTTCGAACTTTGTACACACAAAGCCACTGAAGCCTGGGACCTTGTACTTAGGAAATGTGAAGCCAAGGCCAAATCACATCAATGCAAAATCAAAAGGCTGTAGCTAAAGCTGAATCCTAAAAGTGCTACACAAAAGCCAAGCTAAGCCAGCAATCAATCATGAAGTTGTGCATGTCACCTATTTGAGGTTGGCAAACAGAGGCTGGGATCAAACAAAGAGTAGGGCATGCAAAACATGTGAGAGCCTATGTCACTCCATTACTTCAACAATCCTACAAAGTACAATTTTGGGGATACTTTGGCTAGTCACCTACAGCATAAATTATTCAAAAGTTGTCCCTTCTGTCAGCTTTAAGTATTCCTTTCATGCAGACCAATCTCCTTGAAGTCCATGCAAGATGCTGGTGGAGTTCCCCTGAGATCTCAGAAAATATGGAATTATTGCTAAACAGCAAGTAATTTAAAACATCAACCAATCATTATTGCATAATTATAGCAAGGCCCTGAAATCCATTAATTCCATGATTCCATACTGCAGCATTCTCCATGCATACCATCCCACATATGGATGGCTGTGTTTGAACAATATGGCAAACTGCTAGTTGGGGCATTTGCTGACATGAAAAACACTATTATGCAGACCCAAATCAAACACAGGATAGGTTCAAAGTTTCATATAACAGCATCTTAATCTATTGATACAGCTGTGCCAAAAAGAGCAGATGCTCCAATATGCATCTTCCACACTCAGCCACTTTAAAAAATTAGCAAGCACCAATGGAGGATTCCTGACAGGTGCCACAGCTGTACACTGCCTCCTGTGGTGAGTGCTGTGTTGCTTGTGACCATCCCACATAATGACTAGATGGAGCTCACATGGGTATAGACAGAAGCTAGCAGGGTACACAATGCGGATTGGACACATGTTAACCTCAGGGTGCACTCCTTATGATTTGGTGGCGAGGGCTTGAAGGCTGGCCTCCTGCTAGGAATGTTAACCAGATGGGCACTGGCAGGCCCAAATAAGAGGGCACTGCCATGTGAGGTAATGAAACTTATTTCATCCAGGGGTGGATATGAATGCAGTTAACAATATTCCATTTCACATCATTCATTATCTTCTGCCATAAATCCTTTCCCCGACAAATGTGTTCACTTTCACTCCAATTAACACTTCTGTCAAATGCATGCCCTTAATTTTTTTCCAATCAGACTCACCTATGTCAACTTTTAATGCTAACAACCTTTCCAGTTCAATCCTTATCCATGTCTACCCTTAGTCCTAAGTGGCATTTAGCAAACCTTAGCCAGTCAACTTTTAATTATTTTCACTTTTTCCCCTCAAAGGTTTTATTTTTCTTTCTTTCTGGTTTGTCTTTAACTTACTCAACTTTTTGTCCAGCTTTTCAAAATCAACTATTGACTTCTTTCATGAAGTTTGAAAAGCAGGTTACCCCACTTACCTATTGCTATTTTTCTCTTGAAATTCCCCATTTTTGTACTTGTTTCAGAACCCCAAAATAACTTTACTTTGCACTGCATTTTCCAGCAGACACATGGCTTATGCACACAACAAGTGACTCACTTTAGTGTAAACAAAGGGTTAGCATTATTTTTCACCAGTACCCTAAGGTGGCTTTTTCAGCAGCTTACCTTTGATGGTGGTGCATCCCAATCATCATCCATGTTTGGTAGTTTCTGTAAAAACACAAAGACCTGTGGGTCACAATACACCACACTATAGAAACACATGCAGCTAACAGATGAAAAACACATGAAACAATGTATATTATGCTTTGTGCTCTACTAATGGGTACATCACCACAAGCTAAAATAATAAAATACCACTTTTTGGTAAATTATCTTATGCTGAGTTAACATCACAGTCATCCTTCTGTCATCTGGGTGATTTATTATACAATCCCTTTCATGACAATGACAATGATAATTTAGGCTTTGGGCCACACCAGTTACATTGGTTATGTGGCACCCATAATCTCTGATGAGGTTTGGCACCCATATAATGTGTTAAGGATTAATGCATAAACCTGGCACACCATACCTGTTTTTCAGTCAAGTGCATAAAGCTATGTCAAAAAACCATAACAAATTTAAACACGTTTCATTTGATTGCATTTTCTTTTTATGCAAGTACTCATTATAGTTAAGAAAAAAACAATTTGAGGCACATCTTTAGAAATGGTAATGCCACTGCAGCAGCAGCAGTCCAATGGTTTACCAAAAATTAAAGGGTATTAATAGCCATGCAATCCCTTTACTGATTAAGTCATTTATTCTTTTAGGGGAATAATCAAACCTTGTTTTCACAACAACCTTTGGCAATCTTTAATCACATCACATTAAGGTGCCTACATCACATTTAGTTACCACTACTTCACCACTTAAAATCCATTCATGCCTGAGGCCATTCTGTTGCAGCAAAACCCAGCATTCATAATCTTTACAAACAACAATTCACTTGACCATGCAAACTTTCAAGAGCTTTTAAACTGATCTGCATAAAAATGGCAGAGAAGATATTGTTCATGTCATGCCATTTGAAGCTATACTTATTCTTGAAATGATGCCCACCTGCACCTATTTTTGAACATAGAGCACACAAACAATAGAAGCATTGCCAAGTTTTTACCCCCAGAATTTCAACACAGGTGATTCATCCAGAGCACTAAGTAAGTTAACAGTGACCTTGCCAATACATGTGCCAAAACGATGACCCAATTGCCTCAAGTGCCAGAACTGTCTACAAAATTGATTCAATGTCACGTGTTGCAAACACATTCCTAGGAGCAAGCGAAGGAAACAGTGATGGGATCAACGGTTACAATGTCAATTAGAATAACTTAGAAGTGACAGCAGCATGCCAAAATCAGAAACAGACCAAACTGATTTACGCCCATTGCTGGTGCGCCAGATCCACGCCGACTTTGTCCGGCGCCGCGGATGCTCACAATCCGATCCGCGAACGGACCCTTTCTGAGCTTTTAATGATGCTGACACGTCCCTTTACTAACCGACGATTCTAACTCTAATCAGAACGGCTTTCAAATAACAAACGGGCAGGCAGGCAGACTTAATCTGTAAGTCTCGGCGGTTTCGTGCTTGCATCAGAACGCCGGGAGGTCGCTTTTGAGTTAGCATGTAGAACGAACCTGGACTAACCTGAATGGTTGACGGAAGATACAAAGAAGACTAAAGAGGTTATGTAGTTGAAACAAAGAGAGATCCAAGACAAAACACGGCGGCGGCCCGATCCGACGACCACGCCGACGCCGACTCCCGCCAAACTCCCAGAACCGGAAGTGACCTTGAGGGAAGTAGAGCAGATGCTAATCGGAAATATTTCCAGCTGTGCGGTAGAATTATAACGCTTCGGCTTAACACATGCCGGATTTTAATTTTTATCCTTTGCCATCCATGAGTTCTCCATAAACTGAAAGAAAAAAGGAATCCAATTAAACTTTTCGTTCCTTGATAAGACCTCTCTAGAGAAGAACACTACTAAGTTAATGTCATGGTAAGTTTATGCGCGAACTTCTACGTTGAATTGGGGAGGTCGCCAGGTCCTTAAAATGACAGTCATTCTAAGTGTTGGCGCATTCACAAAAGATACAAGTTCTGGGGGACACTCATGACTATTTGGGGCCGTTCCGTGCATAGTAGCGGGGGTGTGGATCTTGGGAGCTGCCATGGGACCCTGGGCAGATAAATGCCCTCTTGCTCTGCGGTGACTGATTCGCTGATTGTCCCTCTCCCGGTTGCAAAGACGGGTCGGCGTCGGGATTGCGGCGGGCATGTCCTGGGCGCAGACTGCGGTGTCGGGTTAATGAGACGACTGAGAATGGTCTGTTTTCCGGTGGAGGTGGTCACGACACAGGACCGTTTCACGTGCAGTGGAGTTGACTTGTGGCGATGTGGCTACGGTGGAATGTCTCTTTCATTGGGGCTTTACGACGCACCCAGCTGCTGAGGCTACATGGCGTCGCCCGCCTTTCACTCTGGCAGGAAGGGCGGGCACCGCGGAGAATCGAACCCCGTACCTCTGGTTTCCCAGACGCGCAGTGGTTAACGCGGACGCATTAGCCTCTTCACCACCGGCACCATTGCGGTGAGACGAGCGCTGGCTGGCGCCGTCTGCTCAGCCGCGGGTGAGGCGCAATTGCTGACAGTGCCACGATGAATGATGAACATCACTAGCGAGCCCGGATGGACTGGATCAGTCTAATGACGCTTCAGCGGCAGTAGTTATCACAAGCCTCGCGGTGAGCGGCTGGGCTCCATCGTGGCAGCACGTAGCCGGAGCGAGCGTAGATAGCCAGATCGGCGAAGGGCGCATTTCCGAATTGGTGTGATAGATGGGCTACACCGCTACCACCAATGTAACTTTTGGTGTTCCGAAGTCTCGCCTCCGGCTCGCTGGTGCACATAGTACGTCCAAAGTCACTTCTGTACTTGATACCCGTCACGGGTACTCGCCACAGTACGCTCCGCCGGCGCGTCCGTTCTCACGCCGGCGGCTCTCAGAATCTTCCCTTTGCTACCGCCTCCACATCTGGCCCCCGCGGCCGCGTCCCTCGCACGGGGCGTCTGGGGCAGGAGGAGGAGAACGCGAGCGCCTCTAAGCGGCGCTCGCCAAACTACGCAAACATTCACTGGCTAGCACATACGTGTTCTCTGACACCACACCGCCCCCTTATCTTTTCGAGAACTGTGAGAGCCAGAGTAACAAACCTACCAGGATAGATGGATGCTGCAGGGGGGCACGTTCCGTGAAAACATCATGACCTTAGGCTAATGTCATCAGGGTCAAAAAGGTCGAACACGTCCAATTTTGAGTGTTTTACTCGGCTTGTCTCGTCATTCTTGTGAGTCGCTGCGACTTCGTTTAAGTGCTCCAAGTTTGGACTACTTTTTTGACGGTGGTATACGACACAGTATAGATGTAGCAGTGAATGACTTCACCCCGCTCCAGAGTGGTGCGGTCGGTCGGTCGATTGGCTGACCGGCCGGTCGGACGGCCGATCGGACGCAGTGGGCTTTCTGTGAAAACGACAATCATGAATACTAAGAGCGCATCAGCGCCGATTTTCACGCTCTGGTGCTGGCTACGTTATTAACTTCTCGTCGGTCAGTGACTTCACTTTTTCCGGTCGATTTTGTTCTTTGCCTTGAGCGACGCGCTAGGGCTTCATTTGCACGTAAACGAAAAATGTACAGATATTCCTGTTCAATCTAGACATATGCACCAAAAATAGGAAGGGGGATTCTGCTCCTCCCTCCATTGAACGTGTGAATACATCCCAAAGATTTGGTGCCGAAGTAATATACCCTGGGGCTATATTTGCGCATGCCCCGTCGAGAAAGAATGCCGATGACGCCGACGCACTAGCGCAGGCGGATGCATGCCGGAATGGTCACGGTTCTTCGAGATGGGCACAGCCCGCTGCTGAAGCGCTCTGGTGACCTTGGCGACCATCGATTTGTAATGTCCTTGTTAGAACATGGCTGCTTGGGTTACGTCAAAGGCCACCCAAAGCCGAACACAGCCAGCTGACAGGCAAAACACTTTACGGACAACTCGACTCAGAGCTTCGGGTCTTTCGCATTGGTCTTCATCAAAATCTTCCCCAACCAATGCGCAATGGTCAACAACACCTACCCTTTTCAGAACAAGTCCGAGTTGGGTCAGGTGAAAGGTCAACAAGAGCTATCGAGAAAGCCCAAATTAAGTTGCACACAACACTAAGCCCCGAGCCTATAGAACCGATCACTTCGAAACCTTAACCATTTGGTGTAACATGGTCTCCAGTGTAACCTCTCCAGGGCATGGTGACATGGGGTCAGGTCGAAGGTCACTAGTAATGCCCGAAACCGTATCGATTTGCTCGATCGGCACAGATCTTGTGGCGATCAGCCCCATAGACTCGGGTCAGGGAGTTGTCTGCGGCCAATTTTCGCAGCTTCCGGTGTCGATCATTCGCGTGATCCCAGACCATCATGCCATACAAGGATAAGTTATGGACCATGATGCATCGATCGTTGAACTTTTGTGGCGATAAGCGCCACAGGCCGCTTATCCGCGGCACATCCGGTTGCCGATAATCTTATTCTTTGTTTCTGATGTTTTGGGGGCAAAATTTGACCCAACCCCAGGTCGAAGTTCATGATTCAGTCATCGTGATCTGGAAAGGACAGATCGCCAACTGTTTGTAGCATGGGATGGTAAGGTTTTCGCAACGATCGCTCCATAGCCTCGGAGCACTGGGCTGTCAACAAGCTTTGTCATTGGCCTAGTCTCAGCCAAACAACCGTATCCGAGACACCAGCTTTGAGTCATAACAAATGCCAAGCAACCGAAATATACCGCTGTAGCGTATATCTGGATAGAGTTGCTCGACGAAAGCACCGTGATAACCACATTACGGGACGAGATCACAGCGCTGTGCTGGACGAAACATCAAACCACGGTTCTTTAAACTGCTCCGGCCGGCGGCCTTCAATCCTTTGTGGTTTGTTTTCCCGACTTGCTAACTGTCCTGTCCAGCCGAATATTTCGCGGGTGGACGCTGTCCGCCCACTGCGTGTTTGGCGAACGTTGGCATCGTGCGTCCGCCAGTTGAGGAGAGGCACACGTGAGTCGAGGACCGTGCCACTTCCGGGCAAGGGACGGGACCACCCAACAAAAGCATCGGCCTCAGGCGATGGGCGCCCCGGCGGCAGCCGAACTCGCAGCTGTGATCACGTCGAACGTCAGATGCTGAATCTGCTTTGTTGAACGCATATAGCAGTCGTGGCATTTGTATTATCTAAGAAGACAACTGAAAAAGTCAACAATGATGATGATGATTCAGGCTTCACGGCGCGCCGGCTTCCCTGGCCATATGATGTCCATAAAGCCAACGTTTATACATGAACAAACATAGCGTTGGCATCACCACAGCCACAACGGTTCAGTGCGACTCAACCTTCCGAACAAGGCTCGATAACAAACACTATCGTTATCGGCCAAGCGCATGCTCATCTATGCACTTACGCCTTCGGGATTTCTGCCGCCACGGTTTCCAGCCGCGTACAGCCAGCGGCGCACCCCGTGTGACGAAGGCACAAACACTACTTCACAAGACAGACGACATAACCGCCTGTTTATACTGTAGTCCTCGGTATCCACACGCACCAGCCCGCCACGCCAGGTCGCTACCGGTCGCGGTGGTGCCGGTGGCGATGGCGATGCCTCTCGCCGTCCGCCCGCCGCTCCCCGCTGCGGCGTCGGTGGCGACGCGGCTCGGGTTCGACGCCGCGCTCCGGTGAGGTGTCGCGCTCCGAGCGCCGCCGGTCCGGCCGACGGTCGGGACCGCGCTGGGCCCGGCTGGCCGCGGCGGCATCCCGACTCGGCCGGCGGTCTCGGTCCCGGCGGTCAGGGTGCCGACGTTCCGGGTCCTGACGGTCCGGGTCCCGGCGGTCCGGGTCCCGGCGGTCCGGGTCCCGGCGGTCCGGGTCCGAGCGGTCAGGGTCCCAACGGTCTCGGTCCCGACGGTCTGGGTCCTGACGTTCCGGGTCCTGACGGCCCGGGTCCCGGCGGTCCGGGTCCCAGCGGTCCGGGTCGTCCCGGCCGGACCGGCGCGGTACGGCCGAATCATCGTGGTCAAACCGACGGGACGCGCCGGAGCCGTCCCGGTCGGACCGGTGCGACGCTGCGCCTCCGTCCCGGTCAGGATGTCGGGACCCCGCCGCCCCCTCCCAGCCCCGGACGGCCGGGGGGTTGAGGACGAAGGGTCGCGCCACGCCGCCGAAGCGCAGCTGACCTGACTCCTTCCTGCCGCCGAGACCGCCACCTGCGAGCATAAAGGGACGACGCTTATAGTGGCCCGGTTTGACAAGATGCGCATGAGTTCCTTCAAGACAGATAACAGCTCATCCTCACCTCCCACTAAGTGGGTTCTTCGACTGACAAAGACGGGAGAGAATGTGCGGCCCAGAGTGGCGGCAGCCCCCCTCCCCCACCCCACCCACACACGCAACTCACCAAGCCGGCGCGGTCGCCAGCCGGGCAGGCCGCGGCTGAACTCGGGCTCCACCACCACGTCGGCCCCGGCGATACAAAGGCGGCGGCAGGCGGCGCGCGCGGCGGCCGCGTCCCGCCGCCGGTTGAACATGACGAACGCGTAGCCTCGGGGCGCGCCCGTCACCAGGTCCCGGAGCAGGCGGATCTCACGCAGTTCGCCGAACCGGCCGAACGCCTGCGGGCGGCGGCCGGGGTGCTGAGGCGGGGGACGACCAGGGAGGGGGGGGGGGAGGCACGACGCGGGCTTTTGTGGCGCGTCTAAAGGCAGCTGCAGCGCCGACCCGCTGTGACTCCGCGTCGACACGCGGTGCTGGTGTGCCGATACCATCGGAATGGGGACTAAAGAGCATGTGGGGCATGACACGAATCAGATTGCACGTTTAGACGCCAGGTCTTCTAACCAGTGGATAGTGTGACCCGTTCCGGACTGAACTACACGTGCGCATGGCGCGTGAAGGCACATTGGCAAACAGGCGTAAAATTTGACACGCTTTCTAATGTGCCCCTCCAGACTCACCGAAAAAATCTCATCGTCAGCCGTGCTGTGGGGCTCACGAAGGGGATCAGAAGATTGCTCGCGATGATAACATGGCATGACCACAACCGGAAGAACATTCGGGGTCCAATGAACACTCTGGCGACGGTAAATCAACTTTGTACACGACTCATCTTAAATGGTGCGACATGCGCTGTTTTTTACAACAAACTACAATCGCATGTTTCCAGGCGCACACACCTGCAGTGGTTTCAACCCACCTTCTCTATATCAGCCTCCTCAGTTTCACGAGAAAGCCTTGCCACAAACAATGTCCTTTCTTCAGATCCCTTTACATCCCTTGGCTTCTGATAGGTGGCAGCTAGGGCCCGACTGGCAGCTTTGTCATAGGGCAAAACACCAGATCTGTCCTTGTAGCCAGCTTCGATCGGACAGTAATAATCAGTAAAAAAACGTCCTGGTGGTGGCTTCCTGTGGTCCATGTCTGAAAGCAGATCATGGAAACAGCTTGTAAGGAACTGATTGACATTTATACAGGTTTGGAACTAAGACAGCCATTTTCATGGTCATTCACTCCAGTTGTAGACCATGTCCTTTTCAAGGTTTCGAATCATTTTGTTTCTGAGCCTGATGCACATGAACTTAAGCATCATAAGACACAATGCATATGGGCTGGTCACTCAGACATGTATGCAGTCATAAAAGCATCATGTGATGCACCTCATCCTCATGCACCTCATCATCAAGCCATGCACCTCTCTGGTTTTGAAGCATATGTGGTCCAGAAATGTATGACCACTAAAAAAATCATGTCTGCATTGATGCTGCGCCAAAGGTCCCCACAACAGACAGGCATTGGCTAATAGTTGCCTTTTGCTGTCTCTGCTAATATGTCTCCAAGACAAGTTTTGCCATAGTTTACAGAAACCTCATCTTCTTTACCAAAAGATCCTGATGAGTGACATGAGCTTGTACAGAATCCTGTCAGGAGAAGCTGTTTTGGAGTGGAGCTTAGGGACATGCTCCAGGGGTAAGAGAATTACAACTGTATTGTGGAAAATTACAAATCAGAACTTCATGCTGATCCTACATTTTGGACACCATTTAACCAGCCCAGTGCTGTGAACCATTGCATGTTTGCTTAGGGAAGTGGATCAGCATACACCCTTCAAGAAAAGCCATCAAAATGCTATACCCACAGAAATACTTGTTTGGGGTTGTAGATAGAGAGATAGACCATTAGGCAATGTCTATACTGTTTAAGATACTCATGCTCTTTAAATTTACAAGAGGTTCTTTGAGTTTGAAATGTAAACCACCAGTGCCAACCAAAAATTTTAAGTCTGGCAAAACTTGGTCAACTAATATAGATTTCTCTACAGAATTTCATGCTACCTTCTGACTTGACCTGGATAGAGGCTATGCTGATGCAAAGTCTTAATCTTAACAGGCTTTCTGCCATTGCTCATCTGCCCACATGACCCTAGCTTATGGCTGACATAGCTCACAGCCTCACTGTTCACAATCACAATCACAATCACAAACTTCACACCAAGTTGCTCCCTTTTGCAGTGGGCCAATGCGAGGTCTTTTTTCTTTTCCGCGACACATCTAGAGCCACTTTCGAGGGATAGACAATTATTTACAGCTTAAGGCCAGGCAAGGATTACATTAAACCGGCTTTTGATGTCCGATGCAGCCTCCGGTATTTTGAAATTACCTTACGTTAATCTGGTCGATTATTCTCTAGAAAGGCCAAAACAAGAAAAAACAACTGCAGCAACAGATCAATTTGCTTCCCCACGACACAACACGCATTCAATACACTAGAATAACAATCGTGCCTCCCCACCGCCCGCCCCGCCAGGCTCCTCCGATGCAGCGAGTGGAAGCGGCGGCCTCGGCTCCTTTCGCCCAGCTGACTTTGGAACGTCTCGGACCACAATCGAAACCTTCGCGTAGCTTTCCCTCCGACTGATAATTTCCAGTCCGGAAGGTAACTAGAATCCTAGTATAAACTTTTTAAATCTCTTCAAAACAAGTCTTACTCCTTTTTTATTTCATCTAATTTTTGTTCTAAAATCAATTCAGCTTTGAAAAATTTTGGAGGCCACTAATTTTGATTTGTTAAAAGGTTGTTTCAAGAGTTCTCTAGCCATTGTATTGCCTTGGTAAAGTATACTGAGTTTGATAAACTAGTGTTTGCAATTTGGCAAAAAACCCTAAACATTGCTGTTCGTAGCAAAGAGTACGCTGATGACAGCGTGACATTTTATCCTTGTGATTGGTGATAATTTGTTCACGGCAAACATGATTCAGGTGAAAAACACGAGCTCAATCCGCATCAGTAAACATTTGATGTCAATTAAGTACACAGGGCCGTGACAGGGCGAATCTGTGCGGATAGGGGATGGTTTGTGTACCTGCCTTTAATAGTTTTATCATCTTTTGTTGTCAAAGTCGTCTTGGTGCATTCCAAGATAAATAGCAAGCTGTATTACATTCTTTTGGTAGACATGGATGCAGAAATGATATGATCAGTCGTATAACGGTGAGTGTTGTTACAACTGTCTCCGTCTTAAAACCGGGGTTCGGAATGATGTTTGGAGAATGGTGAACATGTCTACCCATCTCCCTTTATGATGCCAACACCTTTTCATCATGTTTATATTCTATTGATAACTCTCATTAGTACTGACTTTCATATGTTATGACTTATCTGATAGTATTTGATGTCTTTGTCATTAGTCATCATTCTGCAGTTGCCTGCACATTCCTTTTTGTGGCATAGGTCACTTGTAGACTGCATAGATTACATAGATTGTGGCCACTTGTGGACCACATAGATAGATTACTACATCAAAAGATTTCTGCTGGGTTTCTAATAGATGATAAAAATAATGGTGGTACTGGTGCACTGGTCAGCATGGCATGGTATGTTGTCTATACATGCTATGCTTGCTCCCTATAGATCAAAACATTCATTTAAAAAAATTGTAAGGTTCTTTGACACCTGTCAGTGCGCTCAATCAGCAAAGAGTTGTCCTTGCGGTCATGAGTGTTTTTATCAGCAGTTTGAATAGATACATAGTTCTTGGTCTACCAATACTTGGTCAAAATAAATGATAGTGTTCCTTTGGCTACTTCTGGGCATCAGTCACATGTGTGACTGCTCAATCACAGCATACAGAACATGTGTGGCACAGCAGCAACATCACAACAATTTAAGCTTATATATACAAATGTGAGTAATTTAAGTTAAGCACACAGTCAGTTCCAATAAAAAATCACAAAATTTTCCTCATGCAAGAAAAATACAAACTTGAGCACAATTTGCCTTGCCCTTGCCTCGCCTTGCACACGAGCACATCACAGTACACATTTGTCATGAAGGCACCCCGTGTGCAGTGGACAGATTATTTACATGCCTGGGCTGGGGTAGAAGCTAGGGATGGGGTTTCCTACCCTGGTTGCAGGTGCATGAATTTTGCTAAAATTTATTGCTCATGATCCCAAGAGTGCAATTATCATGTGTGATAAACCTTTAAGATTTTCATTTCCATAGTAGGGATCCTGGGTTTAGAAACAGGGCAAGGGTATGCTTACCTATTGTTCAAGGTGGGGGGAGGGGGGCAACAATGTTAGCTGCACTCCCCTCCTCCCACTCTTCCAGATATAAGGCTGGCTTAATGCGGTAAAAGGCAGCATCTTATCCTATCATGTATTATGAACAGAGATATTTAGGGGCAAACTCTGGACTCCTCGAGTGCCAGAAGTTCTGTTCTGTCTTTTTATATAACCTTGGTTCTTCTGCGTAGCTGCTTAAGTCCCCTCAGCATATATTTATGGAGTTTGAGATGGTATGATGCCTCCCTCTAAGGGCTACCAGATCAACCAGGTGACCCTGCCCCCCCCCCTCCCCCTCCTGTCATCAGAATTACAGCAAAAGTGCACCTGTGCTGGGATGGAATGGTCATTTCACCCTTGACTGATGACAATAATGTGCCCTCTAGTGTTCTTTTCAGGGGGTCTTCTCAGGAAAATAAGTTTTAGAAACATCTCAGAAGTTTTAAATGGAATGGATTGAAATGAGGTCAAGAATGAAAGAAGGCTAGCCCATGTTTGCCTGAGAATGCTGATTTTTTGCAACTAGTGAAATGAGTGAAATGGCAAAGCAGTGTTGCTCACAATCTCATGTGCAAGAACTGGGAGGGTCCGGGTTGCTGTTTTTGTGAAACTAACAGCATTGGCCCTTGCGGGTAACACCGGGCACAGGTGCTAGGCAGCTGTGGTGAAATTGTTCCCGATCATTTATCAAAATAAATTTGAATCATTTGAAGATTAGACTGGTGCCTCTGTTTTTTTAACACAATTTTCAGGATGTCCTCTGGACAAAAAACAATCACAGTAACACAAACAATGGAGATTCTGCATTAACTCTTCCAGTTCCACCTCCAGAGTGCAGCTTACATTGTGGTGCTGTAAAGGTTAATGCGTCCTTGTTATCCATATCAAATCACACAGCTTACATACATGTCCTGAGTGCTTTCTTAACCTACGCATTAATGTCCCAAAGCATGCAAAGGCAGTTCTTTCAGATGCACCGTATTTTTCGTCTGCCTGTTGGCCATTGCTTAGTAGCGCATCGCTCACCCACGGGTCCGACGCCTCGCGGCCTGTGGAGAATGCAAGGTGGGATGTCAAGGCTGTTACTAGGATTTGCGAGGGCACATTGTCAAAACCAAGTTCAGGATTTTTATCAGTAATTGATTGTGACTGAATGTCGAACATTTCAAGACAAACCTGGGTTAGTCGTGTCGATATTCATTTTGGACCCATTTAGATTTGCAATCTACGTTGAGGGATCCTCAAAATCTCTGAAAAACCGAACGAATCAGGCAAAGCTTCTGATTTCTATCAGTGTAGCAAAAGTCCATCGAGTCATCATAAAATTAAGGGGCCAGTGATTTATTTCATGCAGTCGTTCAATGCCAGATTTCTGCACTTTATCAACTGTAAAATACAAAGAGAATTGATCTTGCGGTAGCTCCCGGGTTCTGTTTCTGTTCTTTTTTCAAGGTAAATATAGCAATAAAACGAGGAAAACTGTGCCGCTTGTTAGCAAACAAGCTATCCCCAGCAATTATTTTTTGGAGGGGTCACCATCAGGGGGGGGGGGGGGCTTTTGTCAATTCTGTCCCTCCTTGACAAGGTTTTGGCTGCATCCCTGCCTACATACAATAGCGGATCAAATCGGCTACTTTGAGTGAGGGGCAAATGAATGCCCTGTGGACTCATTCATGCTAAAGACAGGCCGCTTCCTGAAAGTTAATTTTTTGCCGTGCTGTGGTGTAAGGAAAAATTATTCGGAAATTGATGCTGTTACATATGTTCACTATATGCTTCACACACCACTAAGCAGTAATGCTGACCCATAAGCATGCAGCAAAGCAGCCATGCGATCACTTCGCAGTTGCCCATGCGGGGGACATCCAGGCCAGGGCAGTGACTCGCCGACGGCGGACGGGTGCAGGGCTCAGATAAGGAATACATTAATGAAAGGCCTTCATTCTGTGACTTGGATTTTACAATAGAACCTCCAGTTTATGGTTTGTCACATTTCTTTCAGCAGTTGGTATTTGAAGTTTCCCAGTTTGCTCCACTAAAAGTGCTGCGACAAATGTTGTTTCTTCGAAAGTCGCCGGCGAAATCAAGGTGCATGAAAACTCATCCACTGTGCGCCGTCGATTCGCATTTAGAATTCTGACGTGCCTGTGATCAGGTCGTATGTTAGCGTCTACACTGTGGAGGCAGATGCCTCCCGACGACCCAAAATCCCTACCCGCGCGTGGAATGTTGCTTCCCCAGGGAAAACAGTGTTGAAGTAAACAAATAATGTTAGGAAACTCGATAGTCTCATTTGCTGAATAGCGCGAATGAGAAATGGGCAAGATTGTGATCTGGTGGGAAACAACTGCAGACGCATGTGTCGCATAGCAGCCATGATATGTGATTATTTCCATAATATGCTATGTGAATTAAGAGCGAACAATAACCTCGTCTCTAACCCCCCGCCCCCTCATAGGCTTGCTCCGCAGTGAAAATTCCTAAAGTATACCCTAAGCCTGCCCCCCAACCACCCCCACGTTTTGAAATGTTCCTATGCCTATGGTCTGGATAAGTGTTTGCTGTTACCAGTCCAGGTTTGGAGGACACTGAGAGAACAGTGCCTACCATTCAGGTAAGCGTATACTTCACCCCGACTTTGGTCTTTACTGTGGCAGCTTCAGTCTTGGCTAGTTCAGTCATCTCACCCTTCAAATATGTGGCCCTGTCCCTCCATTGCCTCCCGTGGCCATTCTAGCCTGTCCTGACCTCCCCTGGCCAGCCTGTCCCCTCTGACCTCCCCTGGCTAGCCTGTCCCTCCCTGATCTCCCCTGGCCAGCCTGTCCCTCCCTGACCTCCCCTGGCCAGCCTGTCCCTCCCTGACCTCCCCTGGCCAGCCTGTCCCTCTCTGATCTCCCCTGGCCAGCCTGTCCCTCTCTGATCTCACTGGCCAGCCTGTCCTTCCCTGACCTCCCTTGGCCAGCCTGTCCCTCTCTGACCTCCCCTGGCCAGCCTGTCCCTCCCTGACCTCCCCTGGCCAGCCTGTCCCTCCCTGATCTCCCCTGGTCAGACTGTCCTTCCCTGACCTCCCCTGGCCAGCCTGTCCCTCTCTGATCTCCCTGGCCAGCCTGTCCTTCCCTGACCTCCCTTGGCCAGCCTGTCCCTCTCTGACCTCCCCTGGCCAGCCTGTCCCTCCCTGACCTCCCCTGGCCAGCCTGTCCCTCCCTGATCTCCCCTGGTCAGACTGTCCTTCCCTGACCTCCGTGACCAGTCTGTCCCTCCCTGACCTCCCTCGGCCAGCCTGTCCCTCTCTGACCTCCCCTGGCCAGCCTGTCCCTCCCTGACCTCCCTCTCCTGGCCAGCCTGTCCCTCCCTGACAGCAGTCGCCTCCGTCTGACCGCCAGGGGCTGTCATGAGCGCCGAGCGGCTCCGGGCGCCGCCGACGCCTCCGGGCGGAGCGCGGCCCGCCGACCTGGCCGACACGCTGCTGCCCGACTGGGACCGGCTGCGGCTCAGCCTCAACAACGCGCTGGGCGACCTGCTGCACGGCTGGGGCCTGCTGGCGGCCTTCCGGCGGCGGGGCGGCGCGCGCACCCGGTCGCCGGCCGGCTCCGACGCCGCAGCCGCGGCACCCGCGCGGCCCTCGCCACCTGAGACCATCGAGATGGCCTCGTTCAGCTACCGGGTGAGAGGGCCCTTCCCGGCACAGGTGCTCGTTTAGGGCAGGTTCGGTGGTGACTTGTGCATGAATTGATGTTGGTGTAGCTTGATTCCAGTGGCTGGAAACATGGTGGGTTTAATTAAGACTTGCGGCAAATCTGCTTTGTGACTTCAAATGAACGTGACATTAAGGGTGAATCAAAGCTTGCCCCTGAATGACTCGTCCGCTGCGACGTGCATGACTATACCACGTAAGTGGGGAATGTGGTGTTGTTGACTGTGCCTAAGCTTTAGGTGCCTGTTTGCCTGCCACCGGTTGGCTGCTCTGGCTATGGCCTGGCGTGCCGCCCAGCCGTCGGGGCCGCGCTCTGCCGACGCATGAGGTGCACGCTTCTGTTGCAGGTAGCGCCGAGTAGTCCGCTGGTTGGTGGCGGCACCGCGCTCTGTCGCGTGGCGTCGGCACCAGTAGTTGGTAGCTTGACCGATAGAGGGCAGCAGTGGCGCGAGGTGTCTGACGCGGACAGCGGCGTGTGCGTGGACCGTGACTCGACGGTCGGATCCAACGGTGTGGTGCTCTGGGAAGAGGTTAGTGCGTGCGTCGGCAGATGCCTGCTGAGTGCCCTCACTCCTATGGCTGTGTGGCGTCAGTTCATTGCAATGACCATTTCACATGGAGCTGTCTACTACTTATTTCCGGGGCCTCATGTGGCGATAAGACAGCACATTCCACGTGCTGTCATACTGCCACATAAGGTGAGCTGTTGCGCACCTGCTTGTTCTTCCGCGAATCGAAACGCCAGTATCATTGTGGCGCCTCTCGTACACGGCTGGGCCGGCCGGCTGGCTTGGGCCCGTGCCGTGACTGTCCTGACGGCGGTCCGCTCGTCGCAGCTGGACGGCAGCGGCAGCGGCGAGGGCCACCGGTTCTCGCCGTCCGACCTGAGCCAGCCCAGCTGGTGCGACTGCTGCGGCGATCTGCTCTGGAGCGACGCCGTCGCCTGCCGCTGTGAGTACCGTTCCCGACCCGGTCGCGGACGCATGCGCCCCCGGCGCAGGTGACGCCGCTGCTTGCGAGGTGCCGCGAGGTGCCCCGCGGTCGGACGGGCTTTCCGCCGCCTGCAGGGCGCAGCGCACCGCGGGGTACCCTGCGAAGGTGGCCGCCGCTCGGTCGGTGCAGCGCACCGCGAGACGCCGGGCGCCCTTCGGATTGAACTCGGCTTCCTCCAGCGTGCGGCGTGATGCCGTGCATTGACAGCAGTCCATCCCTGGAGCGTGTCGCGGAGTATGCCACACAGGGCCTGAAGGAACGCCCACAGCTCGCCCAGCGCGGCGAGGCTCACCCGCGCGGCGCTGGACTCTACGGACCCTCTCCTCCGCCCTGGCGCACTGCGGCCCGTCCGCCCCAAGGAAGCCGTGCTCGGCCGCGCCAGTGCCGCCGCTCCGGCCACCACGCAAAGGCTTACGGCAGGCCGACTCCCACGCTCCGCTGCGTGCGGCCGGCGGCGCAGCGGCGATCGATGGCGGGCGCGCACTGCCGGCGGCACGTGGCACGGCCGTCCGTCCGGCCAGTGTTCGGCGCCGGCTGGTCCCGGCCGCCGCGTGCCGCCGAGCTCCAGTGCTCCCTGTGCTCACTGCGCTCAGGTGCTGTGGTGCTCCCCGCGCTGCGCTCTGCACTGCCGCCTGCGGTGCTCCCTCGCGGTGCCTGTGCGGGCTTCCTGCCGTACCTTTCCATGCAGATGTTCCCGATTTATTGACGTGAAAGGCGACGTCATCACTGTGCGTACGGTGGCTCCAAATGTATGAAAACCTTAGCCGTGCAGCAGTTTGGAATTTTATGATTTGATACAGAAAACGGCAGTCTGGTGCGAATTACATATTGCTCTTTGAGGTACCTTCTGTTCTGTCTGATGTAGTGGAATATGCTAGTTATTACTTTCCATGACACACGATTAGAACGAACCGTATTTGCAAATTTCAACGGAATATTGTGGTGTTTAGGCTAAATGTAATCAGCTGAAGTCAGCCGTCTATGTTGGCCAGACCTGCCCGCCGTCGCATCCAATTTTGTGCCTTCCAGCTGGCCTGATGTCTAGTGGTGCATGCCAGGTTCCAGGGAGGCTATTCGTGATGCTCTGGGCTGATGCCCGCCGGACTGGTGTGGCGCCTACTAGTCCGTTTCATGGGCGGTCCCCACGAGAGTCCGAGCTAAAGCTTGCCCAGTGTGGGGCCCAGGTAAGCCGCTGCCGATGCTCTGCAATCCACGCCGGGCTCCCGTGAACTAGCCTTGGGAAGGCTCGGAGATTGCACTATCTTACGGAGAAAACGGCTTCCTGGCGCCAGTTTGAGACTGGAATTCTCGGACGTCATATCGGCAGCGGTGTAGTCCTCGGAATCCTCGCGCCGGCTGCTGAGGAATGACCTGATGCTCGCTCTCCATGGGTCGATCTCGCTGTCCGGGAGTCCAGATCGGGCGCTCTGTACGGCGCGAACGACGTACACACGGCAGTAGGACGGACAGGGAGCGCCGGAACCCTCGCCGTCAGTGGAGCCAGACCGCGCTCGTGTGGGTCGGCGCCGGCACGGGCCGGTTCAGTGCTGCGCCGGCCGGCTGTCACCGCCGCTGCCAGTTACGGTGACCGGCGCTCATAGTTGCGTCGTGACTGACGCGGCTGGCGTCACGCTCGTCGTGGTCATAGCAGTGCGTCGATCGCACAGCTCACCAGCCACCCGGCGAAAGGGCCGGCTCGATACAGCTCACCAGTTACTGAGAGAAAGGGCCGATACAGCTCACCAGCCACCCGGCCAAAGGGCCGCCTCGATGTGGAGGGTTCGGCTGTTCCTACGGTATTGCTGGACACTTGTCTGATAGCAGTAAACTGACGCTGAATATTGGATGTTTTCGCAAAATTTTCGTACGATTACCTGTTAGGTGTCGTCACAAACTTCACGTCCGTTTCGGAGACGGGATCAATAGCGATAGCATGCGTCATAGCCTCTATGTTGTGGCGCATATGCTGAGTCAACATCGTCAAGACTTTGCTCCGTTCAAGTCGTGTACACCTTTTAAGTATTGTGTGCCCAAACGAACAACGTAACGAATAGTCTCTATTCTTGTCCCAAGTTTTAGCATCTCCCGCTGTGCCCTCCCTTGGGGGCCATCTAATTAACTTGTCCCGGGTTACCGTGTGGCCTTAGCACGCTATCCGTTGCGCCGGAGACAGCGGTTATTGGGTTACGTAACCGGGCGCGTCTGTTGTTGCGGTCTGGTCGGCCAGGTGATGCGTTTGATTGCTGGCAGTTGTCCTGCGCATATGCTGCCCTCCGACGCCCCCTGACGGTTGGGGCTGCACGGTGGGGAGCGGCTCGGCGGCGCCCGCGCAGGGGGAGGGACCATCGAGCCGAGCGTCGTCTCGGGGGTTTCAAAGGCGCAACTTTGAATAAGTTGCGTCTTTGCCATGACTTTCAGAGATTGCTTTCAGAAGCAGGCACGCCACATGCTCGAATGCATTGCGTGAGCTTGTGTGTGGACGCCCAGGCGCGCGACTGGCGCAGTTGTCACGAAAAGCGTCGTCTTGAAGTGAGTCATCCCTCATCAGCACGTGGCCCACCTCCTCTCCTTCTCCCAGCCTGAGTCCTGCGCTCTGCACGGCGGCCGGCGGCGCCGCGCGAAACGCCAACGTTAGCCGCCCCATTCCCGACAGCGGAGCGCGACCCACGACAGCGGACGAAGCCACCGGCCGCGCGGGCCGCGCGCTGTGATGGGTCTCCTGGAGAGCAGCTACGAGCCGGCCGAGGGCGGCGGCCGACCGCCGGGGCCGGCGCCACCCGCCGCCGCGTGGCCGTCGAAGCGCGCCGGCCGGCAGCGCTGGTCGGTGGCGCGCTGCCGCTCACGCAGCCTGCACCGGCGCCGCGTCGTCTCGATGCTGTGGGGCCCGCGGCCGCCGGAGCCGGCCGGCCGCAGCCGGTCGGCCGAGGGTGGCCGCGGCGCCGGGCCGCCAGCCGCCAGCGGCCCGGCGCGCTCCGCCCCGGCCACGCCCACCGTGCCCGGCGCTGATGCAGCACCGCCCGAGAGCGCGCCGCACGCACGCTACTGCCGCACGCTGCGCCGCCTGGCCGGCGACATCCGCGGCCTGCTGGAGAGCGATGACGGCGCCGGCGGCGGAGCGCCGCCCGAGGAGCGGGCCGGCGACGCAGGCGACGCGGCCCGGCCGGCGGAGGCTGCCGCGCGGCGAAGGGAACCGGCGGAGCTTGCGGAGGAGGCGTGCGCTGAGCCGACACCGAGCGCGGCCGACACGCCGCCTGACAGCCGCGGCGCCAGGCGCGCGTCGCCACGCGCCGAGTGCGTGCCGGCCGCGGGCGGCGCCGGCCTGGCCGCCCGCCAGCAGCTGCCGGGCCCGAAATACGGAGCGGCCGGCGGCGGCGCGCACGTGCCGTTGACGCAGCATTCGCCCGACCGGTGCCTGTTCGCCGACTCCGGTGACGATGTGCTGCGGATGCTGATGGACTGCGAGCCGCCGGCGGCGCCGACCGAGGCGCCGGCCGAGGCGGACCTGCCGGCGGACGACGCGGCCGGCGCCGGGAGCCCGCTGCCTCCACCGCGGCTCGACTCCTGCGCTGAGGACCTCGCCGCGGCGGCCCGGCCCGCCGCCGGCGCCGCTGAGGAAGTGTCGGATGTGCGTGGCCCGGCCGTGGGCGACCGCCTGGACCCGGCCGCGACCGGCGAGACGGATACGGTGCCGCCGCAGGACGCGGTGCCGGACGGATCTGAACTGGAGCCGGACGTGAACGTGGACGTGGCGTTTCCGCGCGCGGCGGACGTGGACGACGGCGGCCCGGTGTGTCTGCTGGCCGACGCGCACGCGCTCTGGCAGGACGGCGACGACAGCTGGGGCACTGTCAGAGCCGCGCCGTCGCACAACGGCAGCTCCGGTAAGTTCCGTGGAGGCCGCCCGACGCTGCTGCTCCGGCCGGGGCGCGGCTGCTCTCGGCTCAGGTGCTGAGAGGCTCCCTCTGCTCACCGTGGCGCCGGTCGACTTGCTGCGCATAGTGCGGTGGTTGGTTTGGTGATTGACAGCCGACCTGGCCGTCTGGATCCAGTTCTTGGCAGTGCTGCTTCTGATGTGGACTCTGGCATGACCCGGTGTCGCTCGACGTTGGCTCCGGGTGATCAGGCCGGTGTCGGGTGTGCCGCCTGGTCCCCGATACCAGCGAGGTCCACCCAGGGGCGCACCGGGTTTTGTGACTAGAGGACTTCCAGGATTGGCCACGCTGCGTTGCGGCGTGCTGGACATAGCGCACCTTCCTACAGGCACCACGGAACTTTCCCTCGAGGGCGAGCTGACTATCACGCCCTTGAAAACCCTCTATACTTTGGGGTCAATTACCAGAGCAAATGTCAGCATTGATTTGCCGAACAGCTGGTCTACACTGATAAACAAATAAGCCACGCCGTCATAAAACCTGACTGAATACCGTCGTGAAAACAGTTGCGGTCCGGGGGCAAGCCGGAATCGATCGCCGGATGGACGCCACGTCCAAAGCCAGGGCCGATTCGGCGGCGGCCGGGCCGATCTTTTGCCCGAGGCTCTGTGGTGACGTAACGATATCCCCGCCGAGGCTGGCTGGCCGTAGACAGGCATCGCTGTGATGCACGCCCGTGTGGCATACGATAGCCATGTGGATTGGCAGGGGCGCAGTCAGGATCTGCGAGAATGGAGGAGCAGTTTTTTTAGCGAGCTCAAGCTCCATTCAGGGTATTTACGCATTGCAAACCGACGACAGGTACATGCCTCATTGGGCAAGTATACTGGGCGGTGCAAGCAAGGTTTCTCATGCAAGGTGTCATTCAGGCTGCCGTAGAACTTTTACAAAGACGGCCTGACACGCGAGCACCCAGGTTGACCCTTGCAGACCACAGCGGAAGTGTAAAAATACGAAAATACGAGCCCGCAGCGATAGCCGTAAACACATGTCTTCTTCCCGGGAGACAAATAGATCAGCTAACCAGAATCGCCTGCGGGTAATGAGCACGCAACTATTTCCAAACATGGTCGGCTTTCAGCGGAGGTGTGGTGGGAAAGATAACAGAAGAGAATGTCCGACTGCGGTACAGTTTAGACATATAAATCCTCCCGTATGTACCGCCTTAGGTCCACTACAGACAAGAACGCGTTTTGCACATATCACTGCAGTCAAACGTTGGTGTGCATACACCGCTCAGGCGGCGAACAATTCAAATTTAGTAACAGAAAGCTTACAAGAGACGATGACGTTTTGGTCGAAGCTTCAATCCCGGGGTATGTTTGGCCACCTTTGTTGATTTTGTCTGTCTGGTGGCGTTTCATTTTTCATCCTTTGTCTTCGTGTTCGCGTGTGTTGATCTTCGTCGTTTCAGCTTCGCTTAAAGCTCTGGAAATATTTAGGTTCCAGCAGATTCTCCACGTGCCGTGGCGCATACTGTTCTAGCCTAGCTTTGCCGTTGGACCGAACTGATTCATTGGTGGTGTTTATATGTGTTGTGAACAGTTTGTGTTGTTCACAGGCTGACTGCATATTAGACACTAGATACATCTCACACACTAGCTGTTTCCCCTCCCACCGCCCAGCAACGTTGGTTGGTAGCGAGAACGGTGCTTGGATCTGCTACGGACAACTATTACTACTGTAGCGTACGGTAGTTGTACGTGGGTCTGTGCGCGTTGGTCGGAGCCGGTGTCGGCTTTGTCTTTGTGTGGGCGTTTTCCTGGCCTCTGCCAACCCTTCCCATCAATATCGACAAGGTATGGCAGGTCCTGGCATAGATCTTCTGGCTGTGTGCGATGCTAATGGCACGTTGCTAATATTTATTCGCGGCGTGTGTATACTCATCGGGAATAGGGCTAGGGAAACATTGCCGGAATTGGAGCCTGTGTGCCTCATTCTGTCTGCCCTGGGCACGACCATTCATAAAGCCTGCATCATTTTCCGTGTGACATCCTGTTACCAAAGGTATTGCCGGCCGTCAGGTCCGTTATGTAAACTCACTTATCATGGGACCTTTACCCCGAATTACGGAGAGCACTCCTACGTCACGGAAGGCTGTACCAGGAGATGGCTGTCGTAACTCAGAGAAAGTCGATTCGGTAAATGGGCTGTTTCCCGGGGGCGAGATTCTGTCGCCGCCTACGCCTGACGATCACGCTATCCAACAGTGCGCCTTCTCGGAGGGGAGGGTGGCACGGCACGGCCTCTTGTTTGCGTTCCTCGCTGGGGAGGCGCAGTTCGTTTTCTCCGCGTGTGGGCGGCCGACAGCCCGTGTCGCCAGCGGGGAGCGGCCTCTGACAGCCCTGTCCCCGATGAAGGGGGCAGCTGACAGCCGTGTTCGCCGTGAGGGAGAGAACTGACAGCCGTGTTCGCTGTGAGGGAGAGAACTGACAGCCGTGTTCGCCGCTGGGGAGAGAACTGACAATCTTGTTCGCCGCGGGGGGGGGGGAGAACTCACAAACGTGTCCTCCGGCGACAGAGAAGCGGCCGTCTTGCCTTTCCTCGGTGGGTGAAGGCAATGGCAATCGTCAGGCAATTTTCTCTAGTGTGGGCTGGGAGAGTCCACTGGCAGGTCTTCCTCCCCTCGGAGGATGCTGACGGTTTGTGTTCCCCGCCGGTGGCTGATAGCTGACTGCCCACGCCCCCGGTGCGAGCGATACCCGCCAGCCATCATCCGCGGGCGGGCGGCCGCAGCTGCGCCGGGCCTGCGTGATCAGCTGCAGCCATACAGGGCGTCCGTCCGTCCGTCCCCAGGCCCGTTCGTCCGGCGGCGGGCCGATCGATGACCATTACTCTGCTCCGTCAGCGGCGGCGGCGGCTCGAGGCGATGACGGACGGCCGCGGCGGCCGCAGACCCGCCGGCCGGCCGCAGACCCGTCGGCCGGCCCTCCCCGCCCCGGCCGCCGACACCGCCCACTGGCCGGGATACCGAGATCGGCCTGAGCGGTGGGCGGGGTCGGCTCGTCCGCGGCCCCCGCCCAGTCCCCTCCAGTAGGCGGTGGGGAGGGCCGAGACAGGGCGACGCACCGGCGGTCGTCGCTGGTGAGCGCTGACCGCCGAGCGGTGCTCCAACTTGTCTACTTACGACGGACGGATGGGCCCTATGGGTCATTGAATTCTGGGCCGAGACGTCTGCGCGGTGGTCTGTTGGATCGGCTGACATCTGCGGGCAGCTGTGCTGTGAATACCGATGGGAAGGCGGATGTTGAGAGGGGAAGATTTCCGTACCCTGAGTTAAGGAACCTGAGTGACCTATCTGTCCTTGGGACGGATCGGCGGGGTGCAGTCCCTTCAGCGAACCTGTGCAGCCGCATGTTGGATGCAGTCCCCCCAGCGGACCTCTGCCGCTGTCTGCGGGCGGCCAGGCCAGACGCCGCCGCCGCCGTCTGTTTGTCTGCGGGACGGCTGGGCTGGCAGCCGGGTCCGGTTGGCTCGTCGCCCGGCGTCGACATTCCTGGCCAGCGCCGTGGCGCGCCCAGTGTGGCGGGTGACCTCACGTCGTCGGCACCGCGGGCGATCGCCCCCGGCCCGACCACGCCCGCGCCGGCCGCCGGCCCGCCAGTGACCTCCGTGACCTCCGCCGGCGGCCGATCGACCCCGCCCGCGCCCCGCACCGCTTCCGGCGGAGCTAGCCCACCCGCCGCCGGCCGCACCCCCCTGCCGACCGGCGGAGCTAGGCCAACCTTCCGCGGCAGGTCTCGGTGCGGCCACCGGCCGGCGTCGAGCCGCGCGGCCGCGGCTTACCGGCGTGCCCTCCTGCGCTGCGCGTGCTGGCGGTCGCGATGCCCGTGCGGAGGAAGCTGCTGGGGCGCTCGCGCACTGGCGAGCTGCCCCTCCCGCGGAAGCTCAGCCGGTCCAAGAGTCTGCGAGAGCATAGCGAGCGGCCGCCGCCCGAGCCCAAGCTGTACAAGTCGCAGCTGATGGTCAAGTTCTCAAAGCCCAGCTTCTCCATCTACCTGGACTACTCGCCGCGTGACAAGTGCTTTCGGGTGGCGTACATCGTGGAGGGTGAGCTGGCGGCGCTTCGTCCGCCGTCCGGTGTCACGTTCCGACCCCCCCCCCCCCTGCCCCTCGTTCCCTCCTGGCCTCAGGAAGTCTGTCAGCTGGTACGGGGGCACCGGCGGCATGGAGGCGTAGTTGTCCAGGCCGGGGTCCTCTGACGTCACGGTTAGGGGGGTCCTTTGACGTCACGACCGCCAGCTGTCAGGTGCCGCCCGGCACGGCGGCTCGCTATCGACCGTGCCCTTTGATGACCCCCCCCCCCCCATCGTCCCCCTGGCCACGCGTCACCACCTCCTCACGGCGGGTGCTTTTTCGTCTGCTTGGGGGCGTACTCCGTGAGATCGCCCGTGAAAAGTAGCTTCCGAATGGTGGCACCTGACCCATCCTTGGTCACGTGGGGCTGCCGTGGTTTTGTTCGAGTACTGGGTGCGTTGCGTGACCCGGGTTGGTGTAACTGTCATACCCCTGGTCCGGCTGGAGGTCACGTGTTATGTATCCTGGGTCATCGCAGCGAATCCCCTTGGTCCGACTGGTGCCAGCCATTTATTGTCCTGGCCCCCGGGTCTGCGTGGCCAGTCCCCGCTGGTCTTGGTGGAGCATATATAAGTATTAACCGATCACTTCTTCGACAGCTACTGACATTGTGGCTTGGATGCTGTGATTGAAAGCCGGTATTCTTGGTGGCTCAGTGATTCGACATCAATCACAATCCGGGCCGTGCGACGACGGTATGAGAACCGCCGTGGAATCACGAGACAGAGCATGAGCAGACAGGGATGGGACGCCTCCCGATGATGCATATTGAGCATTTGGCGACCGCCGTAACGTGGAGAAGACGGCACGGCGCCGCGCGTGCTCCCAGTTCTTCTTTGCATCCTGCCCGAAACTCTTAATCCACCACCTGTAAAGACAGCCGCCGATTCTTGGTTGCCTCCAAGGGGCAAAAGCCAAGGCCTGAAAAGCCGGCATGTGTGCAGCCGGGCCAGTTTGCTTGGCCAAACCAACTCTCGGCGACCGTTGGCTTGACCGTAGCGGGCAGCCCGGCAGCGTCAGACGCGGGGGAGACTCTCCGCCCTCGCTCGTCGGTAGTCGGCAGCCTGGCAGCGTCAGATACGGGGAGACCCTCAGCCCTCGCTCGACCGTAGTCGGCAGCCTGGCAGCGTCAGATACGGGGAGACCGTCAGCCCTCGCTCGACCGTAGTCGGCAGCCTGGCAGCGTCAGACGCGGGGGAGACGCTCAGCCCTCGCTCGACCGGAGTCGGCAGCCTGGCAGCGTCAGACACGGGGGAGACGCTCAGCCCTCACTCGTCGGTAGTCGGCAGCCTGGCAGCGTCAGATACGGGGAGACCCTCAGCCCTCGCTCGACCGTAGCGGGCAGCCTGGTAGCGTCAGACGCGGAGGAGACTCTCCGCCCTCGCTCGACCGTAGTCGGCAGCCTGGCAGCGTCAGACGCGGTGGAGACGCTCAGCCCTCGCTCGTCGGTGGTCGGCAGCGGAGCGTTCCGCCCGTGATCAGCTACCCTGCTCG
This sequence comes from Pollicipes pollicipes, assembly GCF_011947565.3. NCBI lineage: Eukaryota > Metazoa > Arthropoda > Thecostraca > Pollicipedomorpha > Pollicipedidae > Pollicipes > Pollicipes pollicipes. Next base: position 442,677 of record NW_023596297.1, read on the forward strand.
AGCTCCGCCCGAACTGTCCCTACAGCGCAGCACATCGTCCAAAGCGTGCGGTAACGACGGCAGCATCATGTCGATGATTAGAACGGCACTCTCCGTTGTGGGGCCACGCGGTCTTCATGCGAACAGTTGCGCCACGAATTGCGGGCTGCCCCCCGCCCGGCAAGCTGCGACGGGCGTGCCCCGTCGCCAGGGTGGTCATGTTTGTGATCCTAACAGTGACAGGCCCATGGCAATGCCCCCGTCGTTACGAAGCTTTGCGAACGCGTTGTACGTTCACAACTCATGTAATGTGTAACAAATCAACACGTGTTATGTCCCGAACAGTGCGGCTTCCGCCTCGGCCTCTCCCCAGAGGCGGCCCTGCGTGATGTTCTCATCCACGCTGCCATCAGCATGGGTAATGGTCACGTGACCCCGCTGGTCACAGCGGCCACCTCTGGGGCTTTTGACAGCGTCGAACACGGCCATCTGCCGGTGAAGCTGGGGTGGTGTGGGATCTACGGCGAGTGGTTTTGTGTACGGTTCAACGGACGAGCCCTAGTGACCACGGCGGCTACAGCGCTCACTCTGCCTCACACGGCCGGGCGCAGGGATTATCCGGGGTCCGGTACCATTCCGTCTGGTTACATGTGGTATGCTGCAACATATACCGCGTGGTGAGATCGTTAGGTGCGAGAACGACGCTCATTTTCTTGACACTGACCTAGCAGTAAACTTTTATGGACTTAAAACAGTTTGTCTCCACTCTGGTCCCCAGAACTCACTCAAGTGGTTTTCTCAGAACCATTAAAAACACAAAGCCATCAAGAAGTGGAATAATTAGTTCTAACCACGGCGCCAAAACACAACTTCATATTGTTCTGTGCTTTTCAGATACTCTGAAATCACCCCAGTTCAGTCGGTCGGGGTGCTGGGTGTCACCGTCCATGGGGCCGTGATGTTGGACAAATGCCTACGAAGGCGTCATGCGGCAATGTTTCTGTACATGGATCGCACTGGTCAGAATACGGCACCCTACGCCCGCTGGAAACCAGGCAGATGCTGGCGGGGCGTTAGCGTGTCGCCACAGAAAATATCGCATAATTGTCCTGGGATGTTGCACGATTATACACCTGAGGTGACTGCAGACATGCATAAACGGTACCCACACTGTCGCGGTCCTCGGAGACCGTGGTAAAGCGACCGAGACGGACCAAACTCAACTGGCTGCGGGTGGACCGAGCTCAACTGGCTGCGGGTGGAGGAGCCGCCCATGTACGGACCATGCAGCCCCTCCGGTGTGTCCCGCCGTTGCACAGGGGCAGCCGTCGACCGCCAGCCCCACAATCCACGCATGCGGACAGAGTTTGACAACGGCGCTCATTTCTGAGTCGTGCAACGCAAGCTCGGAATGGGTTGTTCGCGAATGGGAGATGTTGCCCTGGCTTGGATGTTCACCTGTTGGGATGTTCACATGGATGTTCTTGAGACCAGACTTACAGAAAACCGACAATATTTGTGTGATGACTGCAGCGTGTTCTGACCGGTTTCGTTTTCTTAGGGTTTGCTGTATTTGTGTGTCGCGTACTATTATCTGTCACTGACGTGAAACGCTGGAAAAAATGTGGGACGTTCCCGAAATATATGACTGATTGATTGATTACTGAACGGGTCGACTGATTGCTGGTTCGGTTGATTGATCGATTTATTGATGGATTGATTGATTCTGTGATCCAGTTGTGTCTGGTGTCTTTTCTGGTGTCTATGCATTTGTTATCTTGTGTCTCGTGTTTTTGTGCCGGATCAATGCCGCTCGTGGTTGCCAGCAGACGGCTGTAGCTCCTAATTGCATATTTATGTCAGAAGTGGCCAGTCCTCTTTTTTGCGAGCATTAAACGTAATGTTTAAGTTGATCCATGAGTTATGTTTCCTGAAAGAAGATCTGCACAAGTTGTTGTGTCCGTACGCCTTTATTCAGGAAGGTTGTTTGGACAGTTTGGGCAGAAATGGTGGTCATTAGTACGTATTGCGTATTCATCTGATCTGCCGCTCTAACGCTCCGTAACCTACGGCCCCTGTATTCGCAGACTGCAGCTACACGTGTCACCAGCGGTGTAGAGATGTCGTTACCCTGGACTGCCCTTCGGACACGTCCAGCGACCTGGACCTGTCGGAGGTCACTGATCCCAACCAGGACGAGGATCTGATCGAAGTGCAGACTTTAGTGGTAAGCCCGGCCGAGCTGCCACGCACCAGGAGCGCCGCCGGTCCGGACACGGCGGAATGTCGGAGCGCCGCCGTGTCCGGACACGGCGGAATGTCAGAGCGCCGCCGGTCCGGACACGGCGGAATGTCAGAGCGCCGCCGGCCCGGACACGGCGGAATGTGAGAGCGCCAGGCATGGTGACAGTAGTTGGATAACTGCTCGCTTCATTTAAAAGGTTTTTTTGTGTTCATTCTGTTCTCACATTGTTTATTTGGTTCCGTTTTTCGCTCTTGATATTGTCCATTTGCCGGTGAAATGACGGGGCCTACCGAAAATTGTTCATGAGATGCACACGTACAAAGTCCAGACATCTCCTGCTGGTTCGTACGACATCCGTTTGCCTGATAGCTGTTCAGTCCTCTGCAAAGTTTGGCCTGCATGTGGGCAAGTGACGGGCTGGTCGGTATCGATAGACCATTCGAACCCCGCTCACCCTTTGTTTGGGCATAGCCTTTCGAGTCTCCATGGGTGATTCTCTCAACGATCCTCAATGAAAGTGGTGAGTGGCGGGGAAATGTATGTTTCCACAAATATTAGAAGAGGCTGTGAATTTCTATAGATATGTGTCGTAAAATAATTTTTCGGCGAGCGGAATCCCTTTCTAATGCTGAAGGTGGCTTCTGCCCGCGCTCGTCGTCACGTGCGATCAAAGGGCCCTCGCCGCCACGAGGAAGAGCCAGGAGAAAAGCGGCATCGGAAATCTCCCGCCGAAGCGCATCAGACAAGTACATCTGAGCAATGGGAAATGTGAACTCTGACGGTTCAATGCATCTGACAATGTCTTATTGCAACGTTAGCGACCGCCCTGTTATCTGAAGAGCTAAGCATGCTACGACAGCGTAGCATGCTGCAGAATGCGGAATGCCGAAAATGCTATGGCGGCGCTGAATGGCTCTTGGGAAACTCGGTCGAATATGTACTAGACATCATGTGCACATGGGCACATGTGCACTGGACATCGGCAGATGTGACATGTGCTTTGTCATGCGAGGTCAAAGTGGTGAAGGCTATTGTTATCATGGCCCGCCCTGAACTAAACAAGCCACGTCCAGGCGGAATACAGTGTTGGAAAGGTTTTCCCAAGTTGTGAGTTATGTTCCATTAAATTTAGATAAGCGCTGTTTTTTTCATTTTTGAAGAAAATGTCACCGACATGACACCGAGAATCAGGACAGAAATCACAAACCGGTAGGGTCACAAATTCCTCATTTCACGTCACGTGTAAAAATGATGAAAACTGAAGTGCTCTAAATTTGACTAGCGTTTGTAAAAACGTCAGAACTTATTTCGTAAACGACCTCAGAGGCGGGGATCTACGGCTCGCTCGTAGAGCGAGGTTGAACGAATATCCTACGGTATAAAATGCAGTAATCACGCGACGCGCAACATCCCGTTGTCAAAACATTCCGTAGTGTGCTGAGCCACCAGCGTGTGGCGAGAAGTTCCTGAGCCACCTCCAGGGAACACGACGTCGTGGTCCCTCGCCCCTCCTCAAATTGCTCATCAGCGCCGCACGTATACGCTCCCGCCGCCGGATTTCCATGCTGGCCTCGCCGTGCGGCCGTTGAGTCTCGTTTAGCGCCGTGTCGGACTGCTAAGGCCGGGCCATTACGTATTCAGGGCCGGCCCGACTGGCATTGGGCTAACTCGGCGCCGACTTCATTTGTCCTCTAATGCCACCGTAATTGTGGTCGGCGGCCGGATAGCCCCGACCGTCCGGAATGTGTGTGTGTGGGTGTGGGTGTGGGTGTGGGTGTGGGTGGGTGCGTGCGTGCGTGCGTGCGTGCGTGCGTGCGTGTGGATGGCCTGTGTGTGTGTGTGTGTGTGTGTGTGTGTGTGTGTGTGTGTGTGTGTGTGTTGTGTGTGTGCGTGCGTGCGTGCGTGCGTGCGTGCGTGCGTGCGTGCGTGCGTGCGTGCGTGCGTGCGTGTGGATGGCCGTATTTGCGTATTGGGCGTCGGGGCTTTCTGCGTCTTGCCAACAGCGAATGCTTATCGTCCACGTGGGTATGCAGTGATCGGTGCTACGGCTTCTCGTATGGGGGGGGGGGGGGATTTGGCGGTCCGTTCCTCTTTTTCCGGCGGTGGATTTTCTCGGAGGTGCGACTGCGAATTGATGATTCGGGCCGGTTGGCCGTCGGCCTAGTTGGCGGCGCCGCGGCGACCGTCGGGTGGCGCCGGTCGTCTCTGCTGACGCGGACCGGCGCCGTCGACAGGCCGGGGTCGGGCACAGTCTGGACGGGGCCTGCTGCCGGGCGGCGCCGGTCGTCTCTGCTGACGCGGACCGGCGCCGTCGACAGGCCGGGGTCGGGCACAGTCTGGACAGGGCCGGCTGCCGGGCGGCGCCGGTCGTCTCTGCTGACGCGGACCGGCGCCGTTGACAGGCCGGGGTCGGGCGCAGTCTGGACGTGGCCGGCTGCCGGGCGGCGCCGGTCATCTCTGCTGACGCGGACCGGCGCCGTCGACAGGCCGGGGTCGGGCACAGTCTGGACGGGGCCGGCTGCCGGGCGGCGCCGGTCGTCTCTGCTGACGCGGACCGGCGCCGTTGACAGGCCGGGGTCGGGCGCAGTCTGGACGGGGCCGGCTGCCGGGCGGCGCCGGTCGTCTGTGCTGACTAGGACCGGCGCCGTCGACAGGCCGGGGTCGAGCGCAGTCTGGACAGGGCCGGTCGCCAGGCGGCGCCGCGTCTGTTCACTGTCCTAGGCGGACCGGGCGAGGATAGGTCTGCGGCCGTCACCGTCGTTGCGGCGCCTTATCATGTGGCGTCATGGTCACCCGACGTGACGGACCTATTGGGACTGTAATGGTGGCTGATCTGCTGGGACGTGGCTTCCCCGACGTATGCCTTATGGCCGTGGCGTTACTCGACCTTGCGCTGGTTGTGCTACGGTCGCCCCCGACCTTGATTGCGCCCCGACGTGATCATGAGTTAGTGTGATTGCGGCCTAATGTTATCGCGCCGGACGTCAGCCATATCGCCACATGAGTGTCTCCTGGTTACGGATACGAACGTGACCGGATTATACCGTGACCGTAATGGTGGCCTGAAGTGACGAGCCGGTCACATGCATGGCCCAGCGCGCCGTGCCTGGCGGGAGCCGCCGGTCGCCTGGCCGCCGGTCCTGCGCTCCGGCGCCTGGCCGGAGGCGGGGACGGGGCCACCGCTCAATGGTCTGCTCATTAGGGCGGGCCCGGCCTGGCGGGAGGCGGTCGTCCTCGTGACGAGCTGTCTGGAGCAGGTGGTGGCGGCGGCAGCCGGGTAGTTCGTCTCCCGCCTCATTCTGGCGGTGCAGGGCTGGGCAGCCTGCCGTCGGCGAGACAGGCCTGGTGTGAGACCGCTGCAGACGTCACTTGTCTCGTCCTGTAGGACTGCGGCAGACGTCAGATTCCCGGTCCTGTTAGACTGCGGCAGACGTCAGATTCCCGGTCCTGTTAGACTGCGGTAGATGTCAGTTTCCCGACGCTGTGAGACTGCGGCAGACGGCTCTCGATGCTGTGAAACTGCGGCAGACGGCGGCTCTCGATGCTGTGAGACTGCGGTAGACGGCTCCCGGTCCTATGAGACTGCGGCAGACGGCTCTCGATGCCGTGAGACTGCGGCAGACGGCTCTCGATGCTGTGAGACTGCGGCAGACGGCTCTCGATGCTGTGAGACCGCGGCAGACGGCTCTCGATGCTGTAAGACTGCGGCAGACGGCTTTCGATGCTGTGAGACTGCGGTAGACGGCTCCTGGTCCTGTGGGACTGCGGCAGACGGCTCCCGATGCTATGAGACTGCGGTAGACGGCTCTCGATGCTGTGAGACTGCGGTAGACGTCTCCCGGTCCTGTGGGACTGCGGCAGACGGCTCCCAATGCTGTGAGACTGCGGTGGACGGCTGTCGATGCTGTGTGACTGCGGCATATGGCTCTCGGTTCTGTGAGACCACCACAGACGTCAGTTGCCCGGTCCTGTGAGACTGCGGCAGACGGCTCCCGATGCTGTGAGACTGCGGCGGACGGCTCTCGGTCCTGTGAGACCACCACAGATTTCAGTTGCCCGGTCCTGTGAGACTGCGGCAGACGACTCCCGATGCTGCGAGACTGCGGCAAGCGGCTCCTGGTCCTGTGAGACTGGGGCAGGCGGCTCCTGGTCCTGTGAGACTGCGGCAGACGGCTCTCGATGCTGTGTGACTGCGGCAGACAGCTCTCGGTCCTGTGAGACCACCACAGACGTCAGTTGCCCGGTCCTGTGAGACTGCGGCAGACGGCTCCCAATGCTGTAAGACTGCGGCAAGCGGCCCTTGGTCCGGTGAGACTGCGGCAGAGGTTGGGTCCCACTCTCCTAGCCATTAGACCACTGAGCCCCACGTGCCGGTGGGCCGGCTTTGTGTGCGGCCGTTGGACCCGCGTGCGTCGGCGCGCGTCGGACCGAACCGACGCCGCCCTGATCCGGGATGGCAAGTGAGCGCGCGTGCTGGCGCGTGCCAGTGGTGGGTGGCTCCCAGAAGCCCGCCCTGTCCGCCGCCCACCGGCCAGACAAGGCAGCCGTGCTGGACACAAAGTCGCCCTCCGGGATCAATACTCGGCGCGTTGGGATGGTATTTTTCGGGTAGGAACGGGTGCGGCTGCCGGTGGCGCGGCCTCCGACGCTGCCTGCAGCAGTGTGGAATGAAAAATGCAACGGGAAAATGCCGAACCTGTCCTCTGGGACCGCGGCAGGCGGCGTTCAGCAGCTCGCCCACGTCACATCACGCTGCTCGTCTCTGGGAGAAGTTGACGTGCGCTGTCGCGCTGCGAAGCTCTGATTGCGACATTGGACCGGTCTCCCTCCACTATTGGCCATATGTCTCGGTGATTTGGTCTCTTTGTTCCTGCGCTTCTCCGCGCGCCACGCCCCGCGCGCCCTCGATGTTGCGTGGACCAAGCTGAACGGGCGGGCCGTCTCCGAGCGACGGGCGTCGTCCGCGCACGCGGCAGTCGTAACTCCGTGCGCCTCGCGTCCCGGCCGGCCCGCCCGTCATAAGATGGCGCTCGATGTCTCAACTTGAGAGGATGTCCCCTGGAATTGTGTTCCATCAGATGCGTCTCGCAGTTATGCCCCGCAATAACGGCGCGTTTGGGCCTAAACAGGGAATCTCTGGTGGGGAGCGGCGTTTAGGCTGGAGGGACGGCAGCGGATCGAGCCACTGGCTGCAGAATGGAGCACTTTGACACGAAATGAGCTGCCGTGGGCGTCTTGGCAAGATCGATGGCGCTGTACGAATGAGATGCTCTCACTCTCACCACGTATGCATTCGGCCAACTTCGTTTATGCCTTCTTTCCTCGAGTGAAACCAAACTTGATCATCGCCAGACACTTGCCGTGGGCATGAGATAACTCACTTGGCTCTGCGGGCCTTATTTCATCACCCAACGGAGTCAGCCTTGCATTAGAGCACGCTCCCAGGAAAAGACGCCGCTGTCTGCCTGCCACCGCCGGGGCCGGGCAGCTTCTGCCAGTGCCAGCTCCCTCGCCCCGTCTGCAATGAAAGCGGAATCGCAGATGATCACGGCCTAGTTCCCCGTGTGGAGTCCCAATCATTCCTCTCGGCGAGAGACGGTGCTGTGGCGTGACTTCGACGTCCAGCATAAACGTACCCATCCACGGCGTCAGGGCTCCACGGAATATGATCCGCAGAATATGTTATTCACTCAGCCATGCGGCCCGCGTGGAGGACCGGGACCGACCGGGAACAGCACCTAGCGCTCGCATGAGCCCGTCGCGTTCGTCCCTGACGCCGCCCGGCGCGTGCGCTGGTGGCGGGCGGCACAGCGGTGCACGCGTGTCTCCGTCGGGCCGCGGGCCTGCTGCCCCACTGACCGACTCCTCCGTTGCAGCGATGCGACAGCGCCGCCGTGGCCGAGGTGCGAGGCACGGACGCCGCCATCAAGGCCGGCATGATCGAGAAGTTCAACGCCACGTCGCAGGGGCTCTACATGACTCTGGTACGTGCTCGGTGTGTGGCCTGCGGCCGTCTGCGCGTTCCGCTCTCGGTCGTGTCAGTCGAGCTGGTCGTGAAGGATGCGCAGCACGGGTCGGCAAAGTGAGCCGACGCAACGACGCTGGAGCCTGGTCCTGGTCGATCTCCGACGGTCGCGCCCTCGCCGCGCCGTCACCCGCGAATCCCGCACCAGCAGCGTCCGGACGGCGGCGCTGCGTGCCGCCGGCGCCGGAACGCCCCGCCGCGGGGGGCCGGATGCGGATGCGGCGGCCGCCCAGGCTTCCGCAGCCGTCTCCGCTGGTCATTCGGCCTCGCGGCGTGGTCCGTACCGCCTGCCGTGTACCGCCCGAGGGTGACCCGTGGCTGAGGTCGTCGCCGGTCCGCGTCTCCGACGCTTGCAGGGCGCGCCCGCTGCCTGGACCCGTGCCCGTCCTGGACCCGTGCCCGTGCCCGTGCCCGTGCCCGTGCCCGCTGCCTGGACCCGTGCAGTGCTCTGAGACGCCTGCCGACCGTCCCCCGCCCGCTCCTGTCCCCGCCCTGTCCCCGCCCCGCGGTGTGTGAAGCGGCCAGCCTGTCCCGTTCCGCGATGGAGGACGAGGAGCAGCGGCGGGCGCGCCAGGCCAGCCAGCGGCGCCGCAAGTCGGAGCGCGAGCGGCGCCTCTCCATCGTCTCCATCAACGACGACGGTTCCGAAGACCTGGTGGTGCGCGACATCGAGTGGGTACGTTCGCTGCGGAGTCCGCCGCGGAGTCGCCGACTGGGACGGCGAACGGACCGCGGTCGCGCGGCCCGCCGCAGTCCGCTGCCTGGCGGGGCGACGGTCGCCGCCGCCGCCGTCTGTCCGGCTCGCCGCATCTCCTGCCGTCGGGCGCTGACGGCGGGCGCTCTCGTCCCCGCCCACTGTCCGCGTGGCGACGGTGACTGCGGTGCCGTCCGGGTGGGCCGGGGCGAGCGCGGACGCCGGGCGCTGCCGTCCCGCGCCGCTCCCCCGGGGCCTGATGGCTGCCTTCGGCCGTCGCCGCCGCCGCTCTCTGGGACCAACTTGGACGGGAGAGCGTCGCTGTTTGGACGGCGGCACCAAGTTGAGTCGTTGGGAGTGAGATACGACTGTGAGGAAGGAAGCGGAACTCCCCCTCCCCACTTCTCCCCTGGGGAGGGGAGGGGGCGGGCGAGAGCGAGCCTGGCATGCGTCCCTCGGGCAGGCAGCACGGTGTCCGGACCGGCCGGTGCTGTCCCTCTCTCCCCTCCGCTCCACAGTGTGGGCCGTCCGTCCGCGGCTGACGGCTGTCGCGGCCTCGGCGGACCTGGCCGAATGACGGCCACTCAGAGGCGCATCGAACGGGCGTCAGTCCCGTGGGAGCGGCGCCCCCGATGGCGGCCCGCCCGCCGCGGGAGCGTCGGCCTCCGACGGGGCAGGCGCGCCGAGCCGTTTGGCACGTGGTCTCAGGGTGTTTCTCTGCCAGCTTCTCCGTAGCTTTTTCCGTGATTTGCTTACCGTTCGGATGCCTCCCGCCAAGCCAATCAATTTATGAGTTGCTACGGGACGCCTCTACTGATATCAGTGAATTGCATGGCGTGCTGCGTTTTTTGGCGTTATGGCCCAGCTATTTTGGTATCATGCAATTCGATTTGCTTTGTATGTTGGAATGTTCCGCGAAGCATTTTCACATGTGCACAGAGTCTGCTTCCAGTCCCCGAGCACATGTTTTACTAGTTTCAGCGTCGGTTTATGGCTACGCTCTGCCTTGACCTCGGCTTGAGATTATTTGCATAGCCTCAATACGGTTCCAGCGCATGCAGTTCCATCAAATTCCGTTTACGACGTACGTGATGCTTTCGCGCAGTGCCCACGCTGCGCCGTTTCGCTGGCCCGTTGGTAGCATTGGCGTGGCGTCGGCCGGTCCAGCCACGGCAGCGGCCTGTCGTCGGCGTCGTCGCCAGGTTGCCCCCGTACCGGAGGAGTTACTGGGACGCTGCCGCCCTAAGCCGAGGTCGTTCGCGCGGCGCCGGCGGCGTCACCGGGAAGGGGACGCGGCGGCAGTGGGCGGGTGCGGGGGCCGGACAGCGGGGGCGCCCGCCGCCGGACGCGGTGGCTGTACGTGACCCGAGACCCGGGAGCCGGCGGACGGCGGTGGCTTTACGTGACCCGGGACCCGGGAGCGGGCGGCCGGCGGTGGCGACGCGCGGCCATTGATTTGGGCCCGCGGGCCATGTTTGTATCAGCGGCTACCGGAGCGGCGGCGGCCGCGTGCATAATTCAGCGGCCGAGTGGCATCGATTGTCGCCGGCCGGCCGGGCGAGGTCAGCTGATGTCACGCCCCTCCCCTTCCCGTGATGACGCCCGGCTGACCTCCGGCCGCGCCGTCAGCTGACGCGCCTCGCAGCCTTCCGCCGGCCGAGCTGCCAGCGGCGCTCGCCGACGCCCTCAGTGGGAGAGATACCTGTTGCCGGCGCTGGGCAGCCACTCCGCCGCACCATCGGCTGGGGATCGGCGCCCGCCGGCCTCCTCCCCGCCGCCATGATCTGGCTGTGCCGGCCGGACGACGTGTTAAGCTAGCTCCGTGAAGGCTGGGTCCGGCGCGCACGCAGACGTTGGCGCTCGCGGAGCCGCTCAGAGTCGATTTACGGGCGGCGCGGCGCGGCTCGGGGGGTTTTATTGGTGCGTTGTATCCGGAAGATCCGCCGGGCGGCCGTTTCGTTGTGAGGAGCGCCGCGCGGTCGGGAGTTTGTGATCCGAGTGGGGAACGGCTGCAGCGCCAGGACCTACGCACTGCGTGAGCCGCTTAAGCCTGCGCTCCCCCCCCCCCCCCCCTCCACCGTTGAGCCGGGCTTACCGCGCGTCTCTAAGCAAAGTTTAGTGGGCTCCGGTCGCCCAGGCTAAGAGCACAGCGGGGAGCGAGGTTTGTTGCGCAGCGGGCAGGGAGGTTTGTGGTACAGGGGGCGGGGCGGGGCATGGATAAGTGCGCATTGCGGAGCGGGGCGGGGCGTGCTGTGTGGGTGCGGACCGGGATCACGTTCAGTGGGGTGTAGCGCGTGGGTGCGGACCGGGGTCACGTTCAGTGGGGTGTAGCGCGTGGGTGCGGACCGGGATCACCTTCAGTGGGGTGTAGCGCGTGGGTGCGGACCGGGGTCACATTCAGTGGGGTGTGGCGCGTGGGTGCCGACCGGGGTCGCGTTCAGTGGGGTGTAGCGCGTGGGTGCGGACCGGGGTCACGTTCGGTGGGGTGTAGCGCGCGGGTGCGGACCGGGATCACCTTCAGTAGGGTGTAGCGCGTGGGTGCGGACCGGGATCACGTTCAGTGGGGTGTGGCACGTGGCGCCGGCGTTCGTAACGGTCGAACGGTTCGTAGCGCCGTAACGTTTGCCCAGTAACGAACTAGGCCAGACCTCCAACGCAGAGTCGGCCTGGTCGTGAGTAAGAACCTGGCCGGGGCTTACATTGGGGCGGGTGAGGCCTCTAACGCAGGGCGAGGTTCAGCCCTTGCGAGCAGCCGGGTTGGCCGGTCAGCGGTGGCGAGCTCCAGCGCGGACCGCGCGGCGGCGCTGGGGACGGCGCCACAGTCGGCGGGGGCGCCGGAAGGAGGCCGATAGCGGCCGTTGTCTCCGGATGTGAGGACCTCGGCCGCATCTCCGCGGCGGCGGCCAGGGGGAGGTGGCGGGGGTGGGAGGCCGCCGCTGTGTTGTGCTGTAACGACGCTAGTGCCGAGTTGGATATGGGCCAGCAGTGGCCGGATGGCCAGATGTGACTGTGCCGTTGTGTGCCCTTGCCGGCTAATGTCACCGTTGCTGCAGGCGCCGTGTCATAACTCTCGTTTGAAAATCACGGCGATGAACTTGTTTTCTCGCGGAAGTCCGATTTCCGTGCGACGAAATGGTGCCAGGCAAGATGGGCCGTGGAAAAGTTCAAAATAGCGAAGTATTTTATGTTGAGCTGTCACATATCAAATGCTTTATGGCGCGTGATAAATACTCCTGGCGGCGACTCCCCCATAAGCGCGCGGCCATGCGTGAATTCATCTGGATTGGCCCATGTTCCGAGTCGTAAAGATCGAACGCAGTCATCGTCAGCGTCCCTAACGAAGCCGCACCGTCGCCGCGCCGTGCGGTGCAGTGTCAGGGCAGGCGCGCCCGTGCCGCGGCGGTCGTACTGACCCTCAGCCGCCCTTCCAGTCCGACGACGGCACCTCCTTCCACGGCTTCGTCCGCGTGCACATGAACCTGTTCCGGCCGATCAATATCGTGGCCGGCACGCGGCCGCCGTCCATCTACGACGTGCTGCAGCCGGAGCAGACGCTGGAGCGCACGCTGGCCTCGTTCTACCTGCCGCGCGACACCGTCAAAGCTCTGCACATTGACAAGTGAGTGGCGGCCGCCCGGCTGCGGCGGCGGCCGTCTCCCGCGCGCACTGCCGGCCGCCGCAGCGTGTATTTCCGGGCCCGATCAATGGCATGGCATGCTTGTTATCGGCGCCGTCTCCTGGCTGCTGGCGCCGCGGCGCCCGAGGTGCTGGGTCAGCAGCGCCGCGGCTGGGGCGACGCCGGTCTGTCACGCCGGCGCCGGGGAAGGGTGTGAGGCTCCCGGGGCAGAGGACGGCCGGGTGCCGGCTGGTGGGTGGGGCGCACGTGACGGCACCTGATGGAGAGGAAGGCTGGGTGACTGATGGACGGTCACGTAGGCATGTCGGATATTCATGATGCGTTTGGTATGCATTTTTTCATGTAGAACGGGTCGTACCATTGTTTTTGTGAAATGACTTGGCAGGTTACTTCCAGGAATGACATTGCTTTCAGAGTGCGCAATAAGCACGATGTGCTAATGATACTCAGAATACCCCACCATCCGTCCAGTGTCAGTGCGTCTAATAACACGGATAATAGCGTATCCGGCCTTCTTGAAAAGGCAGAATCGCAAGACTCTGTTCATGCCGGAGAACACCACAGCACGAGCGTCACATGTGTTCATGCCGGAGAACACCACAGCACGAGCGTCACATGTGTTCATGCCAGAGAACACCGCAGCACGAGCGCCACATGTGTTCATGCCGGAGAACATCACAGCACGAGCGTCACGTGTGTTCATACCGGAGAACACCACAGCACGAGCGTCACGTGTGTTCATACTGGAGAACACCACAGCACGAGCGTCACGTGTGTTCATACCGGAGAACACCACAGCACGAGCGTCACATGTGCTCATACCGGAGAACACCACAGCACGAGCGTCACGTGTCAGGCCCATGCGGCCAGACCGGGCCATATGGTTTGAAGGCGGATGTTGACCCCGCCGAGTCTCCCTTCCAGCGACACCACTGTGCATGAAGTCATATCGTCACTATTGAAGAAGTTCAAAATCGTGGACGACCCCCGGAAGTTCGCCCTGTATGAACGGTTCACCGAGCAGGGCGAGTCGACCAAAGGTACGACATCAGCAGCCGGATACGAGGGGCACCTCAGCGTGGTCGCGTTGTGTGAGGGCTGGCCTCCCGCTGGTCAGTGTGCTCCGATAAGGTGCGGCGATGTTTCGGTGTGGTGCCTCGTGCATGTGGTGTGTTGATTCAGTTCCTTGTAATCCCGTTGTGACAGCGGCAGCCATGCTGGTGTCATGTTTCGTCCGTTTCTCCTCCATTTAAGACACGATTTGTGTTGCCTGATGTGTGTGTACACCATCCACAACGACCGATGTGGCATCAGCTATTGCTCGGCGCCAGGTAGCGAGCGGCTGAAAGGAAACAGCGCCCTCCCGCCGCCGCCGCGCCACCCCTGACTCCGCCCCTGGCTAGCGGTGCCTTTAGCGGCTAGCGGCGCGTCCGCGACCGGGCCGCCGCGTGCCCCTGTTACTGACGGTGGCCGCCGGCCCGTCCCCAGTCAAGATGCGCCGCCTGGCCGACTCGGAGCGCCCCCTGGAGCTGGCGCTCACCTGGAGCCACAACGGCGTCGTCAACAAGAAGTTCGTGCTGCAGGAGAACGACACGGGCGACATCCTGGTGCGTATCGTCGGAGCGCACGCGCCGGCCGCTGGTCCGTGATGACTCGCAGGAATGCTGAGCCGTCGCGCCGAAACTCGCGGCTGTTGAACGTTAATGGCGCCTGGACGTGATGTATCGGGCAGCCTCTACCCCGGGGCCCCACAGTGGTGGACCGGACAGCCTCTACCCAGGGACCCACCGCGGCTGGGCCCGGCGAGTGACGACCGGTGTCAGTGTATTACAAGAATTGGCCACTGAATGGGGTATATTAGATTATGCCGTATATTCTGATGAGCCGTGGTGTGATTTTAAAAATGTCGAGATTTTGTGAGGGGAAAAAGCGTTGGTCTATGGTCATGCCACCATCCAAATGGCATGGAACTAAGCCGTGTTATTGTACGCGATTCCAGTGGGACAACTTCACGCTCCCGGAGCTGAACAACTTCCTGTTGATGCTCAACAAGGAGGAGGACGAGTACAAGCGGCGGGTGCGGCAGAAGTACGCCGAGATGAAGCGACGCATCGACGAGCAGATGGAGCAGCTGAAGCGGGGCGTCCCGAATCACGTGCCCGACAGCACATAGGTGCCATCTGCCCCGATCTAGCTACTGTCGGCGCTGGTGCGCTCGAGGCCGGCCGGTAAGGGCGGATCTCCAGGCTGGCAGCCGAGCGGGCGGCGCCGGGCCGCCGCGCCCCGGCCCGCGGAGGCCGCGCGCCGAGTACCTCTGTTGTAGCGATAGGCCTTACCCTGTGCCTGCCCCGTCCGTGCCGCGGCCACCTCTCGCGTATAAACACGTCTTTCACACGCGTTCGCGTCGGCGCAGCGCCTGTTGTACCTCATGTCTCGCGGCGGCTGGCCGCGGTGGCGTGGAGGAAGTGTTCCTTCTCCCCAGCGCGGGCTTTGGCCGACCCTGTGCGGGAGGGCGCACCGGCGGCCACCAGGGTCGTCCTTCAGCGCGGGCGCCGCCGTCCTGGCCTCCGCCGCGGCGCGCCCGTCTGTCTGTCTGTTACATTGTTAACGGCGGGGCGCTGTGTAACGCGCCGGCGCCCCCGGCCGGCCGCTCCTGGCGGCTCAGCTCCGGCTCCGGCTCCAGGGCGACATAGTGATACAATACATGTGATTTGTAGAGGCGTCGTGTGTAGTGGCGGCAGAGCTGTGCCGGTCCGTGAGCGGAGGTAGCGGCGACCTGGGCGCCGACCCCACATGAAGTTGTGTGGCCCGCGGTGTGCGCCATAAGAGCATTCAGCAGGGCGTCCGGGATCATCCAGCTAAGACACACGGATGCTACAAAAGAGTATGTATATTGCTGAAAACCACCAACATACCAGCTTAGCTCCAACATATGGCAAGTCATCACAATCAGGTCCCAGGCGAATTTCTGTCGACGACATTCTTCCGGGGCCCTACAAACGGCAGCGACTCCGACACGCAACGAGTCCGGCGGTGGTGAAACAACTCAATCTGACCCTCGAAATGAACGGCCGTCTACTGTGCGGCGGCGGCGGCGGCGGCGCGCCACACGGTAGTGAAGCGGATCATGCGCTCTACGCGCTGCTCGAAGCGGCGCGCCCGCTGGTGCGCGTGCCGGATCAGGTCGGCGGGCAGGCCAGCCAGGCGCGCGGCGTTGAAGCCGTACGACTTGGGGCACGCGCCGTCCGTCAGCTTGTACAGGAACGTGATGGTCTCCTGGGTGGGGTCGTCCTGGTTCTCGTTCTCCACCATGCAGGCCATGTGGCCCAGCCACACCTGGGCCGCGTCGGGACGGGGTCACGCGCTGCACACGACCGGGGTGGGGACGATCGGACACGATCACACAGCAGGCGCAATGTAGGGCACATGCATAGCCATTTCACATGACACTTGTTCATGCAATCAACCAGAGCCTGGCCCGAAGCTGGAAAGTTAGAAATTGGCTGACAGACGGTCCTTTAGCCCTCAGCTTCATGCATCGCAGAATTGACCAGAGATTTGCGAGCGCTACTGCATTCGTCGGTGACATGACCTTGGTCCTAGCATCGTCGATAATTTAGGCGCGGCACAGACGAGGGCACTGCAAAACGTCCTGTTCCAGTGACACACAAGTAGGTCACTACGGGACCATCATGACGGAGTAATAACACGTTGCAGGATCTGACGGACTTGCAACGCTTTTCGACGCAGCCTGTTTCAGCAGGGCACGGTGCCAATTCTATCGGTGCCTGTGACGTCACACCGCACGATAAACCAGACACCGGACGCCGGTAACCCGACTGCGAAGCGCCAACGTCATCAGTGACAGCTGCCAAATCTGTCATAAGTCGAGCGGAGCCGAGGCAAACGATGCAAGCTGAACCGCCACCTTCCCGGCGCCTCAACAGACTGCGTGCAGGCCCACCTGGTCGTGGTCCTGGAACTCCTCCACCAGGCTGTGGTAGTGGGTGGAGAAGAGGCAGCGACAGCCGACGCGCAGCAGCTGGCGAAGCACGGCGGAGGCGATGGCCGAGCCGTCGAATGTGGAGGTGCCGCGGCCTGGCGAGCGGGCGGCGGTCACGGGCCGGCACGGCACGGCACGGCACGGCACGGCACGGTACGGCGAGGCACGGCACGGCACGGCACGGCACGGTACGGCGAGGCACGGCACGGCACGGCACGGCACGGTACGGCACGGCACGGCACGACACCGCGCGGCACGGCACGCCACGACACGGCTAAAACCACCCCATGTCGAACATTGTAGCCAGATGAAACTCGCAAGGTCCCAAACCAAACAGGAGGTTTGCACGTGTTGCATGACATGCTTTATGTCTTATGCTGTTAAGTGGACACCTGCCTTATGATTTCCCTTAACTCTGCACATAACTTACATGCAGGAGCTTGTCCCCCACGTCTCTCCCTCTCCCGCTCCCGCTCCCGCTCCCGCTCCCGCTCCCGCTCCCGCTCCCGCTCCCGCTCCCGCTCCCGCTCCCGCTCCCGCTCCCCCCGCTCCCGCTCCGCTCCGCTCCCGCTCCCGCTCCGCTCCGCTCCCGCTCCCGCTCCCGCTCCCTCGCTCTCGCTCTCTCTCTCTCTCTCCTCTCCTCTCTCTCTCTCTCTCTCTCTCTCTCTCTCTCCTCTCTCTCTCTCCTCTATCTCTCTCTCTCTCTCTCTCTCTCTCTCTCTCTCTCGCTCTCTCGTCCAACAAGCCCATCTCACCCACCGAGCTCGTCCACCAGCACGAGCGAGGCGGCGGTGGCGTGCTGCAGGATGGCGGCCGTCTCGCTCAGCTCCACGTGGAAGGTGGACTCCCCGCTCATGATGCGGTCCTGGGCGCCGAGCCGCGTAAACACGCGGTCCACCGGCGACAGGCGCAGTGACGCCGCCGGCACGTAGCAGCCCTGCCGACAGCGCCCGTCGACGGTGAGACTGGCGGCGGAGTCCGGCGCCGCGGGAGACGGCGGGCTGGTCAGGGGGGCCGTGTCCGAGAGCCGGTCACCAGCGACGGACCGCTGACGCAGAGAGCACGGCCGGCGGGCGTCTGACGAGCGACGGCGACACCTACACACCGCGGGAGCCAGCGACTGCCGAGCGAGCAGCACCCCAGCCAGGGTAGCGCCACCCACCAGCAGTATCGCTGAGTACCGCAGCACTCTGCGAGAAGCGACGGACGGACCGCCGCCGGCGGGGGGCCGGCAGGGAGAGCGCGGAGCAGACGGCAGAGCACGAGGCCGTGCTCAGCCCGGTCGGCACCCTCGCACGGAGCGCGGCTCACCAGCTGCGCCAGGATAACGAGCAGGCCGGCCTGGCGCATCAGCGTCGACTTGCCGCCCATGTTGGGGCCCGTGATGAGCAGCAGCCGGCCGCGCTCCGTGCCGACCGAGTTGGGGATGAAGTCGGCGCCGCCGCCGCCGCGGCCCAGCCACGGGTGGTGGCCGTCCGTGATCTCCAGCACCGCCTGGCGGACACGGGCCGAGACGGTCACCGTCCGCCGGCCAGCCTCTGGCCGTCACGAGTACGACGCCGTCTGCAGACAGGCGACGCGGCGGGGGGGGGGGGGGAACGCCACGCACGCGGCCATGGGCTGCCAACTGTACGGACACAACCATCGCCTCGAGGCCGCCGGGGGAGGTCTCATCGGCCGGAAAACACGGTCGCCTGGCGCTGCTGACAGTCAGTCAACGGCAGCGCAGCGCATCATCATCGCTGCATGATTCACCATCTCATGTGGCGGAAAGTCGTGTCACCGTCCTAGTGGAAGCGGGCCACGGAAAGGTCAAGGGGCGTGAACCGGATTCGGTGTCTGATCCAGAGGACGACGCCAGAGCCATTCGTCCGTGTCACCGCTCACCTCACCTCTCGCGCGCGACTCACCGCTTACT
Source organism: Pollicipes pollicipes (assembly GCF_011947565.3). Lineage (NCBI taxonomy): Eukaryota > Metazoa > Arthropoda > Thecostraca > Pollicipedomorpha > Pollicipedidae > Pollicipes > Pollicipes pollicipes. Next base: position 461,178 of record NW_023596297.1, read on the forward strand.
TCACATCTCGTCACCCATCTAACCGCTCACCTCACCTCTTGTGGCCCGTCCCACCGCTCACCTCACCCCTGACAGCCCGTCCCAGCGCTTACCTCATCTCTCGTGACTCGTCTCACCACTTACCTCACCTCTCGTGGCCCACGCCAGTGAGCAGCTCGGCTTAACAGCCGTGCCACCTGCCCCGCTAAGACAGCTCATCGACTCTTAAATCACCTGGTTTCACTGGTCAGCCCCGGTGACCAGCTAGAGTCGGCAGCCATCTCACCTGGTCGGCTCCGGTGACCAGCTGGGGACGGCAACTGCCCCACCTGGTCGGCGCCGGTGACAAGCTGGGGCCAGCAGCTGTCTCACCTGGTCGGCGCCGGTGACCAGCTGGAGCCGGCAGCCGTCTCACCTGGTCGGCGCCGGTGACCAGCTCCGGTCGACAGCTGACTTCAGCGCCCCGACTGAACCTGGCCAGCGCCAGCAGGCCGTCCAGCAGGCCCAGACACTGGACGGCGCGCTCCCAGACAGCCTGGTGGCGGCTGAACCTGGCGAACATGCGCCGGCTGATGTCCCGCAGCGCCGCCGTCCGCTGCTCCTCAGCCGCCAGCTGCCGGGCCAGCAGCTCCTGCCGGCACAGGTAGCACAGGGTTCGGCATCGCTGCTGCTGGCGGGGGACGCGGCGCCAGCGCCCCACGGCCACGGCCAAGGCTCACGCGGCGATTAGTCGCACGTAAATCCCGTGCCTCTTATAAGGATCCGGGCGTTTCGTCGGGCCTGTGACACTGTTGCGTGCATTTGATATGGGCGCGTCTGGAGTGTAAAAAGGCCGAGGTAGGGAACCGCCAGCAGACATATTTGAGCTCGGCAATAGCAAAGTTAGGCAAACAAGTTGGGATAAGAGTCGGAACGAGTGTCATGCCTTTTCATTCCACAACACTTTGCTCGATTGCAACGTCCTTTATCGTGAGATACTCCATACCATGCAACGCAAAACAATGCAAGACAGTAGCACCAGCATTACAGTCGAGTTCAAAAACAGAGGGAACACTCGCCAACACCCCTCAGGCGACTCATCAATAGCCCCATCGCCCCGCCCAGCATGGCTCTCTCGAGCACAGCTCCTACCTTGGTGGTGTCGGTCCAGTAGCGTTTGGCGCCCTTCTTCTGCGTCTGCAGCTCGTACGAGCCGCCCGCCTTGTGGACCGCTCGGTCCGGCACCTCCAGCTGGTACCGGTTCTTGGCCTGACCGAAGTACACCACCTGGCGGACGGCGCAGGGGTCAGGGTGCATTCTGAAGGGGGGGGGGGCTGACACCTCGGTGTGGGACGCCAATCACGAGCTCACGCGTACACGAAGCGTACGCTCTGTACTCAGGTCAAGGCCGACGTCTCCAGCGGAAACGCAGGTGCAAGTGCGATCTTCTAGCTCGTGTCGTTGTCCCCAGTGGCATTCTTGCCACGCCCCTGTCGGTGCTGACGAGCCCGGTCTGACCTCGCCCACGCCAGTGCTCCGGTGACGTTTGCCGCGTGTCCGCATCTCCCATGACAAGTCTGACTTTACACCCGCTATGCCGGCCATCTTACACCGTTACATCCGCGTTTCATCCGTTACAGCGATCATCTTACCCCGTCACACCCGTATTACACCCGCCCCTCAAGCCATGGAGGCCAATTTACAGCCGTGCTCCAGGGGCCGCGCCGCCTCCGCGGCCCGTTACGTATCCTACCTTGCAGCCGAAGTGGCGGCACTGCTCGTGCAGGTACTCGTCCAGCTCGCGCTCCACTTGCTCGAGCGCGTCGCGGGCCGCGTCGAACTGCTCGTCCACGCCGTCCGAGGGCAGGATGCGGCCCTCCTTGCGCGCCTCGGCCTGGTCAAACGAGGTCTGCGCCGACCGGCACCGCGTCAAACTCACCACCGCCAGACAGCGGAGGCGCGACACGGCTGGCTCACGGATCAGGTGTGACGAGCGTTCGGAACCAACAGGATGACGCTTAGGCGGGCGGTGTTAATCAGACTGACTTCACGTTACAAAGGTCTTTGAAATAATTTACTTTGGGAATAATGAAACACCAACACTCCTCACCTCAAAGTACTCGAGCACTTCGTCATACTCGGGAAACTTGCCGCCATCCTTCTCCAGCGTCAGGCAGCAGCGGAGCAGGTAGCTGCCGAAGTCGCTCGCGGTGCCTGCGGTCGGCAGAGCCCCACTCAGAATCCGGGCTCCGAAGCTCCGGCCCTGCCGCTGCACACTCACGACGGCCGGGGTCTTCCCTGGACGTCTGCCGATCATCCCTGCCCGTCGTCCCCTGCCGTCTACCGGCCATCCCTCCTCGAACGCCAGGGCTTGGATGGTACGTGACCCGACAGCGCTCTTAATGTTTCCGTAACTCGCGTTTTGGCACTGTGGCGTCGCCTTTTTCTAACTTGGCGACGTTCAACTCTTCGCTGCTTTGTTGTCCAACTCCAGCTCCACACCATCCATTATTGCTATGTTGTTCTGTCGGGACTTTGCAGACAAAGATATGGAGTCTACCAAGAGGACACAGCGAAATAAATCACAGATATCACACGAACGACTGGACAATCTGCCACGTCTCCAAACGAACGAGTCTCGCTCCATCCGTCCATTAAGGATGGATGGATGCTTCAAGGGTAAGGCCAGCCGCGAAACCCAGTCGCCCACCACTGAGCACAGCAGGCCGGTTTCGTGCATTCTCTGCCCATCGCAAATTAACTGAAAATAGCACATATTTTGACTTATTCCGCCGGCCTGACCGAGGCCGGTCTACCTCCTGTCAAGAGCCACAGCAGCGCTATAGGTATACTCCAACCAGAACTGCGCGGCCAGGCCGCCTGGCCAAGGCCAGGGAGGCCCGAATGCCTGCCAGTGGCCACCCGCTGATGACAGCTGTGAACTTCGACCCCAGCACCTTCACCGAGCATGTAAAGCCCAATCCTCCTCCCCTGCCGCCGACTTCAACTACTTATTTCCACCAACGGGTCACCCACATAAACGTGACCCGAGGCACGAGGTCACGTCAACCAGTCATGTCGTACGGAGGGGTACAAGAGGTAAAAGAACGTACGAGCGAACGTTAACATTCCGATCGTCAAACACAAACTCAGACCGGACATGTCCATAAAGCGGCTGCGAGGCGGCGGCCGTGTCGCATCAACAATGGATGTCGGGATGCATCACTGATGGACGCCGCGGCCCGGCGCTGCCTCAGTCCGTGTTTGAACGAGGCTGGCGTTGGTCTCACGGCCACAGGCGGCGAGGCCTTCAATAATGAGGCGGCGCGGCACGTGAGCAGCCTCCTGCGGGCCTCGTGAAGCCCCGAATACGGAGTCGACTAACAACGCTACCCCACCGAGCGTGTCTGGCGAGGCCAGGTCGGCCGCAGCTCCACCAGAGCAACGCAGCGCGGGGCCCGGGTCCTCCCGTCCGGCAGCTCCCGTGGAGCAGCGTCAGCGTCTGACATCATAGCGCCCGCTCCGACTACAGCTGCCGCGGCGCGGGCCGAAGCCGCCCTCCGCCTACCTGCCAGCGACTGCAGCAGCTGGGCGGCCTGCTTGAAGCCGGCCAGCGCCGACAGCAGGTCCATGACGCGGCTGCGGCTGTACTTGGTTTGCTCGAACATGATGGCGCGTGAGTCTGGGTGGCTGCCGCCGGCCCGCAGCCGGCTGTTGCCCTGCACGTGGATCCTGCGAGGCGAGCGGCCAGGTCAGGTGGCTCGCGCGCGGCCGGCACCGCACGGCGCAGCTCGCGGCGTTGGGCGTCATGGTCCCGGTCCCCGCGGCTAGATGGGCTCGCAAGCGCACTTCTTCACGCGGCCAGCAGACATATCACTACTTCTGATTCAGAACACGCCTTGTGTTGACATGCGCACACCAGACAAAGCACTCCACAGGAGCGCGGCGGCCTGGGTTCCAACTCCAGTGAGCTGGCGCCGTTTCACGGCGGCGGAAGCAGCTGGTGGTGACCCAGTCAGGAGATAGCACGGGTCAGGCCACACACAAACCACGCCAGAGATGGCGCCGACTCGGCCGCAGCGGCGGCGGCGGACGTACCGCCGGACCAGCCGCTCCAGGTCGGGCAGCTGCTTCAGCCGCGCCGTGACGTCATCCATGACGTCAGCGCGGCTCATGAGGTCCTCGACGGCGTCTAGACGGGCGGCGATGGCGGCCGGCGAGCGCAGTGGGCTGCAGAGCCAGGCCCGCAGCACGCTGTCGGCAGCGGCCCAGGTCAAGTCAGCGGCCGGCTATAGGGCCAGGCCCGCAGCACGCTGTCGACAGCGGACCAGGTCAGGTCAGCGGCCGGCTATAGGGCCAGGCCCGCAGCACGCTGTCGACAGCGGCCCAGGTCAGGTCAGCGGCCGGCTACAGAACCAGGCCCGCAGCACGCTGTCGACAGCGGCCCAGGTCAGGTCAGCGGCCGGCCGCTGAACCAGGCCCGCAGCACGCTGTCGGCAGCGGCCCAGGTCAGGTCGGCGGCCGGCTACAGAACCAGGCCCGCAGCACACTGTCGACAGCGGCCCAGGTCAGGTCACCGGCAGGCTGTGGGGGCAGGCCGACAGCAAACCGCCGGCGCCAGGTCAGGGCGGCACCAGGTCAGGACAAACCAGGCTATAATACACTAGGGCCAACCCCCAGAGCCAAAACACAAGGCATCCGGGTGTGGGGCGGTCTGAGTGCATCTAGACTAGTTTCCTCACGCTGCTCCTGCGTGGAAATGGGCATGGTGCCAAAGCCCTCATTTGTGGACGGACCTGGCATGACCACAGCCCTGATATGACCTAGCAGTGTGGGCAGTAGGCCGCGGACCGACTTCCGTTGCCGCTCATCAGGTTCAGACCGCCAAGCCTCCTACCGTTTTCCGAAGGCCGTAACGCAGGTATCCAGTGTGCCCAGCAGCGTACCCTCAGTGCCGCCATCTACCGAATTGGAGACGATCTCCAGATTCCGGAGTGTGACGCCGTCGAGCACCTGGCGATAGTGAGCACGTCGCTCCGTGAGTGCCGGCAGCGCTTTTGAGGGAGCCGGCTGCGAGAGGACCACCAGTCCACCAGAATGGCACCACATATGGCTTAACATCGAACAGAAAACCAACTATTTGCCACATAAAATTTGTGCGTCGTACCTCGCTAAATGGTGCAATATCAGCTACCAAGTAGGGCTTCTGGTTCATATGCAAAAGCAATCACCCAAGTAATACCATAACCCAGCGGGTTCCAGTAGCCGGAAGCGTCAGACGGGGGGGGGGGGGGGGTTGAAGCACATATGATTCCCAACCAGCCATCGGATACAATTTCTGTTGGTCATGACGTTTCGAAAGAAACATCATATAGCATCGTTCCACATACGAAAGCAGTATGAACAACTATCAGCCGCACAAAAGTCATTGGCCGTTACAACACGAGGCCCTGCACTGAACGTCACCGGCGCTGCTGTGAGAGCGCGCTGCTCACCATCCTGCCCGCCGGATGGTGCGCGGGGCCGTCCGACTCAGGCCGGTCCGGCGGCGTCTCCGGCGAGCCGTCCTCAGCCGCCGCGCCCGGCACGTCCGGCGGCTGGTACCGGGAGAACCTGCCAGGGTACAGACGCGCGTTAGACGGGGTACCGGGAGAACCTGCCAGGGTACAGACGCGCGTCAGACGGGGTACCGGGAGAACCTGCCAGCCAACAGGCACACGTCATGCGGGGTACCGGGAGAACCTGCCAGGGTACAGACACACGTCATACGGGGTACCGGGAGAACCTGCCAGCCGACGGGCGCCGTCTTACGGGTATCGGGAGAACCTGTCATGTCACAAACACATGTCAGACGGGGTACCGGAAGAACCTGCCAGGGTACAGACGCACGTCAGACGGGGTACCGGGAGAGCCTGTCACCCAACAGATGCACGTCAAACGGGGGTACCGGGAAAACCTGCCAGGGTACAGACGCGCGTCAGACGGGGGCACCAGGACAACCTGCCAGAGGACAGACACACGTCATACGGGGCTGCCGGGAGAACATGACCCCGTAAAGGGCACACGCCACATCGGAGCATGGAAGAGCCTGGCCGCGCCAGCCCAGAACACAGTGCACTGAGAGAATCTGGCTGAGACACTGACCCATTCAAACACGACTCATTGCACCAGATACTGGCAGTACCACACCAGAGAACGACTGCACTTCGGGCATGTAGCCACCCTGTCAGCTGACCAGGGGGGCGCACCAGCCCAACCAAGCTGCCATTGAGACTGCCGATGGCGGTCCCGTCGACAGAATGTCACTTGGATTGGCAGCAGCAGCTGCACGCGCAACACACGTATGACGTCCGTCGCATCAAAATCGCTGAATGCATGAGACCGCTCTGCAAACAAGTGCCGAAGTCGGACCGGGTTCACAGCGGATGTCCGGTTCGGCGCCCCAGCCCGAAGCCAGTCCGGGTGGCGTCGTGTTACACAGCGCCACTGAGGTGCTGCAGGGCGAGTCCTGTACCGGGCGCCGTCAGCCCGCGCGGGGCCGTACCTGCGCATGGAGAGCAGCTGCGTGTCCAGCATGCTGAGCTGCAGGTACCAGGTGACGGCGCCCAGACACTGCAGCGCCAGCTCACAGTCCTTCCGGGGGTTCAGGTGCAGGGTGTCTCCTGCGGGGCAGGCGTCACTCCATGGCTGGGTGCTGAGCAGATGTCCGTGAATACGGATAACTTTTCATATTCGCCTTCGTTCTCGCCACCTCTGGTGACCTTAAGAAATGTCGAAATGGATTACTGATATAGTGTTCGCATACAACACACCTGGAGAAGATCAGTTTCGGAGGTACAAAGCGGCGACGACACTCGAACACAGAGTAGAACGTGTGATTCTCATCGACCAGCTTTGCGATGCTCGTCCCCCGCCTCCAGGCTATACATGTAGGTCGGAGACCTCTTCACAGCACGCATGCTAGAACACCGACCAGCCGCCGCCACTGGCCTGAGGTCCCGTTCGGCGTAACGCGTCGGCCGAACACCACCCCCGAGGCGAGCCTCACCGTCTCTGGTGGCGTCCAGCAGCGTCTGCGGCCACTGGAGCTCGCCGCTGCCGTCCTCGCCCTCCCGGAAGTAGTCCGTTTCCGCCAGGAAGCGCAGCGTCTTGTCGGCCGCCCAGAACTCCTCGCCGACTCGGAGCGTCTCTTTCAGGCAGTTGGGCAGCAGTGACGTCAGAACGTCACGTGACCGCTGCGGCGCGGCGGTGCGCGCCTGCAGCAGCTGCGGGTGAAGAACGGCGCGCAGTGTCAGCCGGGCTGGCGAGGGTCTGGTGATACAGGCGACAAGAAGCATGCGGGTAGCGCACCATGCATGTGGGACAGGCCGGCAGGCGCACAGCTGCCAGTGTGTGCGAATATCTTACTGTTACCTAAGACGGGGTGCTCCAACAGAGCAGGAGAAAAGAGCCAACGGAGTGATCCAACATGTTCGTACGCGCAATTGAAAGCCCAGCCACCCCGCGTAGATTAACAAAAAAAAAAACCCTACAGAACTATCATAATTCTAGATTCGGTGATACGGTGACCAAGGATTAGGAGCGGAGTGTTGTGTGTCGTGAACTACAGGAAACATATATCCATTAAAATACATATTCAAATACTAACAGCAAAAAGAAAACAAGAAAAACAAGCTTCGCATTTTTCGTCAACAAAATAACGTCTTCCACACTGACTGAAAGCACCGACATATTTGCGTCACGTGAAAGCGCCAACGTTGTAAAATAAGGGCAGAAGTGGTGTCGGCATCATGCTAGCGTATACCTGCGTATAGTGCTAGTGTTTATATCCTGATAGCCAGATGCGCCAAATAGCATCGTGACTTTAAATGTCGGCCGAATGGCTTCAGACACGTCGCAGTGGTCCAGTCGGTCGCGGCACCGGTGCCCGCTGCCTGCTGAGCTTCTGAGCCTGCGCTTCTGCCTTGGCCAGAGCCGTGCGTGTGAGAGCGCCGCGCGCGACCCCTGAGCGCCGCCGCCGCCGCCGCCACTGCCCGCGCCATGGCCGCCTGCCAGTTCGTCATCTGCGGCCAGGTGGAGTGCGAGCGGTACGCGCGGCTGGAGGCGGCCGCCGACCACCTGCAGCGGCGTCTGCCCAGCTGCCGCGTTATCAAGGAGCCACAGCCGGCCGAACACTGGGCGTGCTACCTGCGCCGCACGTGCGCCGCGCAGGGCTGGGACCTGCCAGCCGACACGCGCGGCCCGCTCGTCTGGCGGCTGCTGGTGCAGCGCGGCGGCCGCGCCCTGCTCATCGGCGGTCTCTCCGACTTCCTGCGGCTGGTCGACATCTACTATGGCCTGCCGCTGCCGGCGCCGGCGCCGGCCGCCGCTCGCCAGGTGGCGGCCAGCACGGCCGAGCAGCAGCGGCTGGAGCTGCGCCAGCGGTGCCAGGAGCGCGCCGCGCTCGAGCGCCGACTCACCAGCGTCACCATCATCGGCGCGCTCACGCCGGCCGCCTACCACTTCCTGGCGGCGCTGGCCACGGGCCGCGTGCTGGGCGAGGAGCTGGTGATGCGGCTACAGCTGCTGGGCGAGCCAAGCTGCGCGGAGCTGAGCGCGCTGCGCATGGAGCTGCTGGACCTAGCCAGCCCGCAGCTGGCGCAGGTGGCGCTGCTGCCGACGCTGCGCGAGGCCGTGCGGAATGCGGCCGTCGTCATCGTGCTGGAGCCGATCGTCGATCCTCCGCCTCCGCCGCCGCCGCCGCCGTCGCCGCCGGCCAGCCCGCCGCCGTCCGAGGACGCGCCGCCCGCCGCAGAGCGCGCCCTGCCGGCCGCTTCGGCCGAGCGTTCGGAGGGCGACGCCGAGCCGGCGCGGCCATCCGGCTCTGCCGACAGCGCGGGGGCGCCGCGCACCTCGCCAGAGCCGCCGGCCATCTCCATCACCGAGGACGCATCACCGCCGCCAGCCGCCTTCGAGATGCCCTCGTCGCCGCCGACGTCCGCGCGCTGGGCCGGCAGTGAACTGCACCGGCTCTCCACCATCCAGGAGGATCCCGACAGCGAGGCGCTGGAGGAGGAGGAAATGCAGGCGGCGTCACGATCCGCCAGCGCCGCAGCCGCGGCCGCGGCCGCGGCAGCAGCCGCCGCTGCTGCTGAGGCGCCCACGACCACGACCACGACCACGCCGGCGCTGGCGCGGTCTCAAGAGCCGGTGCCCGGCACACCAGACCCGTCCACCGGCGACGCACAGGAGGGCGCCCCGGCGGACGCCGCTGCGTCGGAGCCGCCGCCGGAAGAGCTCTCCGGCGAGACTGGAGAGACGCCGCCCGGCTCCGGCCAGCCGGCGGCCGGGAGCGCCGAGGACGAGCCGTCTGACCCGCAGACGGCCCCCGCCGAGGCGGCCGAGTCGGAAGGCGGCGAGACCACCTCGGAAGCACCGAGCACGGCGCCGACGCCATCTGCCGAAGGCGAGACGCAGCCCGAGCAGCCTGAGCCGGACGGCGACGACTGGGACGAGGAGCTGAGGGAGCTGTTCGACCGGATGCGCGAGTACGCGCTGGCCATCGAGGCGACGGCCAGCAGCCACTGCCGGGTGGTGGTGGCCGGCGGCCGGGTGCCGTGCTTCGCAGCGAGTGTGATGCTGCTCCACCTGGCGCGCCTGCCGCCAAACAACGTGATCGCGCTCTGCACGCCGCGCGTCAACCAGCTGCGCGCGCGGCTGGCCGCGGAGCTGGGCGTCACCGCCGCCGACGTGCACGACCTGGTGGAGTGGGGCAACCCACCGGGCGGGCGCAGCTGGCTGGACCTGGAGGCGGCGGGCGTGAGCCGGCACCGCGGCGCCGTGCGCGGCCCGGCCGGCTACCGGCGCCCGCTGCCGGAGATCCCGCACGCAGCGCTGGACGGCGCCGAGCAGCGCCTCTCGCCGCTGACGCTGGCCTCCGGCCTCACCCACACGCTGCGCCAGTGGTGGGCCGGTCACGAGGACGGCCGGCTCCAGTCGCTGGGCGTGGCGTCGGACGGCGCGTTCGGCGTGCCCGAGCGGCTGGTGTTCGCCGCGCCGGCGCGCCTCGTGGCCGGCGACTTCCGAGTGTGCCGCGCGCTGCCGCTGGGCCCGGCCGGCGCCGCGCAGGTGCGCGCCGCCGCCGAGCAGATGGTGGCGTGGCTGGCGCGCTGCGGCCTGCGCCTGTCGCCGTCGCGCCGACACTGCCCCGCCGCCAGCGGCGCCTCGCTCTACAGCCGCCGGTGCCGGCGAGGAGACGCCGCCAGCCGAGGGTGACCGGCCGCCGTCCGGGCCGGCGGAGGCCAAGGGGTCCACCGATGGTGAGGAGCAGAGCCTGGCTGGTGACGGGGAGCCGGGGTCAGCCCCAGCGGAAGGCAGGCAGGGATCGGCAGGGGAAGGCGGAAGGAGGGGATCGACGTTCAATGAAGGGCGGCAAGGGTCCGCATCCGCTGAAGAGCAGCGAGATTCATCTTCCGCTCAGGAAAGGAAGCCATCCGTATCCGCCGAGGGCAGACGAGCGTCAGCATCCGCTGAGGATGGAGGAGGCTCCGCCACCCCCGAGGGAAGGAGGGCATCCAAATCCGCCGAGGGCAGGAGAGCGTCGACATCCGCCGAGGACAGGAGAGCATCTACATCCGCCGAGGGCAGGAAGGCATCCATGTCCGCCGAGGACAGACGAGCGTCAACATCCGCTAAGGGTGGGGGAGCGTCCACAACCACCGAAGGACGGAGAGCGTCGACATCCGCCGAGGGTAGGAGGGCATCAGCAGCTGCTGATGGGGAGCGAGAATCAGCAGCCGCTGATGACGAGCAGACTGTGCAGACGAAGAAGGCCGCGCCGTCGTACATCAACTAAGCTCGGACAAAACAAAAACCTCACCTTCAAAAAACCGCATCACACCGCCAACGGATGCGACCAAGATCAGCAGGGGCCAGTAACGGAAGGTCCACTCTGCTTACGTGGGCAGAACGATAGCCCGAAACGCCTTGAACGACAAATGTTGCACACTGATGAAACAAAACAACATGATGGAAACTTGATGAAATATGATGGAAACTTCAAACATCTGCTAGGTCAGTGACTACAAAATGCCCTCGCACACATACAGTTGATCCAAATATTGGACTAACATCTATTTTGCATTCTCAGGTTATATTAGAGACCGGGTGTCCACGTTATGACATTTATGAAATGCCACAGCAACTTAAGGTTCCGCACTGTACGTTAACACGATCTCTGCTAGTGCAGCTACAAGCCGCGTGTCCCCTGATTTCTTATGGGAGCAAAAACGACATTCAAATGAAATGCAACACGACACAACAGCGTGGTGCCGTGGTGTAAATAGTGTCCAAGAGGAGGATGCTGAGCACGCCAAGGTTTCTCGGGCTAGGTATACTGACGTTTGTGCAAGGTTGCTTTTCCAATGACTCCCGTCTTGGCAGGCCTGGATGCTCTGGCCGCTTCGCAACTTGGCGATACTCTCCGCCAGATAGCGCACCATATTCTGTCAATTCATTTCCCATACATGGCGATGAATACTGTCTGGCTTCAACGCGGCCTCAGAATTCAGCCCAACCAAAGCTAGAGAAGCTGAAAAGATGTTAAATAAGATTCTGACCACTTGCCACCTCGTCTTCGACACGACGCACGTCGCAGTAAATTATTTATCTTGCACAGCTATGCAGAGAAACTGAGGGCAACAATAACAGTGACAAGGAGCATGCAGCAATGATTAGCAGGTGTTCCCCAGGCGGAAATCAAATCGGCAGTTGTCGTGCCCAACGCACAGAGGATCCGCCACCAGCCCACACGCAAGGGCGGGGTACTGACCTGCACTGGCGGGTAGTGCGCCAGCAGCGTGCGCAGGCGTGAGCAGTGACAGTCGTCACTGAACTGCCCCAGACGGAAGTGACCGACCGACGTGTCCACGAAGCACACGCCGAACTGCAGCTCGCCGTCTACCTCCTGCCGGGCGGTCAGCGATCAGCGGTTACAAACGCGGCGCAGGTGGGAAAGTTCGGACGCGCTGATAACGAGTCTATTTGTCCGTTGTGACCATGCATTTTTTTGGAAGGAGCTTGCCAATATTGCGTCACGCTGCCTGGTTTGTTCGCAGCCTGATCGTAACACATCTAACATTAAAAATTAGACTTAAATAAGACTAATACCACAAAACGAGACCACAGTTTTCGGCCACGCGGGGAAGGACCAGAGAAGTATACAAATAAGAGTACGCTGGACACGACAACCAACACCAAAACATGCCATGACGCCAAATCCATTCAGGATGGCACGTCCATAACATATTCACGGCCTGTCCCCACCAACGCCCACGGCCGAAAACGAATAATCAAATCAGTTATCAATTTCGTAAACACAACCTCGCAGGATTGCGCGATTCAAGACCGCAGCCTGACATGCGAACTGAGGCCCGCTCGCAGACGGTCCTACAACACACTCTTATCGCCTTAAGAACCGAAAATAAAAGAGCGCAAGTCTGCGCACTGACGATGCAGCCTAACTTAGATCAGGCGGCATAGCAGCTTCACACGGCTGTGTCCGGTCGAGTTCAGACCCGCGGCTCACAACCGTCCCCAAGTGGCCAGTCCAACTTGTCCTCTGACGGCCAGCTCAACCACTCCCTGAAGACCAGCTCACACACTCCCTGAAGGCCAGCTCACCTGCCACCTGACGGCCAGCTCACCTGCCACCTGACGGCCAGCTCACCTGCCACCTGACGGCCAGCTCACCTGTTCCCTGACAGCCAGGAGGTAGCGCAGCTCGCCGTCGGTGGCGTCGCCCTCCATGGCGCTGAAGGTGCGCGTCCCTCGGGACGTGATCTGACACACCTCACGCGCCACCACCTTGTCAAACTTGGTCGTCCTCTTGGTGCCTGCGGCGAACGCGGAACCGCGGCGTGAACTGACGCCTAACAGCACCATCAACGCGGGTACACGGTGCAACTAAACGCATAAAGCCAACATGACGGCGACACAACACGTCACACCAACATCGCAAGGGAAACCGATGTGAGAAAAACTCGAGTTGCTCGCACGCGCTGGGTGATGGTCTTCTGAGGTATGTCCGCTTTCCGCCGCACTGATTGCTTCCTGACGAAGCAGTTAAAGCAAAGACAACACAAAAAAGCACCTGAAAAGCAGCCTCATCCTGTTCAGGCGCGGAACAGTTTGTCCCTTGCTCCCAGCCGTGTGATAGGTCACACAACAACCATGCTCGGCTGTACCGCACGCCCCCTAGCGGCGACAGCGACGTCGCCCGACCGACACTCACTGCTGGCGACGCGGCTCTGCATCATGTCCGGCGTCTCCGTCTGCTCCACGCGGCACACTTTGTGGCCCTTCTCCACCAGGGCGGCCGCGTACCGGCCGTAGGACGCCTCGGGGAAGCCCACGTGCGCGTGGTCCCCCTGCAGGCACGCGGCGTCGTCAGAGACAGCGGTAAGGCCAGGCAGAGGTGTAATCGACAGAAGGCTGGCCGGTGGCCGTAGGTGACGCCGCGCTGTCTGGAGAGTCGCGGAACGGTGCTGGTACATGGGCAGCAGTGAGAATCGCAATATTGGCGGCAGGGGTGCGCAGGAGGACGCACAACTAACATGTGCAGAATGGTGCAACGTGACATACACTGAGCCCGTGTTTTCTGAAATATAATGTACACGAGACTCTTCAAACGAGTAAGCAGATCGTTGAAATGCTCCACAGCGACATATTTACAGTCCGCATCCACAAAAGATATGAGTAACAGCCAGAAAACAATGATGACGCACATAATTTAACACGTGAGCAAAAAAATGCAGGTTCTGTTCTATCAACTGCAGTGAAGAACCAACCTTCATATAAAGAAGCCCCAACTCCTTGACGCAGAGAACGGCATCCATATGAAACATCTCGTAGAACTTCCCCATTTTGAAGAAGATGACGCAATCGAAGTGCTCACACTTGATGACCCACCACTGCCGTAAAGCCTGCGACACAAGAAGCTGGCATCTGACCCAAGCCTGGACATTCCAGACTTGTTTTAGGCGCTTATTTACAACCAACAGTCACTGCGGATGCATCCGCAAATAATTAACAAGTGATTTTGAACAGGACAAGCAACAGGATAAATGCCCCTGCCCAAGTTTACTTTTGGGACCACAGGCAAATGTGTGACAAGGAAGTTTATGGTATAACTCATAGATTATGACTATCTATAATTCCGAAAATTGTTCAGGCAAAACCAAGTCCATCTAATGTGCAGTTGAGTCCAATGCCATGCTACAAAACACTGCTGCTAGGCCATTTGCTGTCGATCCTGTGACACTGTTTCTCCCAAGTATGCAGAATTTGGAACAAGGAAATTGGAGTATCAGTGAGCAAATCGGATACTGGAGCAAAAGTCAACATCTCTTCAGCTACCATTAGGAGGTTTAAGAGTGCATCAACTGCACTGGCCCAGCTACCATTATGCCATAAATCCAGACCCATGTAGCTCTGCCTTAAAACTGATGCCTCCTTCCAGAAAATATGAAGTGATAACTTCAAACGCGGTCTAACAAAGCCACACGCTCTCGCCGAGCTGCCGCTCGCCGCCTTCGCGCCCGTACCGGCGTCTGCTTATCCAGGAAATCTGCCGGCACGCGCAGCGAGCGCGGGTTGAAGTCGGGGTCGCTGGGGCGGCGGCCGGCCGCGTCCCTCCGCCGCTCCGGCAGCAGGAAGTCCAGCTTCAGGTGCGGCCAGTTGTCCGCCAGGTCGTCCGCCGGCGCCGGCGACGCCTCGCACTGCAACCGGGGGTAGGCTCGGGAGCGGGCTCGACGCTTCCGGCGCCGGCGCTGTTGTGGTCCGGCTCCACACGGGTGAGCAGGGCTGGAGCTTCCGCTACTGAAACTTCCCCACACGGGCGATAAATTGAACCCAATCTGCGTGGTGACCGTACAGCGATTCCAAATCAGTCAAAATTCTAACAGGAAATGCTGTTTGCGCCACCGGCTTCCAACGACCAATCCCGACGCCTAGATAACTGGGGTCCAGTCCGACTCACCTCCGCCGAGAACGAGGCAAGCTTCAGCTTGGTCGCACTGCCCAGGGGTCGCGGGGTCGTCGGTGCCGGGGTGCTGGGCGTCGAGGGGACTCGGGGAGACTTCTTGTCGGCAGATGAACCGCACGTTGGAGTTCTCGCGACGAGTTTGGCGCGTTTAGGGGTCTTCTTAACCGGCGAGTCCTCGGCTGAGTCGACGGCGTCATCAGCGTACTCGTCATCGGAGCTCAGCTCGTGTTTCTTAGCTGCAGCATTCGCGAACGGTTTTAAGCCAGTGCTTAGGGCGAAACCTTCGCATGCAAATAGGCAAATCTAAACATAATGGCACATTCAACTCACACAGGTTCTTGCATGCAATACTAAGACCATTCAGTATTATCCCCAAACCCTACCCAGTCTAAACAAAATCCTGATTGAAACACTGTGAGTCAATGACGATATTCAGCAGCTAGACCACATCTTCCAATAGGTCTACCTGAGCTGCAACAGGCCTACCGCACAGCACCTGTGTAATGACAGCTGACAACGCACTCACGTTGGTACTCATCTTCAGAATCTTCATCTAGTTCATCTGATTCTGAATGTATGGTTTCGGGAAGCTGCTTGTCCTCCACTTTCTTTCCATTGGCCAAGCTCTGATCATTCTCACTGTCATCATCATCACTCTGAAGTCGAAGCCTCTTGAACTGTTTGGCACTCCCCTTCCTGCCTGCTTCATGGCTGCCACTCTCAGTTCCAGTGGGCCTCGGTCGCTTTGGGGTAACACTCTGGTTGCACTGCTTGTGCACTTTAGGAGTAGTGTTTTTCTGAGTGTGCTCTTTTTGTGATATTGGAGTGCTGCTTTTAGTGCACTCCTTGTGCTCAGTCTGTTTACTGCCAGCTGCAGTAGGCGATGCCTTTGAACGTTGGAAATAGTTGAACAGTGTATTCTTTTGAGACATTGCTTTCAGCCTGTATGACTCTGAGATGGATGCCTGAAAAACAGGCACATAGTTAAAAAAATAGTCATAGTTATAGTATATAGTTATGCATGTGTGCTGTCAAAAGAATGGTTGATAGATATTTCACTATTTTTGCAGCTGCTGCCTCAGTTGAAATTTCCCTTGTTGGAGACAAATTGTCACAATTATAGGGCTATTTATAGGAAGCACTTAACAAGACAAAGCATAAACTAAAAACTGGGCACAATACTGGTGACCTGGTAATGTCTGTAAATGATGAATGCAACAATCAAGCACAGCTGAAAATACACCAATCTTCTCAGACCTCATGGAGAATTTTGAGGCTCTATGACACTGGGTACTATGTGGGCACTGGATAAAAATATCTCCTCTATCACTGGTCATTGACCATCATCTTGCTTTTATTCAGAAACATTGAAACAAGCTCCTAATTCTAAGCAGTGAGAAACCACTCCTATTGCTCAGTTCATTTTGAGCAGTCACCAGGCAAGAGATGTATGGTTCATTGCCAAGCCCATGCCATTTTTTTGCTATGTGTTGATAACTCACCAAACCTCATCATAAGCCAGACAAAAAGGTTTGCTGATGACACAAAGATGCTATTTTATTTGATAGCAGTGGCACCTAGATCAGGCTGGAACAAATACACATGATGCCTAAGATGTATGGCATAGCAGCAAAACTGGTGTAAACTTTCAGCTCACATAATCTGTAAATCTGAGCAGAGCTTGGAGCATTGTCACCACCAATGTCAGCAGAAAGCCATCTTATCTGGGAAATATGATGGTGTCTAGGTAATTTTGGGTAAAAATGTTCTCAAGTATTTTTATACATAATACAACATAATGCAGCACAAATTAGCATGGCTTCAGTTTGGAGCATACAAGCACCAGGTTCAGGGTGCTGTAGAAACATAGCAAAAGCATGCTTTATTGCAGGCTGGCACCAAGGTGCTAAAAGACAAGATCCATCTCTCAAAACAACACTACATCTTCACAGTTCTCCTTACTTGTGATAAATGAGGCCCGGCCCAGGACGTGGATTTACCTTTTCAAGTGGTGATGCAATTTTTAGTGTTGAATCATGCATGATCAGGGAGCTAGCATGTATAGGTCTTCCTGTGCTTAGGTCTGAATGCTGTAAGTCTAGGCACTACCTGTGTGAGCAAATCCAGGCAGGTAGCAGAGTTGATTAATACACAACTGGCATCAAATAACCTTGCTAAGCTGGTATGAAATAGCCCCCCTGAGTGGAACTAGCCCTGTTTTTCATGTTTCACACATTACTTGTCTAGAATTGTGATTTAGTTTAGCTGTTAGCTGTCTTATCCCCATGCCAAGACACTCACATCCAGTGCCAGCGGACACTTAAGTCTAAGGAAGGAGAACATATCATCAAGGACAGCCGCAAGGGATACATCAAGCACATATTTGTCAACACTCGTCATCCCCTCCCAACCTCGAACATGATAGCACCACGGGAGCCCGATATTAATGCATAACATTACGGGCATGAGGGACACATTCGCTGGGGGCTACATACGTTCGCACACAGAAAAAAACAGACATTACATCCATGAGGATATATGCCAACAGCACGCCATTTCTTCCTTTCCGATTCTTATTACTGAAAAGTCCATACCGAGGCGCTAACCCATGCAGGGCAATGATGCTGCCACTATCGCCAGCTGTGGCTGCTCCTGAAATGTGCATTTTTGCGCGCGACTCTTTACTAGGCTGATCGAAACGAGGTGGTAGAACTACATGACGTCAACAATTATTTCAAATCTGTTGAGGGAAATCATTTAACACTTTGCGTGAATATTAAACTTAACCTTCTTATTTGCTTTTATATTTGGAAAATAATGCTTGAATTATAACAATTTTATATCCCAATTTGTTTTTACGTCATTTCTTGCCGAGCTACGGAGCGCGCGAAGAGGGCTCCGGTCGCGCTGAACTTACCAGCAAACCCAATTGTAACGCGGATAGGGCGTTAATGCCGCAATAAGCGCGCGCCTCCGAGGGCGATATCGGGACGCGCCAGGTAAACATATCGCGAGAACGGACGTGCAGGACGTGCTGCGTAACTCGTTCCACCTAACATGGTTCTTTCCAATACATTTAAGGACGTTGGAGGCGTGTAGAAGCCGGTCGGTGCGGTGACGGTCCCTGGTGGTCGAGGATATCCGTCAGTCGCCGGCGAGGCAATTGCCGGCTGATGCGTGTTGCGAAAGCAGGAACAAGAAACGAGTTCGGGGGTATCTGTGGTATTCTTCAAGTACTTCACCTTTTTTAGAAGAAGAAAAATCTCCACCGCGAGCGTTTTACGCGCAGTGCGGCACGGGCTCAACCGGCTCGCGTTGGCAGGATTGCCCGACTTTGAAATCATACAATCCAAACGACATCTTTAGCACCAAATATAATGAGCAGGCAATTAACATTATTCACTACGTCGTTTCAACCACTGCTACTCACAATGCTCGCATGATTGCCTATCATCTTCAAGAAATAACCATCTGATAATATAATAATTTCGGCCACAAACAGGTCATTTGATTTTTAACACGCAGACAGCCGACGATTTATAGCATGTACTAAAAGCGCAACATAAGCACCAAATTACGCACATTCGAGCAATCAAGAAAAGTATCTCAGTTCTTCACATTCGTGTCTCGAATTGATATTTCCAAACAGACAGCACAGAGAAAAACCCAACAATGTCGGCGGAACTGAAGCAGTTCCAGCAGTCTTAAAAAACGGACCAAGCCACGGGAACCAAACACCGAAGCCAAGCCAACGTTTTTGGTACGGTACATTGACGTCTATTAGCGCAGTGCATCTCATACACGAGTCCGGATAATGTGATTCACACTTATTAGGACCAAGCACATCGTGACGACATTGTCGCTTAAACTACAACACTTGGGTTCAATTAATATGACTACTCCGTTGCCGTGACATGCTGCCATCATGTCGTGCAGAGGGACTGTCGTAGTACCCTCTTAAAGTAGTGCACCTCTTGTACAATTCCAACGAGCAAGGCTTGAAATCGCTCTGGCATCCAGAGACATACTCTGCCGAGGTAATATGCCAACAGCCACCATAAGGAAACGGATCAAGCCTCGGGGAACGAAGACTGAAGCAAGGCCAGCGTTTTCGGTACGGTACATATACGTCTGTTAGCGTAGTGCACCTCACACACGAGTCCGGATAATGCAATTCACCCCTTTAGAACTGAACACGTCGTGCTGACAATGTCGATGGAACTGCAAGACTTCGGTCCGATGAATAAGACTCATGCATTGCCGTGAGATGCTGCAATCATGTGCAGAGGGACTGTCGTAGCACCCTCTTAAAGTAGTGCACCTCTTGCACAATTTCAACGAGCAAGTCTTGAAATCGCTCTGACATCCAGAGACATACTCTGCCGAGATATTATGCCAACAGCCACCCTATGGAAACGGATCAAGCCTCGGGAAACGAAGACTGAAGCAAGGCCAGCGTTTTCGGTACGGTACATATACGTCTATTAGCGTAGTGCACCTTACACACGAGTCCGGATCATGTGATTCACACTTATTAGGACCAAACACATCTTGCTGACGATGTCGGTGGATATGCCGGACCACGGTCCGATGAATAAGACTCGTGCATTGCCGTCAGATGTTGCCATCATTGGCGGACGGACTGCAGTAGCACCCTCTTGAAGTAGTACACCTCTGGTATAATTCCAATTAATTCCAATTGGCGAGACCTACAACCACTCTGACATCCAAAGACGTACTCTGCCGAGATAATATGCCAACAGCCACGCTAAGCAAACGGACTAAGCCCCGGGAAACGAAGACTGAAGCAAGGCCAGCGTTTCCGGTACGGTACATATACGTCTGTTAGCGTAGTGTACCCCACACACGAGTCCGGATCATGCGATTCACACTTATTAGGACCAAACACATCTTGCTGACGATGTCGGTGGATATGCAAGACTTCGGTCCGATGAATAAGACTCATGCATTGCCGCCAGATGTTGCCATCATTGGCGGACGGACTGCAGTAGCACCCTCTTCAAGTAGTACACCTCTTGTATAATTCCGATTGGCGAGACCTAGAAACCGCTCTGACATCCAAAGACGTACTCTGCCGAGATAATATGCCAACAGCCACCAGCCAGCCAGCCAGCCGTCGTGCGGACAATGTCGGTTGAGTTACAACACTTCGGTTCAATGAACAACACCCATGCATTGCCGTGAGATATCACCATCACGTTGCGCGGACTGGCCGTAGAGGCAGCCTCTTAAAGTTGTGTACCTCTTGCATTATTCCAGCTGTCGAGACCTCAAAACGGCTGCGGCATCCAATAACATTTTCTACCGAAGAAGTACTCTCGTATATAAGGTACGCTGCGCTTATAAATACATATGTACCGTACCGAAAACTTTGGCCTCGCTTCGGTCTTCGGTTTCCGGGGCGTGGTCCGTTCCCTTAGAATTGCTGTGACACATTATTCCGGTACAGTGTGTCTTTGGATGACAAAGCGGTTTTTAGGTCTCGCCAACGAATTATGCAAGAGGCGCACTACTTTAAGAAGGTGCTACTACAGTCTGTCCGCACATGATGGTGACATCCCACGACAGTGCATGAGTCTTATTCATTGAATTAAAGTGTTGCAGCTCAACCGACATTGTCGGCACAATGTGTTTATTTCTACTTAGTGTGAATCGCGTTATAAGGGCTCTTGTTTCAGGTGCCCGGCACGACTAAACGTATATGTACCGTACCTAAACCGTTGCCTTTGTTTCGGTCCTCGGTTCCCGGGGCTTAGCTTCGTTCCTTAGGGTTCGTGTCGGGATGTTTTCTCGGCGGGGTGTGTCTTAGCCTATCAGAGTGGTTTTTAGGTCTCGCCGATCGGAATTATACAAGAGGTGTACTACTTTAAGAGGGTGCTACTACAGCCTGTCCGCACATGATGGCAGCATCTCACGGCAATGCATGAGTCTTATTCATCGGACCGAAGTCTCGCAGTTCCACCGTCATTGTCAGCACGATGTGTTTATAACTGTATTGGTATTCTTCAAGCTAGCAAAGCCAGACAGGGTGCTAAAATTTGTTTCTGTTGGGGCCCCACGTAGACCCAAGGCGTTATGCCTAAGTAAGGTTAAGTCCGCACAGATATGACTCATAAACGCAGTTTTCTGTGTTCAGCTGTGGGTGCAGATATGAGTTTGACCCAGCTCCGAACATTTTCGTGAAACTACAAGTGCTACAACACGTCCGTCAATCTAGCAGCAGATTGATATCCAATTGCCAGTTGGATATTGCGGGGCATCTCGATTGCCCCCAAATTTGGTGTGCAGGGCCTTCTCGACACGCTGATTCCGAAAATCACTACCTTTGGGGTGGAATTTTGCGTAATTTTCGAGTTATACGCTGCGTAACGTCCCAATGTGATATTTCGGGGCGTCTCGATTGCCCCCAAATTTGGTGTGCAGGGCCTTCTCGACACGCTGATTCCGAAAATCACTGCCTTTGGGGTGGAATTTTGCGTTATTTTCGAGCTATACGCCGCGTAACATCACAATGTGATATTGCGGGGCGTCTTGATTGCCCCCCCCCCCAAATTTGGTGTGCAGGGCCTTCTCGACACGCTGATTCCGAAAATCACTGCCTGTGGGGTGGAATTTTGCGTAATTTTCGAGTTATACGCCGCGTAACACCCCAATGTGATATTGCGGGGCGTCTCGATTGCACCCAAATTTGGTGTGCAGGGTCTTCTCAATACGCTGATTCCGAAAATCACTGCCGTTGGGGTGGAATTTTGCGTAATTTTCGAGTTATGCGCCGCGTAAAATCCCAATGTGGTGTTGCGGGGCGTCCCGATTGCCTCCAAATTTGGTGCGCAGGGACTTCTGAATACGCTGATTCCGAAAATCACTGCCTTTGGGGTGGAATTTTGCGCAATTTTTTAGTTACACGCTGCGTAACATCCCAACGTGATATTGCGGGGCGTCTCGATTGCCCCCAAATTTGGTGTGCAGGGCCTTCTCGACACGCTGATTCCGAAAATCACTGCCTTTGGGGTGGAATTTTGCGTAATTTTCGAGTTGTACGCCGCGTAACATCCCAATGTGATATTGCGGGGCGTCTCAATTGCACCCAAATTTGGTGTGCAGGGTCTTCTCAATACGCTGATTCCGAAAATCATCGCCTTTGGGGTGGAATTTTGCGTAATTTTCAAGCATACGCTGCGTAACATCCCAATGTGATATTGCGGGGCGTCTCGATTGCCCCCAAATTTGGTGTGCAGGGCCCTCTCAACACGCCGATTCCGAAAATCACTACCTTTGGGGTAGAATTTTTCGTAATTTTTGAGTTATGCGCTGCGTAACATTCCAATGTGATATTGCGGGGCATCTCGATCGCCTGTAAATTTTATATGCAAGGCCTTTGGAGTTAAAAGGCGTAGAACGTGGCAGCTTTAGAAAGCTGCCCTAATGGCAGTGAAACCTGCGATATATTAATGCTGCTTAATTACGTGATTCTCCTTAGTTGTCCACGTGCTTGCTGCTTTCCTTTTAACAAGCTGTCAAAGATGAGGAAGTGCAGTACCGTGGGTTGGAAGGTGCCGCTGTGGGTTGCAATGAGCAACGGTATTTTATACATGGAATTTTACTTGGCAATCTGATTTTTGGACACCTTTGGACTGACAGCTGATCCGTCCTCGTGGTTGCGATTGGACTTTGGACAATCGTTCCCGGAAAAACGTCTGGTCAGGAAACATCATCCCACCATTACACAAATGGAAAGTGATCATTCTCGCTGCCGCTGCTTTTGATGCTTGTGACCGTACTAAAGCGTATCCGTGGGTTCGTGAAAAATCGACTACTTTGGGACTTCAGTCAAGTTTAAGTTTTATTTCCTGCAAATTGTACACATGCGAAGTGTATTTTACGCTACAAACAACACCCTAGAAAAGTTTGACTTGATTACACTTTCGGCATATGGAAATGAACATACGATACAATGCTTAACTATGAGCTGTGCACATCGGACCTCACAATAAATAAGTTCTAAAACACCACTCTCCGGGCCACCATCACCTGCTTCTCTCGCACTTATGATTCCTGACATTCTTGGGGTCACACACGCCGCGCTCCTGTGAACATTTGATGCAACGCAGCGCAATGACCCTGCCACACATCTTCGCCGCTAGCCAGCCAGTCATCTCGCGTGACGGCCATCACAGGAGTACGAACACGCGACAGGCAATGCCAGTAAAAACGTCGCTTCACGGAGGAAGAGAATCATCAGCGATGCATTGCCGCGGCCCCAGTTCGTTTCCATCCCCTACCTGATCCACCGCGTGAAGCAGTGCGGGATGCGGGCAACAAAATCCATCAGTGACGCGTGGGGACGAGGCTGGTTGCCGTCGGCGCTTGGGTAAGGACGGGGTCGGTGGCAATCAGCGCCCGGCGCGCACGTCGTGTGCCGTCCCATGCTTCGGCATGCAGTCGGCTATCAGCTGCTTGGGCCGCCTGACCACCGGTGTGTCGCCACCGCAGTCCGGCCGGCTCGCGTAGTGCGGTGTCTCCACTACGGTCAGCAGCAGCGGGCTGATGTGGCCGGCCAGCCAACAACATGGGCATGGCGTGCACAACTAGCATGCGCTGCTCCACCGGCGTCACCAGCGTCCTTGGGAGATAAGACAGGCGGTGACATCACCCAAATCTTCACGCTCCGGCGGTGGGGCACGATTGGTTTGGTCACAAGCGACATCTTGTCAGTTTTTGGTTAGGACAAACAATGATAATGACTATGTCGGACTATTACTCCACCACCGTAAAGGT
The DNA here is from genome assembly GCF_011947565.3 of Pollicipes pollicipes. Lineage (NCBI taxonomy): Eukaryota > Metazoa > Arthropoda > Thecostraca > Pollicipedomorpha > Pollicipedidae > Pollicipes > Pollicipes pollicipes. Next base: position 484,957 of record NW_023596297.1, read on the forward strand.
CAGAAACGAAACAAAGCTGAGAAGGATGTCACTGGGCCATACCACCATGCCGATGCTATCATATACCACACGGTTATCACTTACATCTCGCGACTGACCTTCTCCAGTGAACTGATACGAACAGGCCCAAAGAGGAATTCCAAGACACATTCCAAAACGCATTGAAGCCTGGCTTCCCAACACGCATCTACCAACTATGCATGTGGCTATCCCGTCCAGTGAATCTAATATCAAATTATCCATCAGTAAGTTCGTCTACATTCAAAACTGGATCCACGAAGAACAAGCGCGTTTTCAGCCTGAAATGAGAAGGCATATATCACCTCGCCTGACCCCGTGTTGTCTCGCGGCCTCTTGAAGATGTTAGCCTCCGACCCGTCGTTGTCGGCTGCCGCCGTGGCCAGGAGCTGGTCGAACGGCACCAGCTTTACCATCAGCAAGCGCGTCAGCAGAATCAGGTGAACCAGCATCACCATGGGGAACGGCTTGCCAGACGCCTGCTCCCCAGACACGGCCGATGGCAAGCCCGGAATCGGACTGACAGCTGTGAACACGACAGTGCCCCGTCAGACCAGCGATCGGCGCAGGCGTCGCGACGAGACAGGCTTCAACGACATCGAGTCTTACAAAACATCGTCTGTTACAATGCATAACTTATCAGCAAGCCAGGCCACCAAAACGTGAAACATTATCATTTTATGCCATTTGCATTACGCCATAACATGAGCTGAAGATGTCATTGCGCAAACATCACCAAGTGGTACGCACATAGCGTTGAACGCATCTAAATTGAGACCAAAGCTTAGCAGAATTCTGCAGAATGAATACCACATATATCTTTCATATCATGCAGGAATTTTTAAGTTACCTTTCCCACAAGACTTAACCTGACATGCAGCCAGCATCCTAATTGAAGGAACTTCTGCCATAACAATCCTGGGGCCTCTAGGTATTCACCTAATGAAAGAAACTTAAACCCACCTAAAGCTACATAAGCTAGCATAAAATAGCTAAAGCTAAGCTACATAAAATGACTGTGTTACCTCAATACGGTTTTTGGAAGCATGGAACCTGCCCCAGAAGTAAATCAATCTAACCTTGAGACGGAAAGATAATATCACAATGCTGACGCCTGCCTAACAAGGTTGAATTACGTCAGCATTCCTGTGCTTCTAGCCACTTAAGTCCCTCAATAATGAGAGGACTTTAGTAGCCTGGTGTCACCTTCACCTTCTTTCCGTTTTTCCTTTCCATCTTGGACTTGGATCGTCATTGACCAATAGCTAAAAATCCGTGGCCACCGGTAACACCAAACAAAGCTGAGATGGCCTTGAACAGAATTGCATGCGCGATGCAGTTTTTCTTCTTTTTTTGTTGTTTGGACAGCTGACCACCAATAATTCGGACGAAATCGCTTCCTGAACAGTCGATCCTCCGACGGGAAGGGATTTCCGCCGGCGCACGATTCGAATCAGCGGAACGGCGCGTGAGTCGTTTCTACCTACATACAGGGTGAACGTGGTTCTGTACATACCATCTCCAACTGCTGATTCATCCTGCTTCTGCCTTCCACCTAGTGCGTGCCATAAACCAATCCACCTGATGCATATCACCCCAACCGTTCACTTCATACGGCGTTCACAAAGACCGGCAAGATGTAATCCGATGCGCGAATTCAAGCGGCAGGGTCTAAAAAACTGACATATCAAGCAGACACAGCTCGTTCTACTAAACGGCTTGTCCGATTGCCTTGAAATCTTCACCAATCCATTCAATGTAAATGAGTGAGTAATGGGTTGGCCATGTCAAGACCAAACCTGAGGTGGAGCACCTCGAGAACATGAAGGGATAACTTAGCATGTTAACCAGTCAACTCAACACCCCAAGCTACTGCACCAATCGCTGCGTAACTTTCACCATTGCATGTGCCGTACATCATTCCAGCTTTCACTTGACATTAAGTGACTCGAAAATTACGCAAAACTCGAATCCCACAAACAAAACATCATCCCACCATTTGTGTAATGGTGGGATGATGTTTCCTGACCAGACGTTTTTCCGGGAACGATTGTCCAAAGTCCAATCGCAACCACGAGGACGGATCAGCTGTCAGTCCAAAGGTGTCCAAAAATCAGATTGCCAAGTAAAATTCCATGTATAAAATACCGTTGCTCATTGCAACCCACAGCGGCACCTTCCAACCCACGGTACTGCACTTCCTCATCTTTGACAGCTTGTTAAAAGGAAAGCAGCAAGCACGTGGACAACTAAGGAGAATCACGTAATTAAGCAGCATTAATATATCGCAGATTTCACTGCCATTAGGGCAGCTTTCTAAAGCTGTCCACGTTCTACGCCTTTTAACTCCAAAGGCCTTGCATACAAATTTAGAGGCGATCGAGATGCCCCGCAATATCACATTGGAATGTTACGCAGCGCATAACTCGAAAATTACGAAAAATTCCACCCCAAAGGTCATGATTTTCGGAATCAGCGTGTTCAGAAGCCCCTGTACACCAAATTTGGGGGCAATCGAGACGCCCCGCAATATCACATTGGGATGTTACGCGGCGTATAACTCGCAAATTACGCAAAATTCCACCCCAAAGGCAGTGATTTTCGGAATCAGCGTGTCGAGAAGGCCCTGCACACCAAATTTAGGGGCAATCGACACGCCCGCAATATCACATTGGGATGTTACGCGGCGCATAGCTTGAAAATTACGCAAAATTCCACCCCAAAGGCAGTGCTTTTCGGAATCAGCGTGTTGAGAAGGCCCTGCACACCAAATTTGGAGGCAATCGAGACGCCCCGCAATACCACATTGGGATGTTACGCAGCGTGTAACTAAAAAATTACGCAAAATTCCACCCCAACGGCAGTGTTTTTCGGAATCAACGTGTCCAGAAGGCCCTGCACACCAAATTTGGGGGCAATCGAGACGCCCCGCAATATCACATTGGGATGTTACGCAGCGCAAAACTCGAAAATTACGCAAAATTCCATCCCAAAGGCAGTGATTTTCGGAATCAGCGTATTCAGAAGTCCCTGCACACCAAATTTGGAGGCAATCGGGACGCCCCGCAACACCACATTGTGATGTTACGCGGCGTATAACTCGAAAATTACGCAAAATTCCACCCCAAAGGCAGTGATTTTCGGAATCAGCGTGTTGAGAAGGCCCTGCACACCAAATTTGGGGGCAATCGAGACGCCCCGCAATATCACATTAGGATGTTACGCAGCGTGTAACTAAAAAATTACGCAAAATTCCACCCTATAGGCAGTGATTTTCGGAATCAGCGTGTTGAGAAGGCCCTGCACACCAAATTTGGGGGCAATCGAGACGCCCCGCAATATCACATTGGGATGTTACGCAGCGTGTAACTAAAAAATTACGCAAAATTCCACCCCAAAGGCAGTGATTTTCGGAATCAACGTGTTGAGAAGTCCCTGCGCACCAAATTTGGAGGCAATTGGGACGCCCCGCAATATCACATTGGGATGTTACGCAGCGCATAACTCGAAAATTACGCAGAATTCCACCCTAAAGGCAGTGATTTTCGGAATCAGCGTATTCAGAAGTCCCTGCGCACCAAATTTGGAGGCAATCGAGACGCCCCGCAATATCACATTGGGATGTTACGCACGTAACTAAAAATACGCAAAATTCCACCCTAAAGGCAGTGATTTTCGGAATCAGCGTGTCGAGAAGCCCCTGCACACCAAATTTGGGGGCAATCGAGACGCCCCGCAATATCACATTGGGATGTTACGCGGCGTATACTCGAAAATTACGCAAAATTCACCCCAAAGGCAGTGATTTTCGGAATCAGCGTGTGAAGGCCCTGCACACCAAATTTGGGGGCAATCGAGACGCCCCGCAATATCACATTGGGATGTTACGCGCGTATAACTAAAATACGCAAAATTCCACCCAAAAGGCAGTGTTTTCGGAATCAGCATGTCCGAGAAGGCCCTGCACACCAAATTTGGGGGCAATCGAGACGCCCCGCAATATCACATTGGGATGTTACGCGCGTATAACTAAAATTACGCAAAATTCCACCCCAAAGGCAGTGTTTTCGGAATCAGCGTGTTCAGAAGGCCCTGTACACCAAATTAGGGGGCAATCGAGACGCCCCGCAATATCACATTGGGATGTTACGCGTCGTATAACTCGAAAATTACGCAAATTCCACCCAAAGGCAGTGATTTTCGGAATCAGCGTGTCGAGAAGGCCCTGCACACCAAATTTGGGGTAATCGAGACGCCCCGCAATACCACACTGGGATGTTACGCGGTGTATAACTCGAAAATTAAGCAAAATTCCACCCCAAAGGCAGTGATTTTCGGAATCAGCGTGTCGAGAAAGCCCTGCACACCAAATTTGGGGGCAATCGAGACGCCCCGCAATATCACATTGGGATGTTACGCGGCGTATAACTCGAAAATTACGCAAAATTCCACCCAAAAGGCAGTGATTTTCGGAATCAGCATGTCGAGAAGGCCCTGCAAACCAAATTTGGGGGCAATCGAGGCGCCCCGCAATATCACATTGGGATGTTACGCGGCGTATAACTCGAAAATTACGCAAAGTTCCACCCCAAAGGCAGTGTTTTTCGGAATCAGCGTGTTCAGAAGCCCCTGTACACCAAATTAGGGGGCAATCGAGACGCCCCGCAATATCACATTGGGATGTTACGCGTCGTATAACTCGAAAATTACGCAATATTCCACCCAAAAGGCAGTGATTTTCGGAATCAGCGTGTCGAGAAGGCCCTGCACACCAAATTTGGGGGTAATCGAGACGCCCCGCAATACCACACTGGGATGTTACGTGGTGTATAACTCGAAAATTAAGCAAAATTCCACCCCAAAGGCAGTGATTTTCGGAATCAGCGTGTCGAGAAAGCCCTGCACACCAAATTTGGGGGCAATCGAGACGCCCCGCAATATCACATTGGGATGTTACGCGGCGTATAACTCGAAAATTACGCAAAATTCCACCCCAAAGGCAGTGATTTTCGGAATCAGCGTGTCGAGAAGGCCCTGCACACCAAATTTGGGGGGGGGGGGCAATCGAGACGCCCCGCAATATCACATTGGGATGTTGCGCGGCGTATAACTCGAAAATTACGCAAAATTCCACCCAAAAGGCAGTGATTTTCGGAATCAGCGTGTCGAGAAAGCCCCGCACACCAAATTTGGGGGCAATCGAGACGCCCCGCAAAATCACATTGGGATGTTACGCGGCGTATAACTCGAAAATTACGCAAAAGTCCACCCCAAAGGCAGTGATTTTCGGAATCAGCGTGTCGAGAAGGCCCTGCACACCAAATTTGGGGGCAATCGAGACGCCCCGCAATATCACATTGGGATGTTACGCAGCGTATAACTCGAAAATTACGCAAAATTCCACCCCAAAGATAGTGATTTTCGGAATCAGCGTGTCGAGAAGGCCCTGCACACCAAATTTGGGGGCAATCGAGATGCCCCGCAATATCCAACTGGCAGTTGGATATCAATCTGCTGCTGGCATGCCACGGCAGCAACTGTATTCAACGTTGCGTTTTTGCGGATGCTTTCTCTCCCTACAATGCTAGTTTTCGTTGAATCGACGCTACAGTCTCGCTTTCTGGAGATCACGAACAGATGTAACAGCTGGGTCACGTGTACAGACAGGGACAGGAATGAAGCACCACCCTGCGTATCACACACTTCAACTGACTAGCCTCGCGAAAAATCTACAGGTTTGTATACCTTGGAACAATCATTACCTCACCAGGGGAACTCGTATTTTTCTCTTCTGAAACCAGCTGAACATCTTTATTCCAACCCACCGCACTTTAAACCCAACAAATTTCGAGCATGTCAATTTTACAATTGTGATTTGCTTTCATTTCAAGCCTCGAGTACAAATGTCGCCAAAACTGCGATATATGCGGTACCCCACCTCTCATTAAGCCGTGTTAGGGCTGAACTGCAGCGTTTTCACAACTGCAAGAATAGAACTTAGCAAAAACCATACCATACCATTCCAGAATGTATGTCACAACTTCCTGCAAATTTAAGACCGATATAGTCCCAGCATCTACAGCGATGACCCTGCCATTCGGGATGAGTGGGCTCGGGAGCCCGGTCCAGTCAGCCCACGTTTGCGGTGCGCCGCGCATAAAAACACGGAATCAGCTCGAATTCGCCTTAACCCTTGCTCATGCATGACAGTACTTGCCATGAGCACGTGCAACGTGTAAGCACGCTCTCCTACGATGACGGTCATGGTTTATGGGCGCACCGACGTCGTAGGTCATTTTGCGCCCTGCACGCTTTCCCTGATGCTGGCGAATAACGTCGCCAGGTGGGGAGCACATGTGCAGGCCCAGTTTCGACTCTCGACCTCAGTTCGCTCCGAGCACCACCAGGTGCCAATTAAACAAGCTGGCGAGGCAGTCCATCTAGTGTATTCATTCGGTCGCAACGACGGTCGTCTTCTCCGACACGTACACGCCGTCCAAGAACTTCCGGATGTCCTTGTTGTGCACGGAAGTCGACTGCTGGATGCGAGCGGCTGCGGCAAACGGAAGCAAGGCGTAAGTCACAGCACCCCAGGTGATGCTGTATCCATGCCTCTTTACATCCAGGTGGGACACAATGATGGACCATACAGGTTGAAAAGGTACTCTGAATCTGGCAGCATGGCACATGGCACACAAGAGGCTGACGTCCTCTACGCTGAATCTCTCTGAGCAAGCAAGGAAGTAATATCAGGGATGATCAGAGTCCAGATATGAGGCATCCAGCTAGGGTGTTTTTTCTGTTATCACATGTTTTAGACAGTTTCAGTATTTGTTATCATTAAGCTGACTAAAAGAAGAAAGGAAATGCTAATGTTGCCAATCCACGTGTTTTCCCTACAGGGGTCCCGGCCATGAAACGGTTGCGGGAACGATTCACCAAGAGGTCGCATGCCTCTGCAAAAATGAGATCTGAATCGTCTTCATTGGGGCTTTACGACGCACTCAGCTGCTGAGACTATACATGGCGTCTCTCGGCTCTCACCCCGACAATGTGCCCCCACATTTCCTCCACACATCCCCCCCCCCGAAGCTCCCATTCCTTTCCAGTATGGAATCTCGGGGAATCGGACCCCGGTACCTCTGATTTGCCAGACGCGCAACGTAACCAGTCATACTCCACTTGAAACGACACAGCATCCTTCAGGCGTGCACAACTACTGATACACATCCGCAACACAGGCGTGATAGTCTCGCCAAAAACTATATGACCCATTCCCAGCTCCGCAGCTGAGGCCGGACCGTATGCCATTGTCACCGATGCCGTGACGCAGTGACGCCAACCACAGCCGACCCGTAACTGGTGACAAGCGTCCAGCATATGAGCAGCATTCTGAACCCACCCACCAACGAGCCCAACACAGGTCAAACTCACCGCACTTGGAGACGGCCTCGATGTTGTTGCCCTCCAGCACCAGCTCGTCCTTAACCTTGGCCGAGTTGTAGACTGTCACACCGGGCAGCATCTGCACGCGGCGGATGTACTTCTCGCCCAGGTAGTTACGCACCTCCACCAGCGTGTTGTTCTCCGTCACCACACAGTTGATGGGGAAATGGGCGTACGCGGAACGCATCTTGTACTGGAAGCCCTGGAGCACAACATGCATGTGTTTAGAACGATCGTCCGTGCGATAAAAAAACATGACGGCCACTAAAAGTGGACCAAAAATGGCATGTGTAAGTTCAATAGAAGATCAATGATACAAAGTGTGATGGTGGTGATTTGAGCTTTGATGATACAAAGTGTGATGGCTAACAGTGTTCCAATGGTTAACAGATGGCACACACCGGCATACCTATTACAGGGAGCATTCCACATTTATATGCAGGCTTGAATAAGTAGCGATCTTCAAGACCTCTCGGCGATGTTCACAATCCTGCCTTTCTGGTAACCTTAGCCCCCCCCCCCCCTATTTTGAGTTACATGCAAGCAAAAATGGGGAAAAGTATATCAGGGAGAGTATTTCATTGTTACCTCAGCATTCATGATGTCATCATAATGGAATTCAAATCCTGCCATTCCATAAGCAAAATGCAACCACGGTAAAAAGTGTAATTGTTGAGGCCTTCATGTCTGGCATTCGTGAGCTCGATTCCCAGATATAACGGCCGCCAGTTGACTCTCAGTCAATGTTATCAAAGGTATAATGATGCAATCAAACTATGACACAATGAAGAGCATATTTGCTCAACAGAGAATTGTGGTCTACAGCAAAGTGTGTGTCATTGGGACTTTACAACGCACCCAGCTGCTGAGGCTATATGGCGTCACCTGCCTCTCACCCTGGCAGGAAGGGCGGGCACCGCGGGGAATCGAAACCCATACCTCTGGTTTCCCAGATGCGTAGCGGTTAACGCAGATGCCTTAACCACTACACTACTGGCACCCCATCCTACAGCAGTCCTTCCTACTTAAAAGCATACAAATAGTTATAAAGGAGCTTGTTTCATCATATCTGATGCTGGCTTCAATATTTTCAACTGCAAAGTATTCCCCCCAACTTACAAGTTTACCTGATTACACAAGTGACTAGGAGCTGAATGTATTTGAACAATGTGCCTTGCAATCAAGGTACCCACCACAGATATCCCACAAACTGACCATCATGTAACCCATTTGACTTTCCACCACAAAAATCAGCAAATTCTGGCAGTGAGAATATTATGGATCCATAAAAATGCATTTGGTTAGAACATTCAACAATGTGCCTGAAGTTCAATGCAGGCTTAACTGGAGCAGCTGTCATAAAAACAGCAATGGAATGACAAAACTAAGCAGACTTCAATAATGACACTGTGACATTGCTAACCCAGAAAATGCAGTTCTGGTGGCGAAAAATGCAATCCATCCATGAATGGGAGAATACCATTATGAATTCCAAGTTCAGAGGCCTAGACATATGGTTGCCCCCATCCATAGCTTCCCACCAAAAATATAAATTTAGACATGGTGCCTAATATTCCCCACCTACTCCCCTGGGATATTTGCAATGTCATCTGACAACCACCACCCCTAATAAAGGCCTCAAATAGGCATGCATGGTCTGCTTTTTCAGATGCCTGGTTATTTGGACTTCATTTGCTGCCACACACAAGAATTTATAACACCTGCAACTCTATATTTCATAACCTGTAGTCAAAATGAGGATAACACCCATATTGCAGTAGCATTGCAAAAAGTGATAAAATACTACACACCACATGTAACAGCAGAAAGATACCATTTTGAGTGTTAACATCAAAAGTGACAGACATTCACATAAAACCCTCTTTAGATAGGCCTTGATTACTTTAACATGGCAGTGCTGGTGTGCATCCCTACTGTGGATTGTGGTGCTCTTTAATATGGTATGCTGACAGAATTAAGCTAGTCATTCTCGCTCTGAATAATGCATCATCTCAATATGGGAGAACATGCCATCACCTGAATGTGCCCACTGTGGTGAATCACTTTGAAATGTGGTAGGCTTTCAGTTTTTTCAGTTGCACTTATCAGACCTCATTCAGACACCAGCATGGCTGTTTTATGCCTTCACATTCTCAGTGGATCACCAAATACCACCTGTAATGAAGCCAATCAGAGCTAAATGGACACAATGCCAGTGATGAAGGGCTGGAAACTATGCCTAACATGGCAACAAACCTTGAATTGCAAGTGGCCTGACCATCTGTATGCCAGGACACATGGTGCAGGGGAAGCTCACTTTGACCATGCCACTAAGGTGCGTGCTGAGTCTCTTTGTAATGTAAGCCAAGTGACCAGTCAAAGCATACCTTTGACTAAATTGGTCACAATAATATTGTAACACAGCTGCCCATAAGTATTGTAGACTATAGTAGTGGGATCATGGAGCTTACTTACAGTAATACTGATTTTAGCCAATAGACTATGCAACATATAAAACATAAGTGACTGGAAAATATGCAGTGCTAAAAGCACACCACAGCCACACAGCGATCCACTTACAAAGATGACTCCCTTGCACATGTTGCTAATATGAGAGCAGCAGGTACGGACGGCAGCCAGCTCCTTCCGCTTGCCAAACCACTTCTCAATCTTGATGACATTCTTTCCCACCATCTGCAATCAGAAATGTGCTATAGTTGTCATCCTTGGGGCTTTTTACAACACACTCAGCTGCTGAGGCTATATGGCATCACCCGCCCTCTCACCCTGGCAGGAAGGGTGGTCACCATGGGGAATCAAACCATGAATCTCAGGTTTCCCAGACATGCAGCAGTTGATGCAGATGCATCAACCACTACACTACTAGCACTCCAAAATGGGCTATAGTGAAGCTAGGCTTAACTACAAGCCAGCATTGACCAGCAAGGCTAGCCTTGAGCTAGCCCTGATAGAAACATGATTACTGGGACAGGCTGGCCTGCTGGAGCTGATGACACCTATGTAATACCACAGGGTGAACAACTGAAACATGACTGATGCAAAACCAACATGCAGTCCATCATGGTAGACATCTTGTAAATTTGTGAAACAGTTCTAGAGACAGGTAGGCCATTTCCATATTGACAAAATCACCACTTTGTCTCTGTAAGTTACATGCATGGACATGCTTGATGTAAGAAACAAGCAGTTAATACCATACTTATCAAATAGTTAATCTGCCTGGCTTGTAACCAAGTTGTAAACTGAACAGCTATGACATTTTCTTTAACTGGTCAGAAACACAGGAATGGCAATTATCAGACAAATAATGCATTCACAATAAAGGCATATGAGGATGGACCAATATATTCTTGACTGGCTAAACACACCAGGTGACAGTCAACAGCACAAGATTGGACCAGCTTACAATGGCATGGTGGCAGGGCTGGGTCCCACCCACCTGATCTCTAACAAGGACCTCTGAAATGTGTGCATTATCAAATCAAGAGCTTTGTTGATTACATATAGCTGTAAGCATGCATCACAGGGATGGAAGACTATGACCAGATATCAGCAGACCTGGCTGCTCTGGCAAAGTAGTTGTAATTGCTGGCTTGTCCCTTTCAATGAAAGGAAGTGCAGGGTACTTCATTCATGTTATATCAATTCAAGGCTCCAGTGCATCTTGCAGTTAGACCTATCATGCCAGTGGCCATGGAAGAAGACATGGTCTTCTTCATTTACAAACACCAGAGGTTCAGAAAGCAAGGTGCAGTTCCCATCAGCAAAGCAAGCTAAAATCCCAGCTATTATCAGACATTCCTTTGGGCACTCAGACTAATATAACCTGAATCAAATATTTAGGATGCAGGTTTTATGTCTCCTACAACAAGGAACACAGTCTGATAGCCTTTTGGCATGTAAGACCTGAATCTAACAGAGTGCAGATCTTGCCACCTGCCTGATACAGGGTAGCCACCATATTATCATAAAACAACATTCAATTACAGTAGCTAGGCCCAGTTCACACACAAGAGTGCTAAACAAGCTCTAAAGCATCCCCTGATAATTGATAAAGCTAGTGTCTAATAACTAACAGAGTACTAAGCAAGCCTGAACAGGACCAACCAAATAATGGACCTCAACATGCTTATCACTCCCAGGGGCTATGTTAGGTTGACTGGATAAAAGCTCAGAAGAGTTAAAGCAAGAGCAAGGCTGTGCCACTATAAATGTAACATTAGGTGGGAAAATATACATCACAAAACAAAAGCAGCTTGCAAAGTTTAACACCATGACAAACTGCATGTTATAATCTTGGCAGTGCATTATCTACCGCAGAATGATATTTCTTTGCTGAGCAATATGAACAGCATGAATCAAATGAGTGTACCATGCTTTTATTTGCACCTTGTGGTGAATGAAGGATGGAAGAAAATGAACAATTAAATCATGGCCACCACTTGCAGCATCAGCATACCATGGAATGGTTTGCACTAATGTCATTTCCTCATACCAACTGCACCATATACATACCAGCCTACATGCACAGGCACAACAAATACCTGAATGTCCAAGGTGAGATGCTTGAAATTTCTTGTCAAGGTGCCACGAGGGCCCTTGATGATGACAGTCCGCCCCTTCACTCGGGCGGTGCATTCCTTCGGTATCTTGACCGTCTCCGATTGCAAAATCTGCCTCATCTGGGGAAATTACATTTCGTTATTGCAACGCCATGTTTGCCTCACCCTAGCAAAAAACCGAAATACAGACACATTTACACACCCCAGGACTGTCGCAGGTTGCCACATAGCGTGTCATTTCATAAGGTCAATTTTGAAAAGGAAAGAAGGCAGAACAAAACTTGACATGATTCAAATCGCCACCACTCTATAACTTACCGTCTCGACTTGTTGTTCTGTAAGCCGGAAAGGTCTTTTGCGCGGCGCTGCCGCTGTACCATATATTTGCGGACATGAAAAACAGTAGCTTGGAGGCCAAAAGATATTTCAGTTTTATCCTTTCAGATGAGCATAATTTTCAAATAATTTGAAAAGCATTATTCAATATCATCAACGTTGATCAAAGAGAATGAGTTATCATGGCCATATGTCAACTCCTCACCAAGTACATTGTTGTCGGCTCAAAAGTGAGTTCGTAAGTCAGAAAATTTGTTCTGTATTAGCTGAAGTGCATCATGCAAATTTTCATTTGTTTTCTGTATTTCCTCGAAAATATAATATTTTTGGTGCATAGCATGATCTTTAGTAAACTGTTTTTGTATAGGTTACGCCTTTAAAGCGTCGTAAATGTCAGCAAACCAAAATTGTTTACATTCAGGCCTGCACGTACCGCGGAGGCGCGTCGATAGCGCCGCTTGCCTCTGAAGTTTCGTGGCGGGGGCGTGTTGCGGCCCGCACGTTCGTATTCGTTAACTAAGGGGACTGTTCACGGAAGGGTTTAGCGGTACCAAGTATTTGAATGCATTGAAAGGGGCTGTAAATTATTTCAAAAACCATGCTATTTATGCCTGGTCCATAAATCCTGCCTAGCGTTATGGCTTTGCTACTTTGCTACTACTCACTTGCGGATGTACGTTTCATGCGTAATTTCTGGCTGCTTTAAGCACTTGAGTGACCAGACAAAAAAAACAAATCAGCCAGAAAAATATTTTATTAAAAAATAGATCATGGCATTTAGGGCCTTTGATTTAGTACCAGTGATAACTAGCATAGTACATGATGTGGGAGATCCTTCGCTCAAGGTAAGTATCATGCTTGGAGCTTTGCAATGTTATCAGAGCATCATTGATAGTTTTCACCAACGAGACCTGCAGGTCTTTTTTGGAAATATAGAAAACTTGATTAATACATTTTAAGGATACCATGTACATTGGGAAGTGAAAGTGAACAATAACAAGCAGCAGATGTGTTGTAAAAGTTTAATGTCTTAATTTATCTGTAGGTACCATATGAAGATGTCTGAAGTGCTACATTGGTGCCCCATCCCAACCTCCAAACCCAATTTTGTTTGAAACATGGCATGTAAACAATGTGAGCAATGGTTATGAAATGCTGAATCATGCTATGTTATGAATAAGTTGGGGACATCACCTTACCTTACCTTACCTTACCTTACCTTACCTTACCTTACCTTATGGTGATCGGGAATTGTAAAAGGCCACTAGGCCTGTAGGTCCCGGTCTCGTCAGGCTCCCGGTCCGGTCACCAAACAGTCTCAAATTATGGGAATATTCAGTGTGGGACGTCGTACATGATGTCAGCCCAGTGCGTATCAAGCCTAGCCTTGAACTGTTCAACTGAGGTCGACGACACGACCGGGTGCGGAAGAGCGTTCCAGTCGTTGACAACCCGCGTGCTGAACGAGTTGCGACGGACGAGAGTCCTAGCTCGAGGTTTTCTGAGCTTCCATTGGTGTCCTCTCGTCACCTCCGAGTTGTGCCTTGTCAGGAACTCCTCTTCCGATAGCGACATGCCTCCATGAAATAGCTGGTACACCGTTACCATGTCTCCCCTGCGACGACGATAGTACAGTGAGGGCAGCTGAAGGAGTCTGAGCCTCTCAGGGTATGGCTGGCACCTCACTTCATAGACAAGCCGGGTAGCTCGTCGCTGAACTCGTTCCAGCCGTTTTTGGTCCAGTTTGCCGAACGGGCCCCAGATAACGTTGCCATACTCTAAGTACGGACGTACTAAGATCTTAAAAAGCAATGGCAAGGTGCGAGCATCGATGTTGGCAAAAGACCGCCTCACGACCGCCAGCATCTGGTTGGCCTTGGAGATCGCTTCCGCGGTCTGCACGTGGAACTGGAGCCGGTAATCCACGAAGATCCCGAGGTCCTTTTCGGTGGACTCGACCGCGATTTCGGCACCGTCCAAGAAGTACGTCAGCCTCGGGTTGCAGTTCCCAATGTGCATTATTTTGCACTTTGCTGCACTAAAGGGGAGCAGCCACTCCTTTGACCACTTGGCCAGGGCGTCGAGGTCAGCCTGCAGAGGTGAGTGAGTCAGGGGTCTCGGGACACGACAGTAGACCTTGGTGTCATCCGCAAACATCTTGACCACGCTTCGCACTTGCTCTGGTAGATCGTTCACGAAAATAATAAACAGCGTTGGTCCAAGTACTGACCCTTGCGGGATGCCGCTGACAACGTCGGTCCAGTCCGACTTCGAGCCCTGGACCCGCACTCTCTGCATCCGATGAGTAAGAAAAGCCCTGATCCAGCGTAGCAAATTACCTCTCACACCATAAGCATGAAGCTTGGAGAGCAGACGGTTATGGGGAACAGAATCAAAGGCTTTGCTGAAGTCCAAATACGCCACGTCCACCGGTTCTCCATCCTCTACCGCGGCGCTCCAATCCTCCATAACCTCTAACAGCTGGGTGGTACAGGACCGCTTAGGGAGAAACCCATGCTGGGCCGCATGAAGAAGTCCAGACTCTGAGAAGTGATTAAGTAGGGCATCACGGACGAAAGTTTCGAGTATCTTGGAGGGAATAGCAGTAAGGCTCACTGGGCGGTAGCTCGCCGGAGATTGTCGGTTACCCTTCTTGAAAATCGGGACCACCTCGCCAAGTTTCCACTCCGGAGGGAGCCTTCCGGGTGCCAAAGATTTTCGGTAAAGCATGCTGAGGGGTGCTGCCAGGGCATCTGCATCACTTCTAAAAAATAAGGTTTCCATGTAATTGTATGTTCTCCATGAACATGTGTCAGTGGGGTTTTGCCAGAACTCTGACTTCAAATTTTTCAGACATTACATCTGGCATAGTGGTTGCATTACAGCAACAGTTTCAGCTCATACAGACTATAATCCCCAGCATTTCAGGAGTCTGGCACACTGTTGCCACTCACTGCCATGCCAATGAGATGCCAATGTTTCAATGAATTATTATTTTGGAAAGGTCATTTTGGGCAAAAAGATAAGATTTCCAAAACCTTTTTCCTAAACAAGTATTTTGAAGTCATTATTTTTGCCTAGCCTGGGATCACAACATTTGTGCACTAGGTTCACCCCTTATGTCATATTGGCATCCCATGCAGTAGGTGGGATAGATTTTTTGTAGCCTGAGCTTGTCCATCCAAGCCAAGGCCAGCCAAGCCCAGCTTGCCATAGCTGTGTTTAACCTATGTCAGGTGTAGGTTGAAGATGGTTTGATGTATAGCAAATTTATTCACCGCATTTGTTGTAAGCCAACAGATAGTTTTCCATGCCAGGATGCAAAAGTATGCAAAAATGTGACAACCCTGTGACCTAATTGTTCAAATATTATCACACCGTTGCCCTCATCCTATGAGATGACCAGCAGCTGTCGTCCTCCCTCCCCCCCCCCCCCCCTCTTGAAAGTGCCATCCTGACTGACCCACCTTCATACCCATGCCTTGCCCACCATCCTGATGACATGGCAAATGTTTGTAAGTCATTCTGTGCCAAATAAACACTGGGTGGCAGCTGGAGATCAAGCTCAGGGGTGGCTTGGCTTGTTCCAACTCGCTGCCTGTGGGGTGAGCAGGCCAGGTAGCTAACAGCTGTATGGTTGGGTAGGGATCCACAATTGTTTCGTTGGATTTGTGATGGTGACGTGGTGGTGGCTGATTGGTGCATTGTTTGTTTTCAGCTGCTTGCAATATTGATATTTGTCACAGCTTATGGAATTGTGTCTCAAGCAACAGTATCAAGCAGTGTGGTGTAGCTGTCAATTCGGGTCTAGTAGTGTGCATTGTCATGAGCAATGGAAACAAGCATTGCTGGCCACTTCATTGTTTATGCTTCATTAGTTGATTCAAACTTCAGCAACTCGACTTCCCTGCCCACAGCTGATGGATCGCGGGTGGTGGCTGGCCACCAGGTGTCTTTTTTTGTGCCAACTTCGCTTTTTCGGCAGTATTTAAAAATCGCGTGCAGCGTGGAGCGGACTGCCATGGGCGTAATGCAAGCCCAGTAGTGTCATGAAGTGAAGAAGTGTCATGCGCCACAAAGCCTCAGGAAGGTGCCACCTGGCGGCAGATATCGGCGGTGGAGGCGGGCGGCGTCGATCTGTACCTGGGCACCACGTCCGGCCTGGTGTTGCGTTACCAGTACCAGGTGGACAAGCACGACCGCACCGTGCCTCCCTCCAGCGCGCTACTCACCTTCAAGGTCTTCGGCACGGTCAGTGCCGGCCACAGGAGTGATCTCTGCCTCCGGTCTGCCAGGCGCTGGGCTGCAGAGAGACGGCGGCCGACGGCATGTCGGCGACCTGGCTGCTTTCATCAGAAAACACGACGCTCAGTCAGGGCGTCGTTGGGCGGACCTTGTTGACGTTTAGTCGCTGCTGCTTTACCGGTTGTCAGTGTTGGTATGTGATAAGATGGCGCTGAAACTTTATTCATTTTACTATATTATATTTCAATGTTATGCGCTGTTGTCCCGGCGGCCGGCTTGCTTTCATATTTGCGGGTAGCTGTTTATTAAACCCCGTTGCCAGTCAAAAACTAAGGTTGATGGAATTGCCAAATCACGCGTAGAATATTTTACTGCATGGATGCATTGCAGTGGTGATTTCGATGGCATTACGATTTCGTGCGTAACACTGACCTACACCAGTTTCACCACTGATTGCCGCGGCGCATCAAATCATTATCACTGGTGAGTGTTGTATTTGAACAGGTTGATGTCCACCTTCCCCTGCAGCTGTCTCTTGGACATTGGCGTCCCTGTCCCTGTGATGCCGGTTGGGCCCTGGTAGGCCTCGTCCACGTAGTGCGTTAACACTCATCAGTGTATCCGTCATGCGGAAGCGGAACACGGCTCCTTATCGCCCTGTCCCACAACACCCTTTGACCCGCCCACGGCCCGTGGTGCCGCGGTTAGCCCGCCTCGTGACGGCCACCTGCCGGCGCTGGCGCCCGTGATCCCGGCCGTCGCTCTCGGGGAGGCGCCAGTGACCCCGGCCGTCCCCCTCTGGCAGGTCCCCATGACCCCGGCAGTCCCATCTGGCAGGTCCCCATGACCCCGGCCGTCCTTTCTGACAGGCGCCGGTGACCCCGGTCGTCCCCCTCTGTCAGGCGCCGGTGACTCCGGCCGTCCCCTTCTGACAGGCGCCGGTGACCCCGGTCGTCCCCCTCTGGCAGGCGCCGGTGACCCCGGCCGTCCCCTCTGACAGGCGCCGGTGACCCCGGCCGTTCCCCTCTGGCAGGGGCCGGTGACCCCGGTCGTCCCCTCTGGCAGGCCCTTGTAACACCGGCCGTTCCCTCCGGCAGGCGCCGGTGACTCGGCTGTGCCTGGCGTCGGCGCTGGAGCGGCTGCTGGTTCTGGTCGACGAGACGCTGCTGACCGTGCACGCCGCCTCGCTCTCCCCCGTGGACGGCTACGCCCGGCAACGCGGTGTCACCGCCCTGGCCGTCAACGCCAACCCGCGCACGGCCCACCCCTTCTCCATACAGGTGGGCACGGCGCGGCGGCCGGACCGGGGCCGGGGCCGGGGCGAGGTCAAGTGGCGCGTGACGGCCGGCTGGCAACGAGCTGGCGGCTTTATGCTCGTCTGTTATTGGTCGCGCTAAGGAGCGTGTAAGTCATGTAAAAAGCCCCTGTTAAGGGCTGTTCCGTATTATTGCAGCGCGACGAGCCATATGTGTCAAAATTATGCGTGCAAGACCACATTTGTAGGATTTTGCGTGCTTTGAAAAATGCGTGCGTGACACGCTTTTATAAATAGTGTCCGCACAATATTTGATTTGTTTCGGTAGTGTGGTCAATGGTTGTGTGAACCAACCCACTGTCCCCCACTTGCTGTATGATCTCGGCTCCCGTCCCCGGGTCTGCGTGTTCTTCTCCTCTGAACCTGATTTGGCTGGAAAATCTGTCGTGCCTGCTTGGGTCGCTCTGCCGTGCGTTAAGGCATGTTCGTACTGATCTATGTCATGCGCGTATTTGATTTTGTGTCATCTAACTTTTCCCACATCGATCCCTGATTCGTGATCCCTCAAATCTGCCAGGTAACCTCACGACCGTGCAGTCTGCCCTCGCCCCCTGTCTGTCTCCTGTTTTTCTCGGGCGTCTGTGTCCGTCTCACCGCGCCTCACCTCCCCCAGCTCGGCGCCGCCTGCTCTGACCCATGCCCCTCCCCCTCGGCCAGGTGTGCCTGGCGCGCCGGCGCCAGCTGGTGGTGCTGGACGTGACCGAGGCCGGCCTGCAGCCGGTGCGCGAGCTGGCCGTGCCCGAGCGCGTGCACGCGCTGGCCGTGAACGGCGACGCCGTGTGCGCAGCCGTCGGAGGCAGCTACCTCGTGTTCCAGCTGTCCAGCGGGCGGCGCCAGCCGCTGTTCGAGTTCGACCCGGCCAGCGTGCGGCCGTTGGTCAGAGCCATCCACCAGGTGCGGGGCGGCGGCGCCTGGCAGTGACGCCAGGCCGGCGAGGTCACGACTTGGCTGGCCAGGGGTGTCGTCCCATGTCAATCAGATGAAGTGGTGTGCTTGATGTCGGTCGGGTATGTGGGCGGCTCCGACCGGCAGGGGTTAGAGGCGTCAGTCAGGCAGGGGCACTGCAAAGGGAGCTGTTCCCATTGGTGGGGAGCAATGTCGCAGCACTGTTGCATGCGTGCCCAGCAGTCGGTGCCGGGAACAGTCTGAGACGGTTGTGGATGTTTCCCTGCGTCAAGAAGGCACACGGGTTGCTGGGTGGGACTTATTGATATAGACCGATTGTCTCAAACTGGAATGCTAGAGGTTCAAGTATGCGGTTCCCAGCCCCACAAAAGGCGTCATTCTGTTTAGCGTGCCGTTTAAACGCTACGGGCAAGAACAATAGCGCAATGGCATTATTGGGAAATGGGGAAAGTTTGAAGCTTGCCAAAACGGCTCAGACGACGCATACGCAAGTGCTGCAAGGAGGACTTTCAAGCAGGAAAGAGGAGAGTATTCAGATCTTCAGAGCTGTACCGTGTACGGATGACGGCTGCCGTCTGATTGGCAGGGATCACCTCCGACAACCCTCGGGCGCTGCGGCGGCTCGGATCTGTTACTGTGGTCGGAGGGTCGGCAGCGGCCGCGGCGCTCCTCACAGCGCGCTGTCGTGTTCCAGGAGGAGTTTCTCGTGCTCGGCCCGTCTGGCCTGGCCATGTTCGCGCTAATGACGGGCACTTCGGAGCGGCCCCCCGTGCAGCTGCGGCCGGGCGTGCGTGCCTGGACATACCAGCACCCGTACATCATCACCTCCGACAGCAGCGGTATCACCCTAGTCAGGTGAGGCCCAGCAACTGCCGTAACAAGCCGCGGGCTACCGGTGACTGGAGCCATTATCACCTCACAGGTAGCGGCTTCGCTATATCTAGGTGCGTGTGTTAAATCATCCCATTGCCTCTAAGTCAAGAGCCTTAGCTGGGAGCAAGAGAATGCAAATGAAGGGAAAAGTTTTTCAGTTTCATTGCTAGCACATTTAACCTTCATAGTGTCTGAATTACCTTGCATTTTTGTTCACCGCGTGCGTCATGATCGTAGCGCGTGCCTAAGCGCCGCACTAACCTACGTCTGTGCCCCTCGTCCCTGGCCAGCGACAGCGTCCCTCGTCCCTGGCCAGTGGGTGCGTCCCTCGTCTCTGGCCTGCGGCTGCGTCCGTTGTCCCTGGCCTGCGGCTGCGTCCGTCGTCCCCGGCCAGCGGGTGCGTCTCTCGCCCCTGACCTGCGGCTGCGTCCCTCGTCCCTGGCCAGCGGCTGCGTCCCTCGTCCCCGGCCAGCGGCTGCGTCCCTCGTCCCTGGCCTACGTCTGTGTCCCTCGTCCTTGGCCAGCGGCTGCGTCCCTCGTCCCTGGCCAGCGGCTGCGTCCGTCGTCCCTGGCCTGCGGCTGCGTCCGTCGTCCCTGGCCTACGACTGCGTCCCTCGTCCCTGGCCTGAGGACCATCTCTGACCTCCCTCCGTTGTCGGTGCGTAGCGCGCTGGATGGCCAGCGGCGCCAAGAGCTGGCCGTGCCGGACACGGCGCTGCTGGACAACTTCGACGGCACGCTGTTGGCGTGCGCCGGCGACACCGTGCTCGCGCTCTGCCCGGTGCCGTGGGAGGCGCAGGTCCAGGTACGGCGCGGCTCGTGCGTTGGCCCGTCCGTCTGTCGGCCAACACATGGCCGGGGCTTGGCGCCCCCGCTAAGTGTCCTGTCGTGGCAGACCCTAGGATGACAGGCTCGGGTGTGAGCAGGCTCGGGTGCGAGAGGTGCTCCTGTGCGCGGAAGGCTCGGGCTCGAGGGAGGATGCCGCTCGTGTCCCCTGGCAGTCGCGAGTTCAAATGTCAGCTGTTGGGTCCCCTGCTCCACATTTATCGAGCTTGGGCACGGCGCTATTGCAGGATTCTTGCCAGCGCAAGCCTCCGACACGTAACTGTTACCCTGCTGCCCCGCGCCCTCAAGCTGAAGTGGTCCGGGTAGGTGTCTTCACTCAGCCCCGCCGCAGGGTAGCCGCAGGTCAAAGTTCAGACTCCTGTTTCGCTTCTCCGGCTCTCAAGCTCGTTCGGGGCGCGCGATCATGTAATTCCGTTCAGCGCGCCGGCGCTCCCACCGCTGCCCAAAGTGCCGCCGTCCGCTCGCGGCTTGCCGACCCGCCTCATCCCCCCGCCCGCCTCACCTGAGCCCGTGCGCGGCAGGCGCTGATCGGGGCCGGCGAGCTGGAGGCGGCCGCGGCACTGCTGGAGGGCGCGCGGCCCGCCGCGCCGGCCGCTGCCGCCGTGCGCCGCCTGCTCGGCCTCTCGCGGCTGGCGGCCGGTCGCGGCGAGCAAGCCTCCGACCTGCTGCTGCAGGCCGGCGTCCGGCCGGCGGAGGTGAGTCCCCAGTCCGCCACCGCCGTCGGCTGACTGGTGTGTGTGCGTGTGCTGTGCCGGCTGGCTGGGGTGGCGGACAGCGGACCACGGTCTGAGAGGCGCCGGAACACTGCCGGCTGGGCACGGCTGAGACGTGTCACGCATGTCACGCATTCAGTGATGGACAGGCCGCCGCATTACTGAATGGCGTGTTGTGGCGGCCTGCCGTGTGCTGCGGCAGTGACACTTGGCACGTGTCGGTCGGATGGCACCAACAGTGGTATGCCCCCAAAAGGAATATATCCACCAGCACAAGATCTAGGGGCACGGGTCAGTCTGCTGAACACAGCTTTCGATTCGCTAAGTTACATTGGCTTCATCCCCCCCCCCCTCCGGCGACAGCGGCAGCAGCAGCCGGTGGTCCGGTCCGTGTATCCAGCTTGCTTGTTGCCGGCTCCACTGACGGCGCCTGTTCCTTCATCAGCTGATGGGCCTGGTGCCGGACCTGCTGCCGGCCGGCGGCGTCGGCGGCGCCGCCGCCGTCCTGACCGAGGTGCCCGCCCTGGCCGCCCTCTCCGACCAGCAGCGCCGACAGTTCCTGGTGCACCACCTGATGCTGGCGCGCGACGAGGCGCCGAACAGAACGGTACGACCGGCCGGCGCGACGGCGGGAGCGCGCGCGAGCGGATCGGCGGTGCGCTGCCCGTGGGCCAGTTCTCCGCAAACGTGGATGGATGTCAGATGTTCACTAAGCCGCCGAAAGCACATGTGGATAGTTTGGCATGTAAGCGATAGTCTCACACACTTTTGACCGGTTTATCTCAGGTCTGAAGTTTTTGATCTTTGTGGTATTTTACTTTGAAGTTGCATGACTACCACTTTGAAGTAGTCTTTCAGAGCTCAGCATAGGCTCGCAGATAGCGATTGCTGGCGGCGGCATCAGCGCTGTTTGGATTCCTCGCGTCGCTTCAGTGTGTGCTTGTTTCCAAGTCGTGACCAAATGCTCGCTTGGGTCTTCTCTTTGGGTCCGACCACTGCGATGCTGGCCCAAGGGAGAAGACCAGACTTTGATGGGCGAATTCAATTGCCGAAAGGTGACGGAACAGCTACTTTTTCGCCTATACAAGCGTGCCGTACACGTCTCAGCACCGCCTGACCCACGGGCCGTGACCGTGGCCGTGCCCTGTCCGGGAGGTGGGCCTCTGACCCAAGCCCCCGCACCGCAGGAGGTGGACACGGCGCTGGTGCTGCTGCTGGCCGGGCGGCCGGACGCGCTGGCGCAGTTCGTGCGCGAGCGGCGGCCGGTGTGTGACACGGCCCGCTGCGCGGGTCCGCTGACGGTCGCCGGCCAGGCCGCCGCGCTCGGTCAGCTGCTGCTCACGGCCGGTCAGACCGAGGCGGCGCTCGCTCTCTGGACCGACGTCGTGCAGCGACGGCAGACGGGCGACGGTGGCGCCGCCCTGCGCTTCATGGCGGATGCGCTCGCCAGGTTAGCTGCACGGAGCGGGCCGGTGGTGGCTGTTAACTGCTGCGGCGTTGTTTGGATAGATGTGCGGGCGGATAAGTTGTTGAATCGTCTGATAATGTTTAAGATGTAGCGTGGGCCCTAGCCCTTTTGCTATTCATGTGTTTTCCGCACTCACTGCATTGGTGACAGTAAACAGCATCTGAGTTCACCGGTTCTATCCGGTTTGCTGTCCTGTCGTAGTATCGAGGCCACAGCTTATGTGTGGGACGCCTCCACGTCATGCCTGCTGCCGGCGCCCGCCTCCGCACGGCGGCCGGACGCGGGCTTGGGCCGGCGCGCTGAGTCTGACTCCCCTCCCCGGCAGCGTCGAGGACGCCAGCCTGGTGCGCCGGTTCGCCGACTGCGTGCTGGAGGCCGACCCGGAGCAGGGCGCGCGCGTGTTCATCGCGCGGTCGGCGGCCGGCGCGCTCGCCGCCGACGAGGCGTGTACCTTCCTGAAGCGGTACCCGGCCGCGCTCACGCTCTACCTCGAGGACCGGGTGCTGCACAAACACGAGCAGGTGCGCCGCAGCACTGGGTCACTTGTGATCACACGCGACAGGCGCAGTCTCGCTCGGGTACTGTGGCGCTTGTGTTACCGGTCGGCGGTGTCCGGCCTCGTCGACGTCTGCTTTCTGGTACGGATCGGGCCGCCTTGTCACGTCAGCTCATGCCAGTTAATGGCCAAGCCAGGTCATCTGTTTTGAAAACATCGATGCGACCAGGTCGTCCGTGATTTTCATCCCCGCACGACGATCGCCCCCCCCCCCCCCCCTCATCCGACACCCGTGCCCGCCGCCTCTGACGTCGTTCGGCCACCCCCAGTCGGAGCGCTTGTCGACGCAGTTGGCCGGCCTGTACCTGGACCGGGCGGCGCAGAGCCGGCAGCTGGGCGGCGACGAGGCGGCGCCGGCCGGCCGCCTGCTGGCGCTGCTCCGCTCACCGGCGCCACTTCGCGTCTCGGCGCTGCTGCAGCGCACGCTCGCGCTCCGGCTGGACCGCGCCGCCGCCCACCTCTACGCCCGGGTACGCGCTCCGTCCGGGGATCGGGGCTGGGTGGTCGGCCCGCCGCCCTGGCGCCGGCGCTGCTGGTGACGGCGTGGGTGTCCCGGGCTTGGGATCATGTGCAGGGGAGCGCCCGCGCTCGCTCCGTCTCATCTGTGAGCAGGTGCTGGACATTGTGGTCCGGTCTATTGCGGTGAGGAGGGCGTGGTGCGGAGGCCTGTCGCCGGTGTGCAGCGGCCGGGGCAGCCTGCTGGTCCGTCTGCGCCGGGGTCAGGCGAGCTCGGCGGCGCTCTGTCGTGGGTGGGGTTACCGGGGTGGCGGGCGCGTGCCGGCGCCGCTGTGAGCTCTGCTGGTCCGTGCCCACCACCGCCGGCTTGGCTCGACCCTGGCCCGTGCGCGCCGCAGGCGGGGGAGCACGAGAAGGCGCTGGAGCTAGTGGCCGGCGCCGACGGACCGGGCGAGGCGCTGGCGTTCGCGCTGGAGCTGGCGCCGCGGCCGGACGCGCCGCTCCGGCGCCGCCTCTTCCACGCCCTGCTCGAGATGCACCTGCGCCCCGACAACGACAAGTAGGTCCAGCGCCCGACAGCAGCGGCCTAGCCGTACGCGGTCTGGTGACGGCAGGAGACGCGCTCCGCCGGGTGGCCCGTGGGGCCGCGGTATGTGGCGGCGGCGGAGTGTCCATCGCCTGCCAGTGGCGAGTCAACACTGCTGGGCGGCGGCTGGAGGCGGCTCACCGCGCGACAACGGGTATCGGTCCGTGTAGGGTACAGTGGTGATGGTAGATGAGTTGTAGGTTTGCCCTTTTCGGCAGCATTCTTGGATATGTCCGGGCTTTTCTCGCGCCCAAGTGAAAAAAGCGTGAAAGACTATGATCGGGGGGAGAAAAGATAACCACACAAAACCGCTCAAGGTCACACTGTCGGCATGCCTTAGAGCGTCCATGTGTGTGTGTATGGGCGCAGGGGCGTTCTGGACGACTGAAGTGGGACATCCACCTGACACCGGGTGTCAGCCAGTCTGGGTCCGCGGGGTGACCTTAGGTCGCCCGCTGGTCCGGCAGGCAAACAGCCCGATGGGTGACGTACACACAGCCGTCGAGAGGTCATCACCGGGTCCAGGTTGACGTGGCTCGTCCCAGTTTTTCCGTTCCCGAGTGACGGCTGTGTGGAGGGACTGCCGGCTGGTATCCGACTAGTTCCAACTCCAACGCAGCCATGTGTGGTATTCAAATTGTCTCTGGAGCTGGATCTCGGAATTAATATTTAGCTCACGAACATGAACGAGGTCGCAACCAGTGCACCATCCTCCCGGCGCCCATGACATATTGCTTGTTGTCATTGTTTCATATCTCATTTCAATTCGTCTTCGAATTGCTTACTTTGGCTTCAGCAGTGGGCAACTAGTTGTTAAATCGTCCGTTGTGGGCGATTGTAGTGAGGAATGAGGTGTCACTGCGGGAAAATCGGGTTAGTGAGTTCGCCACGGTGTTCTGAACTTCACTTCCCGTTGAAGCCAACATTTTTGGACGATGCATGTGAACTAAGGAGGCTGCTGACGGGAATGGGGATGCCGAGGCTGTAACGATCATAGAACCAGAGGTTTTCTACGTGCGTGATTGGCATGACAAAGCATTTAGTATTCCTTCCATTATTACCAGACGTCATTGTGTAGGGGATTGCCACGAAGGTTTAACGCGTAGTAAATGTAAATAAACCAGTGCGTGTAACCGTGTGTGTTGTGAACATGACTCGAGGTGCAGCGGCTTGAGCTAGTAAGGCATCCCTGGTCTATTGGCCTTTTAGCACCCACGGCGTCAGTGGCCCGGATAGCTCAGTTGGTAGAGCGTTAGGCTTTTAACCTAACGGTCCAGGGTTCGAGTCCCTGTTCGGGCGACACTTTTCGCTTTTTGTCTTTCGTGCTGTGTTGTGCCAATGAAATGGAACATTTACTAGCGCTGGTGGTCGGTCCAATAATCACTTGTACCTGAAAAATCCCTGAACTTTTCCACGCTATTGGCTGACAACCAAAAGTTGCAATAGTGTTGAGATGTCGGTAAATCCTAGTGCTTTTTGATCTAACTCGAGGATGCGGACATCACGTCCCTGTTCCGCAATGCTCCGCATTTTGTCAAGCATATCTCATGTAATTGTAAAACTTGTTTATTTCAGATATGAATTCGCGGTTGTGGGCTATTTACCCCATTGTCAGCACTCCGAGGCCTTCTTTGAACAGTGCTGAATTCCGTCATGGCGTGAGATCTCGTCCCCCGTCACCCGTCCACCGCACGGCCCGAGCTCACAGCGCCCGACCTGCCGGCAGCGTGGCGGCGGCGCTGGAGCTGCTCAATGTCTGGGGCGGCGAGCTGGAGCTGGGCCGGGCGCTAGCGGCGCTGCCTGACGCCTGGTCGGCGGCCGTGGTGGGGCCGTTCCTGCTGGCGGCGGCGCGCCGACACCTGCACCGGCGGCACACGGCGGCGGCGGCGCGCGGCCTGGCGCGGGCCGAGGACGGCCACTGGCAGCGCCAGCTGGCCAAGCACCGCAGCCGCCGCCTCCACCTGCCGGCCAACACGTCAGTGGACCGGCTGGCGGCCGGGACGCGGGCCTGGGAGCGGCGGCGTGCGTGAGGGAGGGGGGGGGGGGGGGGGGGGTGAGGAGAGGAATGGGTGGGCCTGACGGCCGGAGCACGGAGTCTCTCAGTGGACTGGCCGCTGGGTTTCAGCGGTTTGCTGTCCCTGGATTGCACTGGTTAGTTTCGTTGTGACATGTGTGGGACAACTGTGCACCAGTGGTGGTTTGTGGGAGGTCGAGTGAACGCTCATGTTATGATTGTTGTGTGTTGAACTGCATTTTCATCAACCTGCTCCATTTACGTTAAAATTGGCTTTAACTCGTGCACACCAGCATGAAATGCATCACTGAACTGCGATCACGCGTTCAAAGTTAAGTGATAGACTCTTTCTGTGATCTTTTCCTTTTTAGACTTTGAGATCCTCGGGAATACTCTAGGAGTTCGGGGTCATCACCTGCCACATGACGGCTCACACATTCTGACTGCATGGTTCCCCGTCGGCCACTGCCCCTGTCGGTGACCTGAATTGACCTCTCGCTCTGTCCGCAGCTACTGCCCTGTGTGTCACCGAGCAGTGAGCGCCACCGCCATGGCCGTGTACCCCAACGGCGTCACCGTGCACCCGGACTGCGTCACCGACCCCCGCCGCTGCCCCGTCACTGGACAACTCTTCACCGTGTAGGGACACTGTGTACTGGCCGGGGCCGACGCTGTCCGGACAAGAGGGTCAGGGCTGGTGTGGTGGACGCGGCTCCGACCTCTGGCTTCGGCGCCATTGTTACGTCGAGCCGGCCGCAGTGCGGCTCTGTGGTGTTTATAGGTGGTGCGAGTGGTGCAAACGATAAAGGTGGCGCTGTTACCTTCAGAATCCTGTTTTGGCACCTGCTCCGGTCAGGGAGGCGCGCATGCTTACTTCGTGATATGATTTGAACAGTCGGCATGCGCTGAACCGAGCTCGATATATGTGATCTAGAGTCGGTATTAGCGTGTTTTATTTAAACCTGTACTGTCAAGTAATGAACCGCCTAAGTGAGCACGTGTTGAGGCTCGTCATTGTGATTCATACAATGCTTTATGGTTACCCTTATTGAGCCCAGTCCTGTTGAAGCGTGTCCCAAAGCGGGAGGCACAGCAAGCGTTCTAGATGGTAGCTTGAATGTGTTGCCCTCAGTGCGAAGTGCAGTCCGATCTCATTTACTCAGTAAGATCCGGAGCAGGAAATGTCTACAACTGCAACAGTTTGTACTCCCTGCACCAGTGAATACCGCATCGGTGGCTCACCTTTGCCAGCTCCACGGGTTATCGGGAAGCTTATCTGTGTCATTCGATGCGCGCATTGGGTGCTGAATGCATCGAATACAGACCAATGAACCACGGGACTTCATGCGACCGACGAATGCCTTGAACCGGGACGTTGGACTGATAGAACGGACAACGCTCCAATGTACGGCCGTGACTCGCCGGTCTGGTCACGGCCGGTGTAACGAACCCCGGACGGGACGGCTCGCCTGGGGCTGAGTGACGCGTGACGTTGGCAGTCGCGGAGGGGGAGGGAGTGGTCGGACGTGGTCCAAGACAACGGCGTAATGAGCGCTGCAGGCCGCGGGTTAGGCCACAGCGAAGACGTGTCGGCCTTTGAGGATGGTTCTCCGGTTTTCGGTGGCGTAGGAATCGGGGTG
This sequence comes from Pollicipes pollicipes, assembly GCF_011947565.3. NCBI lineage: Eukaryota > Metazoa > Arthropoda > Thecostraca > Pollicipedomorpha > Pollicipedidae > Pollicipes > Pollicipes pollicipes. Next base: position 512,958 of record NW_023596297.1, read on the forward strand.
GATTCGGTGCAAACTGTGAGAAGTGTAGCGACAACGAGATGCTAGCTAAGGAAGGTCTTATGCGAGCTGTTCCAGTTCTATACGTCTTGTTTTCGAGTACTACTCAAGTAAGAAATTACTGCAGCGGAGGTGGCCACGGCACTGCCGTGGCATTTGTGGTCAACATATAAAAATAACTGCAGGGGGGGGGGGGGGGTGGTTACGGCACTGCCGTGGCATTTGTGGTCAATATATAATAATAACTGCAGCGGAGGTGGTCACGGCACTGCCGTGGCATTTGTGGTCAACATATAATAACTGCAGGGGGGGGGGGGGGGGGGGTGGTCACGGCACTGCCGTGGCATTTGTGGTAAATATATAATAATAACTGCAGCGGAGGTGGTCACGGCACTGCCGTGGCACACTAAATGTTACTTAACTACAAGGAAACAAAAATAACCGAGTGACCGAACGCTCGCGGCCATACGACAGCACACTGCAGCGCCCACACCTTCGCTGGACGACCGCACGAGAGGTGACTGTCTCACCGGAGACGCAACCCTCTGGGGCCGTCCCACAGGACCGTTCCTCGCCCTGCCGTCAGCACTCGCTGGTGCGCCCCCGCTCGTTCCGGCAAAGCTGGGTGGTGCGTCGCCGCTAGCCTGTGCTCCCAGGCCTGGTTTTGGGATGCTGGCTTGATGTGCCACCGCTGATGCATCCAACTGCCTTGAAAACGTCCTGCGTTCTGAATTTTGTCATGATATGTTTCATCATCCACAAAAACGAATGCATTACGAGAAATTATCGGCGCAAAAAAGGTCTCACATGCTATTCTGAGCACCATTTCTAGTAACATAGACTCACCAATTGGAGGGGTCTCTCACGGTGTCGCCGGGAGGTGTACCCCCTTCCATCCCTTATAATCCTGTGGCAGCATGCGCTGTTAATTTCGAGGATCACGCCACTAAAACGGCGTCTGTATTCACATGCGCACTATGACCAGCGTTTCCCGCCCCTCCCCCGTCCACACGACATTACTGACTGCCAGCCGGGCGGGAGCGGCCACCTGGCCGTTGTGCGTTTCGGGTCGCAAGACATAGGCGGGCTCTTCGGTACCCGCCTCTTGTTAACTAGGCCTCGTGTTACCGCGGCGGCGCACAAGCTTCGGTTTTCGCCAGAGGTCCGCCAGAGTTTCTGACTGTCACCAGAGCGGTGCCTTTCCTGTGTTCGTCTTCCGCTTCACACCCGCTCAGCACGTGACCAGACGAGCGCTTGAGCTCCAGGGGAATCCCGATGGAACCGGTCGCACGGTGTGCGCCGAAGAACGCCGCGCACTCGCCACGAGAGACGGCCTGGTGATCATCCGGAGCCTCGAGGGGAGGGCCGGGGGACGGCGAACATTCGAGCTCGTGGTTACAGCCAAGGTACGCGTAATGCCTGCCGTTCGGTCCGTGGCTGGGTGGGGACAGAGCATTATCGGGACCCGATCCAACCTCGTATCAGCCAAATTTGGTCTCCGCTTACCTGCCGTACTATGCCGAAGAATGGAATGTAAATCTGCATGATGAACGGATGGGACAAATCCGCGATGTTGCGAATCTGCATGTGTATGAGGCAGCAGAGGACCAGCGCGCGTCCTAGTGATGACTTATTGGAGCAATGTGTCGCGTGTTTCTTTTTTACAGAAACGGAAGGCTGGCCGCAATTGATAAGGGGTAATCCCGCACGCTTTCAGCGCAGGAGTCAACAACCACAAAATTTGTCATGGATACCCAACCACTGCTCGGAAAAGAATATCCCAGAGGCTCGAAAGAAGCCACGAACACAGGCTGCCACGGACGGAGCCGTGACCCTGTCCCCTCCCTCGGCAGAACCGGACCGCCTCCGTGTTCAGTCTATGAGCAGCAATCATCAACGGAAGCCGGGCCTGGGCCGTGCGCCGGTCGTCCCTGGCGGCGCGCCGCCGGCTCCTGCTCGGCAATAACAGACAATCGCGTTAGCAGGCTTGCGCCGCCCGATTGATTGTCGGACTTCTGTCTGTCCGGGGGCAGGGGAGGAGGGGGGGGGGGGGGGGATGACTGGCAGCCGGACCGGCTGGAGGCTGGGGAGCGGTCCGCTGGGTCCGGCCATCCCCCGGACCGCAGGGCTCCGTGGGAGGAGCGAACTGCAGCTCTAATGGCCGTTAATAGTCGTTAAACTAATATTTTTGTTTCATATATTATTTGTCGAAGACATTAGGCTACTTTGGAGACGATTCACGCCGGGTGTTATAAAAGAGATGGGAAATTCTTCAGAATTTAAGCAATATACTGAATTCAATCTGCATTTGTTCTGAACCGGAGGCACTTGCGCAAGCTGCTACAATCTTTCAGACATGCATTGGCAGCGCGTCAGGATAATAATTTGGTCAAAAATAATCATCCAAGTATGTTTATTTGGCACTTCAGAGCTGTAACAATGACCCGCGTCCGGTCAATGCGGACGAATATGACGGCAACTGGTCATTGGACAGGATGTATTAAGAAAAGCCCTTCATATCATATGTTCGGACTTATCCTCACATTTTCAGGAAAAGGCGTACTCTTAAGCGCCGGGCTTATTTCCACCGCCGCTCTGGTGATGCTGCCAAAATAACTTTTTGTCCATTTTTTTAATGGAGTGTGGACATAGCAGTAAATCTGGTTGCTTTTCTGGAACGAAAAGTCAGGTAAAAGTTCTCGCCAATGCTCCAACCAGCCCTGCAGCCATGCGCATTACGAACCCAAAAACGCATTCCACGCGGCTCCGTGATTCCACGGACGAGACGAGACTTTCGGTGCCTTACGCTTTCTAGTGGTGTCTTGTGCTGTAGCAGTTGCATCCAGCCTACCTCGGCAGCCCGCTCCATCACGTTCAGATTACAGACACCCCGCAATAACGTAACATACGTCAAGCTCCGTGCTGCCTGACGTGAGCACCCAGTGCTGCCAGCGGCCGCTTTTAATAACGGTGGTGTCACGGCGTGGCAGACTGCACCGGCCACGCCTCTACAACACCACCGAGCCAGCCGGGGTACTAAAGCACTGTACAGCAAGCGGAGCTGCTCTGATGTCACTGAGCTAGCGGAGCTGCTCTGGTGTCACTGATTCAACGGAGCTGCTCTGGTGCCACTGACCTGGAGGGGCTGCTCAGACGTCGTAGGCAGCATGCATAGGAACCGTCTAACTGGGATGCGGCGACAAGAAGATGTATTAACCCTGATATTTCCTTGCATCAGGTCTATCAGGGCTGATGTCAGATCTGTCAGGTCTGATGTCAGGATGTCAGGTCTGATGTCAGGATGTCAGGTCTGACGCTCACTTTATGGAAAATGGGCGAACGTCCCTGCCTGCTGACCAGCCTGCACTTCCCCAGCCAACATATGTGCAGGAGTGGTCGCCCGAACTCCGCGGAGTTATCAACTCACTCTGACCATGTTGACCTCACGCGACTAGGACGGCACATTCCCAGGCTAATGCATCTTCCGGGCGAGTGATGAGGATGCAGAGCGGGTAGAGCTGCTCGAGCCCGGCCGAGTCGGTGGAGCCACTCCGACACTGAGCTGCCGAGGAGCCGGTGCAGGCCCACCACCCCAGCGCCGTTCCTAATGTGTTCACGGCTGTTGGCGAAGCTTTATTCCGGCCACGTCAACCCGTTTCCAGCGAGATTGCCCCCGCGAACCGTTATTATAACACCCGCCCATCTGCATTGAATGATAACATTATGAAAAATGGATATTGGCTTCGTTTGTTTCCAGCCTTTATGGGATTCCAGTCGGGTTATTTCCATTTTGCCCGATAGCGTGCATATTTCGCTGAGCTTGGCGGCCGCGACCGAGTTCAATACCCGGCCGCTACCGACTTATCAGCGACAGCGGCCATTTGCGGAATTTATTGAGTGTAAGGATTGGAATCTGACTTCTTCCATATTATTGGTTTTGTTTGAATAGAAACGGTCCATATTGTACCGTTAAAGCCACTGAGGGGCTGAAATATGGCTTGTTATCAACCCTTTCCGGAAAGTCACAATCTGCAGTTTAGTGGCGGTCCAATAATTCTACCGCAGCTGCGTTTATCAAATAGCTGGCAATTGAATTAAATCCTTGCCTTAAACAAGTCCCCGGTCTTATTCGCAAAGTCCTCCGAGTGTTGTGAATGTCACTTGAGGTGATTTACAAGCGTTTAAAGTCAGACACATGCGAGGGAAATTGAAACATGCAGATTTATGAGGCTCTGTCGCGGCCCTGCGTGCGGTTTGCGGCTCTCGCCGACAGAACGCCAACCGGCTGGGCGTCGTCGGTTTCAACGGCCGACGGTGAGCCAGCGGCGATTGCGACGCCCTGCTGGGATGCGCATCTTCTATTGTATGTTACCCTGAGCCGTCTGGATCTTTTAAAGCACATTTACATACTGTTGGCGCGCTTGCTGACTCGTGGTGCTGCTACTTCCGACCCGCGGTTTTTTACTACACTGGCCGTAACGACCAACTAGCGGCCAAGAGAACGAAACGTGCAATAGTTGGCCTCTCAGGCGATCCCTCCTATCTGACCTCATCTGTAGCTGACGGACAGGAAAATGTTCGCATCTACTGACCCTCTGCGGTTGAATTCCCCACGGCCGAAATTTCTGACCACGCAACTTTTGCGCAACTCCTGCAAGACAGCAAAACTGAACGCCGCTTCATTTCCCTCCATCCCTGAAGTTCACGGCGAGCCACAGCGTCGAGTCTCCGGACCGGTCGGTCAGCGGGCGGCGGGCGCGCGCCGGCCGCCGCGCGACAAAAAGCGCGCGCCGCGGCCGGTTGGCGGGCCGTGCCCCGGGGTCGGCGCGCCGGGCCCGCCCTCCGCGCGGCGCGCGCTTTTTGTCGCCTCTGCCGGTCGTTACGGTGTTTATTCCGCTGTGACAGGCGGCCTCGTCTTCCGAGGTGTCTGTGGCTGGAAAATGGCGTCACGGAGTGGCGGGGTGCGTGGCCGTTGCCGCTGTTCGCTGATGCGTGTAGACGGAGGTGCGAACGGGAGGCGAGGTGAGAGCTCACACGCTGGGACGACTCAGCACTGTGGGATTCAGAACTGCGCACGCTGATGAAGACGTCCGGCCGCTAGGGGTACGCGCTCACGCGCACGCTGATAAAGACACTAGGGGATACGAAATTAACTACCCTGAAGCGGACGTGGTTTCACTAAAAGGCGCGAGCCCAGCCACGCCGACAGAGACGTGCGCCACTACACGGCGCACGCCCACACTGATAGAGACGTGCAACAACAGCACGAGTGCACCAGCGCACGTCAATTGATACCCCCGGGGTGCGAACTGACGTGCGCTGGCCAGCACGTGGTCGCGCGGGTTGATTGGCGTGGTTTCCACCGCTCGGTGGAGCACGCTTGTGAAGACGAGCATCCACCACATGAAGGCACGCACGTTGATAGAGACAAGCGTCCTTTGTGGGTTACAAGCAACGCATCTCCGCGGTGACTAGCGTCCACTTAAGGGTAAGCATTCCCACCAGCTATTCTAGTCAAGGGTCAACTAAGGAGCACGTATTCGTGCAAGGATAGAGACGAACGTTCGCCATGGGCTATGAGCCGATTCCACCATGAGGCATGAACTCATGCAGGCTTACACTGACTCGCACGTATGCTACTTTTACGCGCTGCTCCCCCAACTCGCTGGTGCCGACTCATGACGTCATGATGGGAGGGTTTTCCTGGCCCCCGAAATTTGAGCAGTTACTTTCGCTGGCCGGCTGGGGGTTATCCGCCTGCGACGCAAACCAGATCGGCGAACTCATAACACCGGATGGCGATTCAAATTATGCATATATGCAACCGACTAGCAGATGGTCACATCGATGAAGGAGTCCCGTCGCCACAACTTGGGCGGCTTCGGCTCCACTGTAGGACGAGGCCTCCGCAGTCCAGTGTTGCCATCTAGGAAGAGTGTGCAGAAATGGCGGTCCCCTAGTTCATAAAGCGGCGTAGGTTTTCTGGCTGCCATTTAGTATGTAAACGTTTATCCGTTTAATAAAATCACCTCCTAACCAGACTCGTGTTCGTCTCCAGCTCAGTCGTGAGTCAGCTCACGAGCCAATCGTTTTTGAACCACGAGCTAAGCCAGCTAGTTAATAAAGGTAATGTCTTGAGCCATGAGCTGAGTCGCTTTCTGTTCGTAAATTTCAAGAGCTGAATCGTAAGCCGGTCATTTCTAATAACGTTGTGTCAGTGAGCGATATGACTCAAGTTGGTAACATCAGGAAAAAAGTACGACCCATGTAAATTAGCATGCCGTTTTAGAATGATGACATGGGCAGTATGCAGCGATAGTTAACAAGGCTTTTTCTCAACATAAGCACAGCGTTTGTTATTGTAACTTCTAAGCAGCAAACGCCATATTGTTGATTCTTATCTAAAGTTTGCCAACTCTCAGCCAGGAGCCAGAGCATATTAATTATATGGTACAGACATCCTAAATTTCCATATCCTATGGTCAAATCAGAACAAGATTATCTGCTGCCTTTAAAATTCATCGGCTCTATTCTGACGATATATATATATATATATATATATATATATATATATATATATATATATATATGTGTGTGTGTGTGTGTGTGTATGTGTGTGTATATAGATAATAATATTCATATCCGAAACCAATCTTAGATTTTCAAATTCGGAGCGGGTTTTAGTTCATAGAGCTGAATCGGAGCCCAAATCTGGGAGCCAGTGGTCAGCCGGCTCCCAAAAGATTCAGTTGAGTACGAGTCTGCTCCTAGTATTATGCAACGTCGCCTTTTCCTTGACACTGTAGAGGGGGGGCTGCGCTAACCCAGGGGACGCCCGGGATTTGCGACGTGGGGGTTTACATGTTTTTAAGAGCGAGTCAGCCCAGTTCACAGGACCCATGCACCGCAAACAGACTGACAGACATTACAGACACTTATAGGTACAGCACCTAGCGTGTTAATGAAATTTAGGCCTTGACTTCCCATGGTTTTCTAAACAATTGTTTCAGCTGCGCACCGTGTAACTTCTCCTGGCAATCCGCTAGTCTTGTTACTAGATCGTGGCTCTTGGACTCTATATATCGCTACCCATCGCAGTGCCGACAAGATTCAAAGTCCAAACAGTTTTCGTGACCACCAAATTCCGGAATTATAAATCGGCGCGCAAACTCCTTCATTCTTTGCAGACTAGATGCATATTGGCTTATATGTTGCGTTACCATGTGGTAGATATAGCTTACATCAAGAACGGAGAGAACGCATGACAGGTGTGACTTTGGCCGCACCAACTTTCCCCGAGATGTGCTCGATTTTAGCACTCCTCCACTGAAACACGTTCGCTCCAGCAGCTCCACAGCACCAGCTTCCCTCCGCTCCACCCGCGCCTCCCACGCGCACCGGGGAGGCATGCTGTCCGCTGGCGACGCCTGGTGCATGGGACAACACCTCGTGACCCTCTGTACCGTATGCTGCGCCGTCGCTGACGACAGGACGGCTGCGGTACCCGCGAGATCACGCTCATTGATGGCCGCTCACCGGCCGGATAGGCGCTGATTACGGGGCCTCGATCGCCGGAGGTACGTTTGGTGCGTTGGTGGCGGGGAACAACGGGCCGTTCAAGCTCAGAAAATAGGCGATAAAGGATGCGGTATGAAAACATGAGTATGCCTGGAAAATAACGGGTCGTTCAAGTTGTTTTGAACAGCGCCGGGCCGGTTCACAGGAAACTACAGCCAAGCACATCTGATGGCTCAAAGCTTTCGAGCGGCTGGAGGTCCCAAGTCAATGCAACTATTTTTTTACCTTCCAAACGGTTGAGTTGTGTTCAGAAACTACGTTTTTGTCACACAGTTTGGAAACGAGATGAAAAACTCACCCATTTTTTTCATCTGCAGATTTTCCAAGATAAAGTCAGTTCTCCGCAGCAGGTGCTTCGCAACGGCTACAGGTGGATGGAGCTGTGTCATTCTCCGTGCTTGTTTCTTGAGGACTCAATGATTAGCACGTTAGAAATCTGATAACTAAAACTGCTGAACCCTGCCCACGTTATCATTCATAGTGTTGTCACCGTCGTTGTCGTCTCACAAAGATGATGATTATCACCACCAACTGTAAGGTGCAGACCAAGTTAACTCCCATGATGATAACCTTCCAAGCTGTCAGCGCCATCACACATGTGATGCGCGCTGACGGTGGTTATTGTTTCTCAGAGATGTTGTTCACGTAGTAGAACTTGGCGAATTCAACTTTTTCTTTCCTTAGATTTGTGGAACGTCATTGAGTGTAGTCACTTAATTTAGTCGGTATCCACATTTTCCAGTATCTTTTTCGTGTTCTTATAATTCTGCAAAGATTTACAAGTCACAGCAACCCAGTGTAGAAAAAGTGGAGGTAATCTCGTAGTAATCCAATGCGGTTCGAAGTGCTGGCCTTGGAACTGATACGTGACGCCATGACACGATGCGTCGCACTCACGGCAGGTGAGAACAACACACGGTGTCTACATGATAGCAGTGTTTATGTCCATATCATCACGGTCGAATACAAGGCACAAAAGTTGCAATGTTTCTGTTTGAAGGGTGAGTAAGCTTTGAGCAGTTGCTTTCAGAATCGGAATACTATGTTTTTCGTAGTCAAATCTAACTCAGACAATCCTTTTTTGGATACTGATTTCTCACCACAGCTCTCTACTTCACCTCTGCTCTTCACATTTTGTGTCCCGAAAATTTCGGAATCTTTCCGACCCCCCCTCCCCCCTAGGTCAGTTGTGGGCTAGCACGAATCGCAGTTGCCGCCAGTCTAACATAACAAGCGGTACAAGACAGGATGCTTGCTGAGTCACCAGCTGATAACGTAGTCGCCATTCTTTTTTTACTAAGTGGTTGCACCTTATTCACCCCAATCATGCTCATGAAAAGCATGTGATTTGTGTGTCAGCATTCATCACGTTGCATTTCATAATCGCAATTTTCTGAGCGTGTGGCTAGCATTACGGCATGAAGTTACTTAAAATGCATTCCCGAATGCAAGTTTACTATCGGCATTTCCGTCATGTTAGCAGAACTTGTTGGGATCAAAGAGCTTGAGAAAAGGGCATGTATATAGCCAAGACTCGCCGGAAAACTCCACAATCACTCTTGACCTCGGCAGCTTTGACACACTAAAAATAACGTGCCATCGAAATACATTCGCAAAACTTACATTTGGTACCATTTGGGAGTTGATTGATCATTTGCTATCAGCACATCAGCATAGCTGCCTAGTTAGGGCAGCGCAAGTATGGGTGATATAATATAAAGCACACTGACTCAAAAACGAGCGCATTAGTACCGAAGAGCATCGATGCACCTTCAAAGCCCTCGCATCCAGCACGTCAAATTAAAGTAAAACAAGTCTAGTGCCTTCAACGTCACCGAAATCGAAGAGCTTATCAAACATGTCTGCGATAAAGCCAGCCGGTTTCAAACAGAGCCATCTGTTGTGGAGCAGGGAGCTGATGGTGCTGACTGGGTACGGTACAAGGTCCCAGCTTGCTTCCATTACCGGTCCTAAGTCTACAGTATCAACGTTACAGTGGCTAGGCTGGTATCAATAGCGGGTCGGTTTGGGTGGGAAAGCAGCATTTCATCCAATTACGACGAGCGAACAATTTCGACGGTACGGAAAACCTTGCGAATGAACGCAAGTTGACTGAGTTTCCCGCCGTGGCACAGGTAACAACGAGTCCCTCTATGTCCACCTATGCCGAAGATGGCTACATATGTGCTTTCCGAATTCTTAGGCGCTCTCAAATTCCGGGATCGATAAAAAATATGTAGCGTTACAGGGGCTCAATATACGTCCAGGACCCCAGTTCCAATGCATGTCAATGTCCTTTGATGCCATGCGTTCGATGCAGTCGGCAACGTGGTCTATACGCGCCCTGAAGTCCATGTCTGGGATGCGCAGTGTTCTCATGCTTTTCATGTTTTTGTCACATGTGTTTTGAAAAGTTAAAACATTATCCTGTTTGATATACTTACCGCCCCACTCAGAAACAACCGATCATATAAACTGGAACACCAGACAGGCGGAGAGATGGATGCTGGACGGCAGTGGTCTTCCGGACGAGTGATTTTGTTTGTAATGAAATAAAAGAGCGAACAAACCACTTTTTACACAACCTTGGTCTTCGATGCGTTGTGGTAGGCCAAGTTCCGCGCTAAAAAGTTGTTGATAGTTATTTGTTAGAAGTCAACGATGATTGCGACCGTTCGGTAGATAAAATGCACGGGAGATTATCTTGAGTGCCAATTTCATCCCCGTGTGACCCAGACATGTGCAAAGGAAAGACAAGAATACCCCTGGTGCCAACTATTGCTTTTAAGGACATGTTGGTGGTTAATGAAACAGCTTTCTTCTTCGCCTTGTACCTTGAGCATGCAGTCAGAATGATTTCCATGCGTCTATCGATAACCTGTTAGTTCTTTAATGCAATTATTTGATGCAACAACAAAAAATGGGACTGTTTAGTTGCAACATCACATTCACAGGACGAATTCAATTTCGAATCGTGGTAAGAGCTTATTTCCGAGTGCAGCGCTCGGATTGTTTGGCAATTCTCATAAAGTAAAGTCTTGCGAGAAATTCCTCGTGTTTGCCATCTTTGGGTCTTTTGCTCTTGGCCCGTGGATCCGTTAGTGTCGGAACATTTGTACTTGATTCAGATGCATTCATGAATATAACCAATGACATTTCAAACCTGAACCACTGTTGCGTTGGAAAATGTATGACAATTTTGTGATGTTCCTTCTTTGCAATGAGTGAGAGATTTCGACTCAGAGCAATAGTCTCGTTTCAATCTGTATTGGGTTGCATTGTTGCAGCAAGCAGATAAATTAACGGCAAAGTTATTTTAAAAGGCTGTCTTGCACCCTCTTGACAGAAAGCGCAACTTTTCCTTAAATGGTGTGTGATTGGCTATTCACAGCTTCTTCACGGACAAAAAAGAAAAATCGTGTTTGGGGTGTCGGTCTTTTCCTGCGCGTACCTACTTACGCAAAATTCTGCAGTGTTTGACATTCTTCCTATAGCCGTGATTCCGCCCTTCACCGTATGCGAGCGTGACATAAAGTGGTGGCCAATCAGTTTTTAGCATCGGTTTTGTCTTAAACCACAGAACGTTTAAAGTCAAACTTCAGCGGCGAGTGAAAAGGCCATGTTTTTCTCTGCCTATATGTACTCAACACTCGCTCGGGTATGCGTCAATTTGACCCCCGCAAGTTTTTTCGGGATAGTTTCCGAATGGCGCCGTATTGCCGCACCAAATTCTGCACAGCTGTAGACAATTGAAAAGCAGATCGCTTGATGTCCAAGATTTGGATGTATCTTAAAAGGTCGATGACTTAGGGCGGGTCAAAGCCAGGCCATAGATTCAGCGAAGTCAGTCTCTAGGGAATCGTTCAATCTCATGCAACAACGGGGTGCTACACGAAGCCATACATCTTTGAGATACTTTCTTAGGCAACACAATAATTGAATGAACAAATTCCAGTGACCTAGAGCCAGGTATAAAGGTCAGACCAAGGTCAAATCCAACCTGTTTTATTACTTCGGGGCTTGCTGCTTAGGGTAGGTTCTGGTGCTCATTTCGAATTTATCGAAAACAAGAACTGAATTATTTGTCCTCCATTGACTTATTAAAGGTCATAGTAGATCACTGGCCTAAAGCGACCCAACATTTTGTTTTTAAAAACATACTGCGTAGCGTAATGTTTGTTGCTTATTTAAATGCAAAACTCAAAGCGGCCTTGTATGATTTTGGTCGTCATGACCTTCACAGGATCAAACAAGGTCACTGACCTTAAATGAGTATGCAAACTTTTGCTTTAAACGGGCATAGAGGTTCTGGGGCACTTTGGAGACAAACCTTGAGTTTGACCTTGTTTAATCTTATTTGTCGCAATGGTCATGACCTAGGAACCTCAAACTTAAACCTAAGTGAGTTCACGTACAGGACAACGCACCCTCTGCATTTGGTGTCTCTCGTTTCCTTAGTTCCTAAGATCTCAGGGGGGTCAAATTGTCTTCCTCCAAGCGAAAGGATATCTAACCAGCCACCTTGGTACATGTTAACTGTTCGACATTTCTGCTATGACGGTTTACTCTATTAAAAATAATCCGTTGGCTGTGCGGGCATTCATAGTTAACCGAATTATGTTTATTCGAGTAATGCAGGATACTGCATTCTGCTTAAGTTGTTTCCTCAGGAAATTGATGAAACGAACTCGCTTGATCCATTCTTGATTTGAATAATTTTGAGGAAAGTGATTTGCTCCTAACAATAATTCGACGCTCACTCAATTTGGTTTAGGACTATTTCAAATCGCTTTGAGTAGACTCAAGCGGCATATTGTGCGCTAATAGGTATATTGTGCGCTTGCACGTTGACATGAGCCCCCACGCCAAATTTAATTATTTAACTTCGCAGCTTATCACCTGCTGTACCTTTGCAAGAACTGTCTATACGGTGTCAACCCCATGCAAACTTAAATCTCTCTTTGGCATGCCTGCAGCTTTTATGTCTGACGTTTGCCAAAGTGATAGGTATTGTCGCGCGCTGCATCCTGCCGTTAGTCCGGTCGCTGCTGTATATCTTTCTGTCTATTACATACGTTGGCAATGAGTTGTACTAATGTACGATGATCCAACACAACCAAAGGGAAAGAAATGTTGATATCACAGGCACTTATTTGTCTCGTGGATTTCCTTCACGGCGTGCAATGCTTAATTTCTCTTTTCATTTTTTTCATTTGACATTATTTTATTTTCCTCTTTTCATTTTTTCATATTGCATCATTTTATTTTTATCTTTTCATTTCTCATCCTCTTGCTTTGTTTCAACTGCACATGAGTCAGAACGCTACAACAGTTACGCCACTGTTAATGCAATAGACCATGATGATAATTGGCGGCGAAGCATGGGCAGTTTCAATGCTCATTGAACAACTCAGTACTACTAGTACCCATTCACTTCTGTTCTCTTATACTAGAGCACAAACCACTTGATTTCTTTATCAATTTCAAAGCAACTTAAATATTCTACAGAGACTTATTTCTGCTAACACCTTAGGGATGGACGCCTTTGCGTCAGCTGATTCTGCAGAAAGTGTGCAGTGGCACCAAGACGCATTTCAGTGCGTTGTTTCGCACGGATGAACCAAGCCCAGAAGAATGCTGTTAACTTTAAACTTGACGCATTGATCTCCCTGTTCCCGAACCTACCTCAGTTCGTATGGAAACATAAAGCATTGTTAAAATAAAACGCCTGCTATTGCTTTAATCAATGAATGACACATTTCTTTGGGTTGGTTTTACACTGCCGCTAAAAAGAGTGTTTCACATTTGTAGGGGGTTTTGAACTGAAACAGCCGTGTTAAAACCTTTCTGTGCTGTTGACAACTATGCCCTTATTAAGACCAAAGCCCGTCTAGTTTCTGGGCTACACGTCCGCAAACATGGGGAGGGGAGAGTATTTCAAAGTTACCTTGGCATTCATGGCGTCGTAGTAACGCCATTCAAATCCTGCCATTCCGTAAGCCCTGCGGCGATGAAGGTAAGAAAGGAATTATCGAGGCGTTCATATCTCGAGTTCGTGAACACGATCTCCAGATATAACGGCCGTCAATGCGCTCTCAATCAATGTTGTGCAAGGTACGGTGACGTAATCAGACCATGACGCACTGAGGAGCATATTTACTAAAGAGAGAATTGTACTGTCTAGAGCAGTCTTTTCCACTTACAAGTGTGCCAACAGTTACAAGTAAGCTTGTTTCATCATATATAGCGCTTGCTTCAATATCCTCAAGTGTAAAACATTCCCTGCAACGTTGAATATAAAGAACGAATCAACAGCCCACACATCGCTGGTCATGCACTTCCAGCGGCTAAAGCTCAAGAACACGCCGAAGATGTCTAGACCAGCTGAGCCTGCCTATTGCGCTAATGGTTGAGAATATGCATGCTGCACAAACCTTGCTACCGAGCGTTCTCCACAGCTTTTGTCTCATCTTATCCAACTTTCGTGTTACCAGATAGACACGTCATGATGCTTCTAGCGTTGCTAGAAGGACTTAATTGATAAAGATGCTAGCTTTAAAACATGAGCGCTTTTTAAAGGAGTGTAGGCGCTAGTTCGGCCCTTATCATGACGGTGTTTTAGGACCGTAGCGGGATAGCCGAACATGAAGCGACGATGCTTCGGCTGTTTTCGTGGCTTGGTGGGGCTAAAAACGTGGGGAAGGTTATACATTATAATTTCTATCGGTCTAAGAATGCAAAATGTTAGAGATCCTGGGAGAAATCGGCCTGTGGACACAGCGCTGTAAGTAAGCCACATTTCAGGTACTGGTACATGATTGCCTGGAGCAAGCATGCTAAGGTGAATGAAATGGGAGTACGACGCATTGCCAGGAGTCTGGCAGCCCGGGGCAGGCTACAGATCAGGAGTGAAACTGATCATCCGACACGTTCTGAGGATGTTACGAACGTCGGACGGTCGGATGGGTGTTTAATCTTATAGCGGTAGTCTAAAGGCCTGGCAGGAATAAGCTCGGTGTCGGACTGACAGACATTCAGTTAATTGTTTGGCTACATTCTCAACAGGACGTTTGGCTACCTTTTCAACAATCCGTTCCAGTTCGATGGTGTGGTCGTTGTGCACCATCTAAGTCTGTGTGTACCCTGACGATCTGTAGCTCCGCTCATTTCATTAAGCAGAGCTACAACTTACACCGGCTTCATATATCATCATAAGGTAAATGGACCTGAATTATTTCATTCCACCGATTCTTCCCGCTCACCAATGACTTACAAACCAAAACTTAGGTGTGTACGTCGTCGTTGGGCTTTACGACGCACTCAGCTGTTGAGGCCACGTGGCGTCGCCTGGGTCTCACCCTGGCGTGAAGGGCGGGCACCGCGGGGAAAGCGGACCCCCGCAGCTCTAGCTTCCCAGAAACGCAGCTTAACCACTACACCTCCGGCACCCCGTACAAACGTGTGGACAGCTGAGCTGTTTCAGACACACATCACGGGGTGAAAACTTCCTACAGGCTGTCTCAAATCGCACCCCCAGTATGGTGTGCTTTGAAAACGACGCTTATCGGCCGCGGCTTTGCTTCACGACAACAGCTTCGGCAGGTACTCTGGCAGCCTGACTGAAGTCTGCGCCCGGTTGAGTGCCTGGCGCCGGTCGCAGAAGCGGGCGGCGCCTGCTGCTCCCTGGCGGCCGGCCCGGTGAGCCGCTGACAGCTCGGGTCCGACTCCGGCCGCTGCCGACCCGCGCTGTCGGCTGGGTGGTCCGCAGGTCAGCTGCCGCGGGCGAAAGCCGAACCACCGCCAATTATCTCCCTGCCCTCTCTCCCTCTCGCGCGCTGGCTGTCGCTCTCTCGCCGAGCGGCGGCCGCGCGCTTCCAGCCCGCCCCGGCGACTCGATCAATAATTCAACAGGGTCAGTATACCAGTAAAAAGGCTTCGGCGCTGAAGCGGTGTCGAAACACACGCCACCAGTCGCAGGCGAAAACACTCACTGCGAACCTACAGTCCGCCAAATTGCGCGCTGTGAGCATAAACATTGAAATCACAGAGCGCAAATGGGAGTTCTTCACGCCTCGTACTGCGCACCTCGCGTACTGGCCATGTTCTCCCAGAGGGTATCGCGCCCTCAGGTGCTGGTGGCGCTGTCCTCAGCCGGAGTCGCGCCGATGCGCGGCGTGTGTGGTGCTCCACCCAGCCTGGCGCGCCCCCGCCGGGCCCAGCCGGCTCCTCACTTTCCACGGCCCGCCGCCAGGCTGGCATTTTGCGTGGGCTTTTGTCGGCTGTCATTGTTCTCGCCCGGCCAGCATTGTCTGTTCCAGCTCCAGATGACGGTCTCGAGATTGATGACTGCTTATTTCTTACCAACGCATAACAATAGATTCTTCAAGTACAGCCCACTGTCCGCGGCCGGCCGGCCGGCAGCCAATCAGCGCGCGGCGTTTCACCGTGTCGTCCCGCGCCGACCAATCAGCGCCAGTGCTCGCCAGGATTCTGAAGCGGGCCTGCCTCACATTTCTGTTTATGACTTTTGTGGCGCTGCTGAGGTCTAATTCGACTGGCGATTGTGAGTGAGAGAGACGTGTCGCTGTTTGTTTGCCGCGCGGCCTGACGGACGGCGGACAGACGGCTCGCGCACCGGCCCGCAGTCGACAGACAGACGGACGCACGGACAGGGGGCCGGACGGACGCCGCGGCAGCTCGCGTGCCAGCCCGCCGCACCAGGTATGGACGCGGCGAGAACGGAGAACGCTCGCCGCCGGCCGGCTCGGCCGGCTCGTCGCCGCCGCCGTCACCGGCGCGGCTGGGCCACGCGGTCAGCCCGCCGCCGCTGGGCCGGCTGCAGGAGTCGCCGCCGGCGCACTTCCACTCGCCGCCGCGCTCGCTGCCGTATCCGTTCTTCGGCAAGCCGGGTGGCATGCTGGCGCCGGGGCTGATGCCCGAGTACGGCGGGCTGCCGCCGGCGCCGGCCGAGCGGCCCGCCTACGGCTCACCCGCCGCCCGCTGCCCACCACCGACCCCAGCGCCAACGAGTGCAAGCTGGTCGACTACCGGGCGCAGAAGGTGGCCGCCTTCATCATCAACGGCGAGACGATGCTGTGCCTGCCGCAGGCCTTCGAGCTCTTCCTGAAGCACCTGGTCGGCGGACTGCACACGGTCTACACAAAGCTGAAGCGGCTGGACATCGTGCCTGTGGTCTGTAACGTGGAGCAGGTGCGCATCCTGCGCGGCCTCGGCGCCATCCAGCCGGGCGTCAACCGCTGCAAGCTGCTGTCCATGAAGGAGTTCGACGTGCTCTACAAGGACTGCACCACGGCAAGGTGAGGTTGTCACACGACGGACCTGAGCGTGCGGTTCGGGTGGGGGAGGACTGTGCCGCTGACACGGGCCCGGCTGTCGGGCGGGGCGGCGCGCGGTGCGTCTGTTCGGTGCAGTCAGAGGGGTCAGGGGAAGCAGGGAGCGTGGCAGTAACGCTGATGTCGCGGCCGATGGAAGCGACGACGCGCACTGGTGGCTCCGACATTTGGCCCTGGAGCTCGGTGCGGTTTCCATAGCTTTCACATCCGCACAATAGGCGTGGGAATAAGATGGTCGGAAGCATAAGCTGGCGATGTACAGCTTCCCCACGCGCTCGTAGAATTATGCCGCCATAAATTACCACCTGTATCGCCGCTCGTGGCTCAGATGTATCTACTCACGCCAAACACTTGCAGGGGTACCCGAAAGTCTTAAAAACGTGCAAAGTTTGGTGGGAGCCAGCAATCAATGGAAGTAGATTTATTTTGCAAGCTCTCTCGTATCTCTTTTACTTGCCGGTTAATGCACCAGATATGTCACCACTGTAGGCATTGAAAGCCATTGAAGTCAAGGTGCAGTCATGGACGTAGCGTCGCCTTAAAAGCCACTGGGGCTCATTCATGTTTTGGTGAAGTTTTGTTGCGGTCAAAACACAAAAAACGAGTCAACGTACCGAAGTTTTTGGGGCCAGACTTCACCGATACCGGTGGCAGTTACGTCCGCGGTTATGGGCGAACGTCTTATGAATCATCACTTTGTCAAGATATATTTCAACATTTTTGCATTGCATCCCCAGTCATTAATGAATATGCTGATATCAAAGTGCACCTCTGCCTTGATTCAGAGCACGCACATTATTCAGTTTTGTTTTCCTCCACATGTGCATTGTTCACGTCACACCGTTTTTGGAGGAGAGGCGAGCACAGTGGGCGTGGACCACCTGAAATGCGCTCTGCACTATTCGCACGTCACAATGAACTTCTCACCTTGACTAATGCCAACACGCGTGCACTCATTGCCGAGTGAATGCATGTTAACAACGTTGAGGGCACGAACGGTAGCCCCTACACTGCGCTGCCAAATAAGTGTATTTGCGACCACCTGAATGACCCCAAGCCAGTATCCCCTCGGCCGAGTTATCCAGCGGGTCCTCCGTCAAGGGCCTGCAATCCCGCTGGACCAGCTGAGCTATCTGTGGAATCCAGCGGTCCCCTCTCGCGGAGCGTTGAACCGCCGTCTCCACCTCGGAACGGTATCAAGAATGCGTGGCGGTGGTGGGGTCGCGCGCGCCTGCTAATGCCTGGTCGGTGGCGGCCTCGGCAAGACGGACGGCACGTCGCCGCCTAATGACCGGGTGGCGAAGGGGGAGAGCTTGCCTCCCAGGACCGAGCGCCTGCCGGGAAATTGTTCTGTTTGTCGGCGTGGCGCGGGCCCCGCCCGCAACAGTCGGCCAAACATTTAATCACCACCCGCCGCAAATCGAATCCCCCGCCTCATGGATTCCTGTAAAAACAAAACCCCCTAATTTACCGCAGCGCGCACAATTACACAGTCAGCCGGTGCCACTTTTTCTCTGCCATCTCGACCGGCTAACAATCGTAAAGAAACCCGTGACAACCGTAAAAAGCCGTGTAACACTGGTAAGAATGCGTGGCTCGTGTGGGCCCGCCCGGCCGCGGGCCGCGCGCCGCGCGCCGCGCCGTGTCGGCAAAACCGGGCGGCCGCGCGCCGCCGCCGCCGCCGCCGCCCGCCGTCCGGACTACTTGTTGCTCCGGCCGCGACGCCGTCTGCAATTGCGTGGCGCCTGGCTGGATCGGCTCCGGCGGGAGGGAAGGGGCGCGTGTCGACGCCGGCGATGTGAGTCACGGCCGACGCTCGGGTCCGGGGCGGACAAGAGACGCGGCCGGCGCGGTCAGCTGCCGGGCCGGCGGCCAGCTGCAGGGCTCGCTGCGGGGCTGTGGATCACGTGACTTCTGCCTGCTGCTAATGAAAGAGAAGTCAAGCCGGCTTGTGCTGCATGCAAATCGTCGTGTCTTTGTAAGATCAGGCTCGCGGATTACAACGGGTTTACTGGACTCAGCAAACGCGCCCTGTCGCACTTCTAACATCTTGACCGGCACGCCGTCCACGAACCATTGTAGCGAGCATGAGCACTCCACTATTGTTAGTACTCATCTATTACATACATGAATACTATCAAAGCTATCCACGAGTTGTCCCCTTCACGCGCCGCGCCTCTCCAGAGTCCGGCGCCGTCCCTTGCCGCCGTCGTGCGGCCCCGGCGCTGCTATCTGCGCCGCTCTGCGGCTGGGCCCCCCTCTGCAGGGGGCAGCGCCGGCTCGTGCCCAGCCACGGCCACTATTTACCGGCACCGTTTAGGCTTCCGACCCCGCTGAGGTCACGCCCCCTCGGTCGGCATTTGTCGCCCGGCGAGGGGCGCGGCGGCGCCCTCACCTGTACCCATTCATCAGGGGACGGCGGTGGCCCGTCGCGCGCCGCTGTGTCGCCGCCCGGCCGCCGCCACCGCTCGGCCGCCTGGGTAATTTAGGGGCCGCCGCCCGCGCCGTTCGCTCCCTGTTGATTTCTAGTAGAGCTGTTATTGTTGGGATGCATGCTGGTTTACGGCGCCGCCGCTAAAACATTGAATTCAACACCCGGCAGGAGCGACGCCCGGCCGCCTACATTATGGCCAGCGCAGCGGGGGCTGGGCCACGACGGCTGGGGCGGCCTCCGATGGGGTGCCGGCTGGGGGAGCCGGCCAGGCGGGGAAGACGGCGCTGACTGGAACCTGCAACCGCCGTGGAGTGTAGAGAGGACGCAGGACTGCGGGAGAGGGGGGGGGGGGGAGCAGGTCATGGTGTTGCAGATATTTTAATGCGGCGAATTGTGACAAAGGGAAGTGTTATGGTTTCATCATAGCGTGGTGCAAAACAACATCTTGGATTTACAGTTCCCTACTAATCACTGCAGAGTAGCTGTTCAGATCGCGGGAGGAGCGATACTACGAGGGCATGGAGCACTTTTGTAGCATAACATGGACTGCCAAGTTGTCATGCTGGCAGATAATGAACTTTAAAAGACATTTGGTCTCTTTTTCTGTCTCATGACAGGACAGAAGTGGAACATTTGTAAAAACCGAATGAAATGCAATTCAGCACAATGTCGACTTTGATCTGGTCATCTATATTAAAACATTCGCAGACAATTAAGCTCAAAGCTACGCTGGATGACGTCATCTCTCAGACGCACACAGCGAGCGATCCTCTGACCATCCGGCTGTCAACCGAGCATTACGAAGAAACGTTCAAAGGTGCTCGCGCTTACCGAAGCGCGCGAGTTCATGAGTGCGGATTTCAGCTTCATTCTGTTCGCGGTTGGGGCGATCGGGTTGAAGTAAGGCTGGACTGGCCCGAGCCTGTGAGCGTAGGCAATAAAAGCATGCCTAAGGCCAGAGGAGAAGTTTGTACCCGGTTGGGAGGCCGACAGGCATGGAACGGGGGAGGGGATGAGAAAACGGGTGCACTTCAGTCCCACCAAACATACTCAAAATAAAGAAACGACGGTATTCAGGACGTCGTCAAGTGCTGCCGGGCTCCATAAACGTCACGCGGAATTTATGGAGGCATATTCGCATTAGTGTTCACACAGCAGCCCGATGTGGCTGCACGCTTGCTACCGACAGCCGGGTCGGCGCCAGTCACGTGACCGCCTCGGCCGTGGCCCGACCGGAGTCACGTGATCGACGGCGAACAAAGCGGCGCATTCGGCTCCGGCAGAGCGCTGTCTTCAAAGCGGGTCAGGGGCCCCTCGCCCGACCCCCTCTGCCACTCACACGCACAGTCGTGACGAGCACAATGACGCGCTCTCGGACAATCATTTCGTCCATTTTCCCGACACGTGATCGGCTAAAGAGTTTCGAACGCAGGCCATTGTTAGTTTATGACAGGCGGCAACTAGAATATGCTGATTAAGGTAAGGATAGGGGCGAATAAAACTTCCATCCCCACGGCCAACGAGGGGAGAGGAGCCGACAAAAAAACGACATTATATAACTGGGGTAGAGGGACCAGAGATAGAATAACACAGGGCCACGCTGGCGCCTACAAAGGGATGGGCCTCACGCTTCACTGTTGTTTTCATTTCAAACTCTCGAAATTAGGAGTCGGCCGAGGGGCGCGCCGTCGGAACGTCGCGTCCGCTCCGGCCGGCCGGGCCTCGTGTCGTCTCCGTCGGCAGCCACCAAGCCAGTAATTACTGCGTGCCAACAGCTGGCTGGTTCGCCAACTTACGCCGGCGTCGGACGCGGCCGGGCCGGCAGCAGACGGGATGTCGTCCGGGTGTGCCCCAGGGCAGCGTCATTGTGCCTCGCCGTATCGACTGCTGGCAATACCTCGCGAAATCCGGAGCCAATTACAGTCTACACTCCGGCGAACGGCGAGGTGCGGTCGATCCTTTTATTAAAACTACACAGCAATCATCTATATTGACATTTTGATTGTACTACAAGGGTTGGTATCATTTTAATTCCGGGTACCGATTCATCTGCGGACTTAATCCGACGTTATTAAACAGCGGGACGCCGACGGCGCGGCCCCTGCCCCGCGCGCCACGCTCTGCACAGGCCGAATCAAATCCGCGCCTGCCGCACAGCCCACGGCCAAGTTTACAGATCGGCCTGAGCCGGCCCGGGTACGGCCACCTGTGCAAGGGCCACATGCGTCCGAGAAGGTTCTTGTACAGCATTAGAATATATTTTCATATCGTTCAACGAAAGGAAAGCACAATGCCAGGCAAAACTATTTCTGAAATAAGTCTAGAAACCTAATTCGAAAACGTAAGAAGTGTTTTCATGATGTCACCAGACAGTCGCTATTCTTGAGGGGTCTCATCCATCATTTTTACGTTATAGCGCGTTTTAACATGGTGATATGTCTGGATATCTTAGGATAGCCTGACAAATTTATTGTGTTTCAATATTCAAGCTAATGAGGTGACAAACAACAACAACAACAACCGCGGGCCTTTGGTTGGCCGTTGAGGAACAATGACCACGGAAATGATATGTTAGAAGGTACGCTGATATTTTGCGCATGTAAGTTGAACAGAAACGCAATTAAACAGGTCTTAAACTGTAGGCTATATATCTGCGATCCGGTCATTACGCCTCTGGAGTGAAATACGTTATTCAGGATTGCAGATCATGCCAAGGGCAATTTTTCTCACCTATGACTCGCAAATTACTGAATTATCATTTAGACGTCAGCGTCGCCAAACTGGCATAAATGCCAGTCGGTACCGGATGCATTAATTACCAATACCGGTAAAAATAATAGCGCACAAGGGAGGGACATTCACTGTTAATGTTCATATACTCATGTTTACACGTATCCATTTTTGACACAGCTATCCAGGGGAGCAATTTTACAAATAGGCTGCGGAGAGCCAAGTGGAGAAAAGATGTTTGAAGGTAGCACCAAATACGTCAAAAACTGATTCGTCCCAATTCGGTTGATTCCATTCTTAAAGTTTGAGGACTGGAGACCTGGCCCCTAACTGAATGGGAATGCACACGCCTGCGCAAAGGCCAACGTTGCTGTCACTGATTATTTCGGTATAGGTATCGCTGATCCTCGGAAATAAGAACGACAACTTCTTGCCAATTAGTTATATTTTTTTACATTCGCTATTTTGTCAAGGTAAAGTGTGCTGGCGAAGTCAATATAAAAAAGTTGAAAGGGTTTCTGCTCTCTAGCGTATTTTGGAGGACGTCAGAACTTGACAAATTCAGAAATTAAATTGCTTTGGGGGTGTTTCTGCTGTGTTGGGGGGGACGGTGTTCTGTTTTCACTTAACCATTCCATATGTCGCTTAATGTTTTGTGCAAAAACGTGTTTGTGTCTTCTAACACTGAATGGATAATCTGCACAATGTCACAAACATTCACTGATAGCAATGTTCCTTGCCTACTACGCCATTTGCACCCACTCTGCAAACCCGCCGGCAAGATAGATGATGGCGTTCATGCGAAGCAAATTCATAATGGAAAAGCATGACGCCTAGCGCGCATTTTGTCGGGTTTCGATCAGCCGTTGGCCGAGAAGGAGTCATAACAGAGTTCTAATTTGTTTTCGTCATCAAGCGTGGTTTTGCTTATTTGGATCGCACCAGGAATATCTTCCTGGAGCGGGATATCCGAGAGCAGACCTCAGCCGACGATGAGCGCTTGTCGCGTGTTCGTGAAGCTTGGAGAGGATTCACACACATCCGTCTCACCCCAACCCGACTTTCCGATTTACACGTTCTGGCTCATTTCAAGATGGACAAAATGGTCTCTCTTTCTACCCTTTTGTTAGTCTTGGACATTGCAAGATTTTTCGGGTTGTGTTAGGTTCAGAGCAGCCCTTCAGGTAGTGAAAGTGAAGCTTGTCAGATGAGGTAGGTGACACGGGCACCACTTCTGGAGCTTCTATTATTGTTGTACTGTACTACTGTTGGCCTAGGGATGCCTTTCTACGCAGTCCTTTGGGCTGTTTTAATTTTGGTTGTGACTTGAAGACAAAAGCCGTAAGACGAGGCTTCTGTAAGGATGCGTTGAAGTTACTTTGGAAGGTTGAGGCTAGCTCCCGTGACTAAATTCGTGATATAGTTTCCTGTCGAGACTTAGGGTAGAAATCACATTTTCATTGCTGATAACGGAAAGGGGTCTTTTCAATATGTCTCTTGCACGAATGCGATTGTGTAAAATCTTTCTGGTATTTCGTTCTTGTCCTTTGACTAAACTATTTTTGAAAGAGCCTTCCGAAACAGCATCTTAGCTTCTTTATAGCTTCCTGGACAACGGCTATTGGCAGAGACTCATCATAGACTCTCTCTCTCTCTCTCTCTCTCTCTCTCTTAATAGACTCATAGACTAAGACTCTAGACTCATCACGACTCTCGCTTTGTTCGTAAATATTTTATGACATTTTTTAAAGGAATAGCATAGTTACAAGCAAAACGAAGAATAGTCGTGCACCACTGACGAAATTGCC
Source organism: Pollicipes pollicipes (assembly GCF_011947565.3). NCBI lineage: Eukaryota > Metazoa > Arthropoda > Thecostraca > Pollicipedomorpha > Pollicipedidae > Pollicipes > Pollicipes pollicipes. Next base: position 536,858 of record NW_023596297.1, read on the forward strand.
CAAGCATAAACGTGGACCCATCATGCCTTCCAAAACAATGCCCCTCAACCTGTGCAGTGGGGCAAGACAGTCTTTTGTAACCCTGATGGAAAATGATGTCCATTTTGTGGTGTGAAGACTTCTCGTTTCCTGCCACCTCAATCTGACAAAATGTCTGGGGCACATACCGAATGTATTTCCAATCGAGAAATCGCATTGGAGTGCGAGCACAGAGCTCTTCGTCCGCGTCCCGCCTTCTTCGTCCCTATTTTCGCCAACAAGAAACACTAAATGTTATAGCTTTCGCCCTGTTTCGATGTAAGCCATGCCACATGGCTGCACACTGCCACCAGGTGTGCGGTGCGCCCGGCTCCGTGCTCACGGTGCTGGCAACGTGCCACGGACGGCGGGCTGTGTTACCAGATTTATATCCCAGAGTCGGTGTTGCCAGACGGGCGTTGCTGCGCCGTCGGCAAACCCGCCGCAGCCTGTCGTGATTTTTACCATTCAACCGCAGCAATGTCCGAGCGGAAACGTGAAATTGGCCTTCAACTGAATCACTAATCATAAATCGTAGGATGATGTGGCTCAACAAAGGCGATGTGCTCGCCCTCGAATGCAGAAATATTCGGAGGTTCTAGCAGGTACCAATTATCACTGCTCTGCAGCGCTGCGTCCATAAACTAAGCCAGAAACATCGGGCATGTGGCACCGCTCGGCGCCGCAACCACCGCCGTCCTTCATCCTTTATCTCGGCGTTCTCCGAACGGCGGCGGCAAAGTGGAGAGGCTGCCCTTCTCAGCGCCGTCTTCTCTCTCTCTCCCTGGCCTGGATGGGCGACCGACACGCCGGGTGACCGGTGCCCCCGACCGGTGCTCCCTGACCGGTGCTCCCCCCGCCTCGACGGCCACACGTCGTGCAGCGGCATGAGTCATCGTCTGTGAATCGCCCTGGGTGGTTGGAAGCCGCCTTGGTGGACAGCGGCAAGTGAGGCCGACGCCGCGGCGACGGAGGGAACACTCCACCTCAGTGGGCAGCATCTGAGCTGAGGAGGCAGGAGCGGCACTGATGGTCATATGTCCATGGTTGTCAGTTGGACGTCACTAAAGTCAGCATTTGGGGACCAGGGATCATTTTGTGCGCGCGAGTTTAGGACTTTCGTCTCCGAAACTAGAATGCCACTTGAGCTGTCGAGGCGGATGTCAGAGTGCCCGGAACGAGCTCAGACTAGCCTCTCAAACTGGCCTCAGATTAGCAGTCTTCGCTCCATTTTTGTACTCCAATCCTGAAGCATGCGATAAAAATTATGGAGCGCGTCCTATGAAGATAACGAAATGAAATGATGCCGTTTTTGTTGGGCCGTAGCCGTGTTTTTTTAACTAAAGCATCCGGTATTCCTATAAGAACCCCATCCTAAGGCCTGCACGTAGCGGCG